>NW_026571047.1:30834611-31059611 GCF_026225935.1 Boleophthalmus pectinirostris
AAAAAGTAATTTTTTTCATATGGAGAACTTTGTATTGTATTTTTATTTTTGTCATTATTGATTATTTGCAGTGTTAGTATGTAAGATATATTGTTCAGCTGTATCTTTCTCTTTCTCATTACATTTGATTCCAACAGGCAATAAATCATAGTTTAGAGGGGGAAAAGTGAACATTCACACTGCCATTTAACTCTTTTGATTTCTTTTATCATGTATTATATCATTTTTCTGTACATTCACTTTACCCATTTCTGCATAAAAAACAAGTCACTGCAGTATTCCATGTGTCTGACATGTGAATTAAACAATGTGAAAAAAAACAAAAAAAAACAATAAAACATGAATAAGTATTAAATAAAGGCCAAAGCACACATTTAAAATATATGTAGTCATGATTTTTATTAATGCACATAAAGTGTGATGTTTGGAGGTGCTGTAGCGCTGTTGACGCCTGGGCCCCTCCACTGCTGCTCCACTACGGCCGCTCCTTTGGGCGGCTGGATCTTTCACAATGAAGTTTCAGGAGACGCAGCTCCTCTCGTGTTGAAAAGAGTTCAGCAGTCTGCTCCTGCAGCCTCCTGGACAGTTTTTCATTTTCCTTGTTGGTTTGATTTCCACCAACATCATAACAAGTGGTTTGAGTCTCCATTGTAAGTTTAAGTTTTTCTTTCAGCTTCTCATTGACTTTTGTGGTGTTGCCCAGCTCTTGTCTGAGCTCTACTTTGTCTGCCACCGACTTGTTGTACAGACATTTTATTTCTTTGTACGCACTATCTTGATTTTCCAGCTCTTTCTCTTTTTTCAGGAGGTTAGCTTTGAGCTCTTTCAACCCCAGTTCTTTTGTGTTCGTTTTTTCCCTGACTCTTTTGAAGTTGGCAAACTCTTGCCTGAGTTGCACATGTTCCTGTACTTTAGCATTATACAGGACACGGATCTTCTTATGTGTGTTCTCTAGATCTTGTTGTTCCTTTTCCTTCTTCTGGAGAGTAGCAGTAAGTTTTTGCACCTCCAAGTCTTTTTCATCAGACTTTTTCTGTGACTTCATTGGAGTTCAGCTTTTACATTAGCTCCACATTTTCCATTATTATAGAAGTATACAGTTTATAAAGTTGCTTATATTTTCTAACTTCTTTTTGTAGCTGCTTGTCCTTCTCCTGAAGAGTTTTGGTGAGTTTTCGCAACTTCAAGTCTTTTTCTTTCACCTTTCCCCTGACTTCACGGGAGTTGGACTTCTTTCCTCAAAGCTTGAGGAGTCCTGGATGTCAGGAGACACCTGGGTCTCCTCTGGCTTCTGAACGCCGCCTGATGGTGTGGGGCAGAACAGAGCCTAAACAAAAACATTGCTGGAGGCTTAAGAGTTCATTTGCTCACAGGGCCCAATCAGCGCGCAACATTTTCATTTATAACACATATGCACCAGTAACTCAGTTAGTAGAGCATTCACCCACTGATCTGAAGGTTGGCGGTTCGATTCCAGCTCTCGACATATTGAGTTGGCAGGTTGAGCGGTCAGATCCACTGACCCACAGGTTGGCTGGTGTGATTCCAGCTCCCACAGATGAATGCTGCTGTTGTGTCCTTGAGCAAGACACTTAACCCACCTTGCCCACAGTGTCTGTGTACACTGGTGTGTGAACGTGAGTGTGAATGGGTGAGTGGTTCCTTGTTGTAAAGCGTGAGTGCCTTGAAGGTGGAAAAGCGCTATAGAAAAATGTGACCATTTACCACAGTGTAAATCTATGGATATACTTGTACAAATGTAGGAAAGCAAATAAATACATTCAAATTCTGTACAAAGTGCTTTTGTCTTCAAGGCTTTGGGATTTGTGCAATCATTTATAGAATTTATATAAGAGGACAAGAGGGACTGAAAATTTGGGTTTCTGACTAGAAAATTTACAGCAATGAATATGAAACTTTGCAAGGTTCAACACATATATTTTTTTGGCAGGAATATTTTTCTCAAAGACACCAAAGATCACCAAGATCTTAAAAACGGGACAGAGTTACCAATAAACAGCTCTGTTTTAGTTGAGTCATCATTAGATATGTACATAAGTGGACATCAGCATTTTCCCTCCTGAAGGAATGGCGTCAAAAACAAGGTGATGCCTTTGTTGTACAACAGTTGGTGTACACAGATGACACCCTGATCAACCCATTTTTCTAAGAAAAGAGATTTGTGTTTGAAGCATATATCTTTGTTATTCCATATGTAATATTTTTGTGGTGAGAAGTTGTTCTTATATATTAAAGTCCAACATAACAGTAACTGTTAGTGAAAGTTAGAGAGTTTAGTTGGAAGCTTATCAATGCTATAATCACACCTCAGAATAAAATTTAAACCTCCTAATGCATCAAATATAATATATGTGTTGAAATGAAATTCCATAATAAATGTGGGTTCAATAAATATCTTTTAATCCATTCAATTTGGAAAAAGGAATGTAGAGTCTGAAAATCTAGAACGTTAAATCCACCATTACTTAAATGATTAATCATTACATTTTTTCTAATGAGGTGTGTTTTTTTTCTCCCAGATAAAGTCAAATAAGTTTTTGTCTACTTGTGCATGAATGTTTTTTGGTACATCAAGAGCAGAGCTGGTATAGACTAGACTAGAGAGTGTGGGCTTCTTCCCTGTGTTTTTAAAGTTTCATTTATGTTAATTCGCCCTGTACTGAATCCCTGTGTACAATAATATGCTGTGTATGTTTTTGGACTTTGGAGTGTCAGTGGGGTTGGGATATGATGTCATATATGGACGGTGAATGTATATGGGACAGATAAGGGGTGTGTCTCTGTAGTGGGAACATATAAGTTGGTCCTGAGACCAATTCACCAGGCCTGCATGCCTGCACGAAGTCAATATTATGCTTATACAACTCGCTATCTTTTAGTAGGGGATTGTGCCAAGGACACTGTATTTACGAAAAACAGGGCACCCTGCCCCATTGCCAGTCTCAGAAGACTGGACATGGGACAGGAATGCGCCTCCATGTATGTGTGCGCGGTGGAGACTGGCCCTCTCTGCACGCACAGGTGCATGAAGAGAATATATAGAGGCGGAGGGAAAGCACCCACTTTAGAGTCTGCTGCGGGTTGCGTACGAATGCCCAGCCGGGTTTAAGCCACTCTGCCGTGGGTTGTTGGCTCTCCAGCCCAGTGTCAACGGTGAGTTTGATTTTCTTATGTGCCAGTTTGTGTGATGATTGATGCTTAAACCCATTGATTGATTGATATGATTGTAACAATGTTAAGCGGGGAGTAACCGGACACATTTGTTCTAGCTTCATTGTAACAATTATTGAGCGGGGAATAAACAGGCACATTTATTCTAGCTTGTTGTAACAATGTTAAGCGGGGAATAGACAGACACGTTTACTCTAGCTTCATTGTGTGCTGGCATTGATTGATGTGAAATAGTGATTGCCTGGTTGTGACTACTTCCCACGAACCTTTTAAGATATTTCACAAAACAGTCTCCAACCTTTAGCATCTGCCAGTCTGTGATGGGACACGTGTTGGGACAAAAGTGCTGTGTATGTTTCCATGAAGATGTGAACTCAACAGTTCTGCTGGTATAAAAGGACCCAGTTTTTCTGTGCATGAGTTGGGGAACGTCGACTGCGTTGTCGAGGGACGACCGACGCACAGAGAGACGCCGCGTAGGCAGAATCCTGCTGAATCAACTTGAATCTTGAGACCTGAACCTGCCTGAACCAGTAAAGAGACATGTCTGAGAACTGTTCTAACTCTCCAAGCCTCTTTCTTAAGATCCTCTGTTCAGGCTGCCTCCAGGAGAAGCTGACAAGAGCCCTTCAGCTTTGGAGAGTAGGATTCTGATAAGTCCCTTTGAAGCCACATGTTCAATTTAGTTTGAATTCTATGCATAAGAGGGTTAAAGTTTTCAGCTTTTTCTTCTTCTTCTTTTATGATAGTAACAACCAAGTATTTCACTTTTTATTTCACCGGGATTCCTGATATTAATTTGAGTCCTGAAGCTAAGGAAAATGTGGTTAATAAGTTGATAGCATAGTTTACCTGAGAACAATCATTTAAAAAGAGAGCTGTGTCGACAGCACGCTGACTTACACATATTTCTCTTCCTGCAATAGATATTCCTTTAAGGTCACTATTCTTAATATAATTGGCTAAAATTTGCATGGGTAATAAAAATAGAAAAGCAGAAATTGGGCAGCCCTAGTGTATTCTACGTTCTATATTAAATCTATGAGTTGTTCCATGGGGCAGTTTTATAGAGCTGTTCCCAGAGATATATACAAGGTGTGAATGGAGTTTTTAAAAAGCTCACCAAAGCCAAATAAATCAAGAGCTTTAAGCACAAACTGGTGTTCTAATGAGTCGAATGCTTTATGGAAGTCCAAAAATAGAATGAAACTGTTTTCTGAAATAAGATCTTAATCATCTAAAATGGCGAGGATGAGTCTAATACTGTCAGTGATATATCTCCCATAAAGCCGTTCTGCGACTCCTCAGTTATATCATTGAGTATTTTCTTTAACTTGGTGGCCAGGCAGGTTCTCTGTTTGTTGAAAAATGTATAGTCAGTGCAATTACTTTGTGATCTGTTAGAGGTGTGGGAGTAATTTCTGTTTTGTATTTGAAGTGTGAAATTGATTCCGAGACAAGCCAGAGATCTATTCTGGATTGTAGCGTACCGTTTCTCTTTTTCCGAGTGAATTCTCTATTATGTGGATTATTTGTTCTCCACATATCAATGAGCCCTCTTTCATTCATGAACTCTGTTAAATATAAGTGAATATTATTTTTGCTGGGGTACCTGTCCACATCATCATTGGGTGTACAGTTGAAATCCCGTCCTAATATTATCTTTAAATCTGAAAATCTTTCTAAAATGCTTTCTATTGCTGTATTTAAGTCATGAAATAACTTTTTATTTTCCTTTACCACAGATAATTTATAAACACTGTTAGAAATGAACTTTTCTTAATTATGAATTATTAACAAAACAATACTATTATTGATTTAGCACAGAAAATGCAGCTCTATCCATTGTTAGGGTTAGGTCAGCATCTATGATCATCTACATTCATGTGTATTGGAAATCTGTGTGTTGTATGTAAAATACATATTACATAATACATCATCTTTTGATGGCATCTGGTGGTAGAAATGCAAAAACAACGAGATTATGCATGCAAACATATTTATTATCTTTAGCTAGAACTAAAATGACAAAAATAAATACAAGTGGAATAACTGAAGGCAAGTGAAATAGTTGGAATAAGTCAGGGGCTATTCAAATACGACATACAAGAGGAAACATTGCTTATGCTGTTGGCTGCCAATGTTCTTATCAGCTTGTTGAGGTCAAGTTTAGGCTCAGGCAGGTGACAGGTGACTTAATATCGGACAGAAACTGTTCATCTTCAGACACACAGTGGTATTTCACTAGCAAGGGCCACGCCACCACAATGGAATACGGTAAAGATATTTCTTGATGATGGTGAGATGTGGTGGCTGGGAGGAGACTCTGGATGGGGGCTCTGTCTCAGGTGGTCAGCCGGACCAATTCAGGACCCACCCTTTGTAGACGATGAGGTCTTCGAGCTGAAGGATGAACGAGAGGTACGGGGTGGGAGGGAGGGGGTAGAGAGAGCAGAGACAGACGGTGTTGTTGGGATAGGCCTGTATAAATAGGGCTTTTTGGGTAATTGAAGGTGCGGTTGAGCTGAGCTTGGTTCACTGGAGAGGAGCAGGGGGAGGTTGAGGCGTGGTCCTACTCCTGAATCTAAGAAGACAACAGACCGGAAGACAATTAAATAGAATACATTTTGTTGTCCACCATGAATGCACTTAAAAATGAGTTGTGCGTAAGGACAGTGCATTACAGTACTTACATTATGGTGTTTAAGGAAAATGTTCAGGTTTCCCAGAGCAGAGTGTTGTGTAGCATTACAGTGTTGGTAAAGGATGCCATGCGCCGCTCGGACAGGGCACAACCTGTGTGAATGCTGTTGCTCAGCAGAAGTGTGGGAAGGAGGCTGAAAAGTGTCCACATTCACTTAGGTACAGGCGTCAACCAGTTTTGGAATAAAGGCCGAAACAGGGTGCAGGGCCACTCTGAGATGATCAGAGCTGAATCGCATACAAGACAGAGGCACTGATAAAGTCTGAATATCACTGACACGCTTGGCAGTGGCCTTCCACTTCTGTCCCTGGATATAAGATACATGGATATAAGCCTCCTTCCTCCCCTCCTCCTCTCCACAGTACTAGCTCACTGGAAGAAAAAAACACAAATAAATGTACTTCAATCATTTATACTATAAATATAAAAAAACTTACCTGTTGTGAGTTAGTCACACAGCAGTCCCACCTCAGGACATCAGCCTCCCTCCTGACCCAGCCTGGACCTTGTGCAAAAAACACAAATATTCAATATACTTGGAGGAGGGACAAATACAATCCATAGAACTCTCAAGTGTACCTGTATTTTGTACAACAACTTGGATATAAGCCTCCTTCCTCCACTCCTCCTCTCCACAGCCCCCACTGTAAAGTTCCATCTCACTGTAAGAAAAAAAAGGCGAGTAAAGGTACTGTACTTCAATAATTCAATACTATAAACAAAAAACTTACCTGTACTATATATTCTTTGGTTTTTTACCCTCTTCCTCCTCTTTCTGCAGGATCACACTTGCCTGATGTTGAAAGCTCAAAAGAAAAGAAATAAGTATTATTTTTCTGTAAAGTAATGTGGTAATAATCAATCAGTACTCACCATTTTGTCCATTATATTTGTCACATATTCCTGTATTTAAGTCCCAAACAACAGGAAAAATGTGTGCTGTCATTCAGTTGCCACACATGTTGCTTTGGCTCACTGTTGCTTCAGAGACTATTGCTCTAGAATACAGGAGACATCAGAGGCGTTTCCTGCAGGTTGATGGATAGCACACAGGTCCTCGTGCAGAATATGGAGCACATAGGCCATGGTGCTTTGTCTCTTGAGCTGGGCACATGACAGTCCCACCTCAGGACCTGAGCCTGGACGTCAGGCAGACTCTGGGAACAAAGAAAAAAAGAACATAAATATATAATATACTTAGAGAGACAAATGCAATTCATTGTTGTCGACAACGTACCTGTATTTTGTATAACATGGATAGAAGCATCCTCCTCCACTCCTCCTCTCCACAGCCTGCAGTATAAAGTTCCATCTCACTGTAAGAAAAAAAAAACGAGAAATAAATGTACTGTACTTCAACAACTTCATACTGTAAATTTATATAAAAACTTACCTGTACTGTATATTCTTTGTCACTTTGAGGGGTTGTTACTCGGGGATACAGGGGACATCAGAGGCGTTTCCTGCAGGTTTGTGGACAGCACACGGGTCGTCACGGAGAAGCATGGAGAGAACACAGGCCATGGTGCTTTGTCTCTTGAGCTGGACACGCGACAGTCCCACCTCAGGACCTCAGCAGCCCTCCTGACCCAGCCCGGACCTCGGGGAGGACTCTGGAACAAGAGGTCCTGTGCATATCTTCATTTCCTACTGAATCCTCAAATGTTCAAAAGAGCCAGACATACTGTATGATCTTGTTTTCTTTTCAAATTGGCTTCTTTGCTTTGACATGTCTCCCATTTCTGTCCCTATGAAAACCAAACACAAATGTATAATATAGTCGGAGGAGGGACAAATACAATTCATAGAACTCTCAAGTGTACCTGTATTTTGTATGAAAATATGGATATAAGCCTCCTTCCTCCACTCCTCCTCTCCACAGTCTGCACTGTGAAGGTCCATCTCACTGGAAGAAAAACAGACAAATAAATGTACTGTACTTTAATAATTTAATACTATCAATATAAAAACTTACCTGTACTGTATATTGTTTTTATCACGCCGACATTTTTCCCCTCCTCACGTTTTCCCACTGTTTGTTTTTCCCTTATCCATGGAGAAGGTGCAAGAGCCTAGCTAAGGAGCTTAAAATGAAATCTAAAAATGCAAACTATTTACACCATAAAAATTACACCACACAAAATCTATTTAAAAATGTTCACACTAAAACACACACAGCAAACTATTTACAACATAATAATAACACCACACAAAATGTATTTAAAAACTGTTCACACGGCAAACTATTTACAGCATAATAATAATAATAATAACACCACACAAAAACTATTTAAAAATTGTTCACACGGCAAACTATTTACAGCATAATAATAATAATGTGTTTTTTTTTTTGTTTTGTTGTTTGCATTGGGTAGTTATCAAGCGTCACCCTTAACTGCAAGACTCCAGATCCTCTTCTGTGACTGAAACACAAACAGAAAGAGGATCAGTTCTTAAAATAAAAGGAGTACTTGTGTGTTTGGGGAGTAAATGGCCTCTGTGGCTCACTTGCCCTTTTCCAGTCCTTCCAGTCCTTCTTGCGCTCCTCCAGGTAGTCCTCCATCTGCACCACCCAGTCCGGCCTAGGTCCAGGGAACAGGCGGGCAGCGTCCAACTCCTCCAGCGGGAGAAGAGGGGCAGGGGCAGGAGAAGAGGAGGAAAGCTTCGGAAGCTTCGCAGGGCGAGCGGGCTCGGCACAAGCGGGGCGCTTCCGAGACAGAGGAGCACAGTGAGGATGCCTGAAACCAGGAAGCATAGTGTCAGGGAGAGGGATTATCTGAATGCCCCTGGCAGGAGCGGCGGGCGCAGGGCGGCGGCGGGCAGCAGCAGCGGCGCAGCGCGCAGGGCGGCGGGCAGCAGCAGCGGCGGGCGCAGGGCGCGGCGGGCAGCAGCAGCGGCGGGCGCAGGGCGGCGGGCAGCAGCAGCGGCGGGCGCAGGGCGGGCAGCAGCAGCGGCGGGCGCAGGGCGAACAGCAGCAGGCACAGGGCGGCGGGCTGCAGGGGTGAGCGTAGGATGCACAGTAGCAGCAGCGACAGGGTCACTAAAAACAAAGGAAGAAGGCAGCACAGAAAAGGTGAGCTGAGGAGTAGGAGGAGGCATTGTGGAAGCAGGAGTTTGTAACGTTTGCGTGCGTATTTATGTATGTGTGTGTGTGCGTTTGTGTGTGAGGATTTAGAGCAAGAGCCGGGGTCCTGTGCAGGACGTCTGGACGCCTGATGGATCACCGGGCCAACGACCACACGGATCTGTGGAGAGGAACAGAACGTGTCAAACACCAGTGTTACCAGAGTTCACATCTTAAGAGTCCAGCAAAACCACAGCTGAGAACATAAAGAGTTCAGTTAACACTCCACATGGGGCCATATTCACATTTGGTGTTGCAATTATTATGGCAAAAATAACTGTGATTAATGATTACATCATGATAATTATTCAAGTTGCTGACAGTTAAAACAGCTTATATTTACATATTTAAATGACTGTACTTTGTTATAAATAAAAACTATTAAAAGTATTAGTAATAAACTATTAAAAGTAGTAGACTATATTTTGATTAAACTTAGGTAAATATGATTTTAAGCTCCTTTTTATTTGTTGTATAGACAACTTCTAAGACCCCCAACTGATTGGAGATCACTTAACTCAATCTATGAACATACCCATTCATTTGGGGACTATTTAAGAAATGGTGCATTTTTAAATTAGCTCAACATATGCTTTCATTTGACATGTGGAACTTGACATGTAAGTAATACCATTTATATTGTCAACCTGTGAACCGCAACAATGCTAAAAAGCACAAGGAAAATTCAAGACTTTCAGTATACCATTCAGTATACTTACTAGGATTTGGGATCTAAATTCTGGGTATGGGCAGATTTTAATTGAACAATACAGTGGACTGTAGGGATTGCGAGGTGATGTGTAATTTTATTTTGTCAGAGTCCAAGAAAATCAGGTGTATCTTTAAAAAAGAATTTTAGCCTGAACCATTTGGGAAAAGGCCTGCATGCCTAACTATAATGTTCCAATAAAAGCAGCAGGAGTTCTCCTCTAGTACCTCAATACATGTTTTATTTGCTAAGGTTGCTGTTCTACATGTATCGTCTCACTATAGTCACCCTATTATTAGGCTCTAGTCAATGGTCAGTTAAGTGACCGCTGGAACTTAACTCATTCTAGGTGGAATCATTGGAAAAACCATGACACCTACAGCAGATATTTAGTAGATTCGAAGCACAAGAGCTCACATTTCTTGGAATAAATATACCATAAACATGACCTAGACACTGATAAAGGGGCATTTGCTGAGCTAATGATTGCTTTTTCAGTAACATGATGAAAACCCATAAGGCCTATGAAGCAGGAAAGTGTCAAACCTCACGTGCTCCTCAGAAACGTCTCCTAGTCCGATGCAGAAGGTTGTCAGCCAAAGTCTGGGTGAAATTCTGTCGGACTTGTGCCTCTTCTATTCAGAAATCGTCGATTTAATTTGTCAAATACAAGTTTTCGATCGCAGTCAAGGTTTGCAAAGTTTGCAGAGAGCGCGCATCACTCAAAAGATGCACTTAGCAACAGCAGCGCCGTGCGTGCGCGCGACGGCACAACGCTTACGTACAACTCTTACGTACGTCTGTGCAGTACGTGCTTCTTCCACTCAATTCCAAACTCAAAAGGTCCACTAACCAAAAGTCACGGTGTATGTCCAAACTTCAAACTTCTAACAAAAAATGTAGTGAATCCACATGGAACATCTGAACTATGCGCAAAGTACTAAATACACTACTAGATAGATAAATACTAAATACACTAGCTAGATGGCTACTTGAGCAAAGCTAAGGCGCTCTGCTCCCGTTCCTCCTGTACCACTGTCACTGCGCTTGTCTCTGCAGAGCCGCTCTTCTGTCTGGATCATGTCAGTCGATCGCACCAATACTTCTGTCCTACTGAACATTGAAAACTGTAATCGAGCAGCAGAAAGAAAGTTTGGAGTGAGCGAGAAACTTGTGAGGGACTGGCTAAAGACAGCTTCACGGTAACCGGGAGGATGCGCCATGCAACTTTCCTGGAAGTCATTGGACGGATAAAGCCTGGACTTCACCGACGACCGAAACCATCCTGTCGGGATTCAGAAAGGCTGGAATAATTCGAAGTGGAACTGATGCTGAGTGTGAAGGCAGCTACACAGAAGAGGACGCGGCGCCCCGTTTACCCATGGATCTATTCAAATAATTGTCGTCGCGGAGTTGCTCAGAAGTGACACCGAGGGTGAAAAATTCTGTGAATTTAGGTAAACTTGTGATGTTATGTTGTTTATGCTACAGCTATCTGAATAACTTAATAGCTTACGTTAATGGCCTGTTGTTCTCTATTCTACTGTTATTACTATAACTTGCCTTTCAAGATAAAATGTGTGTTCTTGGTCTCTGATTTGATAAAACACATTTCCCCAAAAAAGTGTGACTTATAGGACTTATATGTTCTTTCTTCTTCAATATGCTTTTTTTTTTTTTTTTTTTTTTTTTTTTTTTGATATGGAAGCACATCCAAAAAGCACAGCAAAAAACAAAACTAAACAAAAAAACAACCAACCAACCAAACAAACAAACAAACAAACAAAAAAAAACACGCTGCTGTAAGTAACCTATTATTATACAGATTTCAGAAAATGAACAATATATACACAGAAATAGCATAATAACTGAACAGGGCTAGAGTTTCATTACATTGCACATACATTAAAATACGGAACATGTTAAGGTCGCTGGTTACTATGACAGCCAAACTTTGAGTACTAAAACTGCACCAAAACTTCGGTCACTTTACATTGACTTCTCCTGGCAGCTACTCGTGTTCTCGTCGGCTCCTACAGTTTCACTCAAACTCTTCCAAAGTTTGACCGAAGCCGCATCTTGACCTGCTCCACAAAATAGTATGATGGTTTTTGGAGGAAATCTTTTGAAATTTTTCTGGGGCACGTTTTTTCAGTGGAAGGCATTTTTGGTGCAAAGAAAGTGTGTCACGGTAAAAAGTACATAAGCTACAACAAATTTTAAGATATTTCCAGATTTATTACATATTTGTTCATAAATATAAGAGAAAATTTCATGGATTTAAAAATGATTCATGAAATGACAGTCAGTTTACTCAAGTGGATATACGTGCGCGTCGGTTAAACAGACTTTTCTTCAGATTTGAAGTAATAAAGGTGTATTCTCTTTTATTTTTAACGTATTTTAATTTACTACTTAGACTTATTTAAGGAAACTCTAAGGTTAAAGCAGCTAATTACTCAGCAACATCTGTACAGTACTAAACATGGGACATGGGTGGATAGCATTGCACCATACTACCTTGTACAACACTGAACAGAGTTAAATTCACTTTTATTTGTCTTGTTCAATCACTACTTTCAGTCTACTTTGTCAAACCTACTCATACTATTGGTCCTTCAGGCTTTAAGTGAGTGGCAGGTGAATTCAACCGATCACAGACAAGTGTCAACTCCCAGTAGAAAAGAGTTTTAGTTCCCTCTCAAGGCAATGTAAAGATATTAGGTCCACATTCACACTGGTCCTGCTCTAGTCCTGGTTTAGTTCTGATGTAGACTTGGTTTAGTCTTGTTCTAGTCCTGGTTTGGTTAAGTTAAACATTTCACATGGCCATTAAAATCAAAGAAATAAAAAAAATGAGTCAGTGCGAATCCAGTGTTTGCTACAGAGAAATGCCTCAAAATGTGACATGATGATTTATTTATGTTTCTGTTCGGCAGTAGCTCAGTTGGTAGAGCATTCGCCCACTGATCTGACGGTTGGCGGTTTGATTCCAGCTCTTGACATAAAACATCACAGGTTGAGCGGTCAGATCCACTGACCCACAGGTTGGCTGGTGTGATTCCAGCTCCCACAGATGAATGCTGTCGTTGTGTCCTTGGGCAAGACACTTAACCCACCTTGCCCACAGTGTCTGTGTACACTGGTGTGTGAATGTGTGTGTGAATGGGTGAGTGGTTCCTTGTTGTAAAGCGCTTTGAGTGCCTTAAAGGTGGAAAAGCGCTATAGAAAAATGTGACCATTTACCATCACTGACGTCCTGGAAGACCCAGAGGAGGTACTACAGAATATCTAAGCATAAAGACTCTTAGTGTAAGGGTCAGAGTCAGTATTAGTCCTAGTTTGGTCTCGGTGCATCACGCGGGTCTTTAAACTGACCGGTTTAGTTACAACAGAAATAGAGTAAAGGATTTAGGCTGTTAAATATGTAACTTTGTTCATCGTGAATTAAGTCTTTGTTCATTTTAAGTGTAGTTATTTGCCATTTTCTTATTGTAAATGAATTAAATAAGCACCAGCTCTGTCAAATATAGTGGCTTTATTATTGAGCAGAGTTCATGTGATATTGTTGAAGTGTGTGTGACCCTGTGGTGTCTCCTCTTTCACAGGCTGCCACGCTCCAGACCCTGATGGAGCACGGAGGTGCCAACCACTGCATCGTGGAGTGGTTTGGCTCCTTTGAAGCTAGGGGCCACTACATACACCAGTTTGAGGTCCTGTGCATGTGTCTGCTGGACTACATCAACGACAACGGCACGCTCCAACTCAGACAGATCCGGCCAATCGTGCACCAGGTCAGACTTTTCACTCACTAAATTCACTTTTTGGAGCTTTCTACCATGTTATAATGTTGTTCCCTCAAACATGCCCGAAGAGGCTTTAGATGTCATCCATGCATGTCTGAGTAATCTAGCAATCTTTACTGGGCTCTATTCGAACCCCCCTATGGTTGGTCGTACGATCCTGTCCAATGCTCAGCCCTCAAACCAAGGTTACCCATTCTCCAGCACAGCAATTTTACAAACAAAAAGCCTGATACAAGCAGTAGTAGTAGTTTCATTAGGGGAATGCACAGCTATTTTTTTAGCGCCTTGAAAAGGGATTGACTTAGCGGAGAGAGCGGAGGAAAGCGAGACTCAGACCGTTAAAAACAAAACAGAAACTGAATCAACATTTTGATATGTTGCTGCAGCATTTTCAAACAAAAAAAGATAGCATGGTGTTCTAAATATTTTATGTGTTGGTAGTTCGAACCCATAGAAGTGTAATACCCCATCTTTAAACACCTACTTTAGCTTTTGGAATATTGGGGTGTGAAGCTTTAAATGGCATTCAAATAAAGCAGAACTAGACTTTTTATTACTCAGGAATGACTTCATATTTCTACATACAGGTTTCACGTGTTTTATAGTTGTAAATATGAGAGTGTAAGAAGTAGAAGTGTGTATATAAATGTATTTGTAAGTGGCTGTACTGACCTGACCTCCTTTTGCAGATAGGCACCGCACTCGCCTTTCTTAAAGAACAAGGCATCGTGCACAGAGACCTGAAACATGATAACATCATGTTGGTTGACCCGGTCTGCAAACCTTTAAAGATCAAACTGATCGACTTTGGCCTGGCTCAGCACGTGTCCCAGATCCAGCTCGGAGCCAGAGCGCAGACACGCCCGCACAGGTACACACTGCACTGTACTGCGCAAAGTACTACAGAACCAATTGTACAGATGAAAAAAGTTTTAAGACTGTTATGATGGAACAGAGCAGGAGCTGGCCTCAGTCTAACACTGTCCTCTTCTGATTTGGTCCATGTTGTGTGCAGAGCCCCAGAGGTGTTTCTGGGAGCTCCATGTGATGAAGCCATAGATATGTGGTCCATCGGCATTATGGTCATGGAGCTGTTCCTCGGATGTTTGCTTTTCCCCGGAGAGGATGACTATGAGGCGGTGAGAACAACATATATGCATATATAAATATGTGTGTGTGTGTACCTGTGTGTGTGTGTGTGTGTGTGTGTGTGTGTGTTCAAAAACATCCAAAATATAAAACAAACCATGTTTTTATTTTAGTCTATGTTTTAGTGAAAATGTGACAGTGGGGCTTTAATTTAAAAAGAAAATGTCTCAAATAAATGTATAGAATTGCTAGACGTATCAAGTATCAGCCCAAATTCAGAAGCTTCCACTAATACCACGTTACTTTCCTGGAAATAAGCATTATAGGTTTCAAAGTACACTGCAAACTTTTTTCTGAAACCAGTTGCATTTCAGTAACTAAATGTTTTGTGTTCTTTCCACAGTTTTGCAATATCATCAAAACCCTTGGAGTGCCTTGTAATGAGCTGCTGGTGAGGGGCCTGTACACGCATAAGTACCTGGTCTACAAATGTAGACACTGGACATTCAAAGTGAGTAACCCATTTTCACTCACTTCATTACTGTACTTTTACATTAGTGTGTTTTGGGTTATGCACTCACGTCATTTCCATTCACTACCTCCTTATGTTCTGAGGGAAAATGAATATAATCATTTAAAAGTCTCATATTGTCTTTTTTCTTCTTCTTTTATGATAGTAACAACCAAGTATTTCACTTTTTATTTCACCGGGATTCCTGATATTAATTTGAGTCCTGAAGCTAAGGAAAATGTGGTTAATAAGTTGATAGCATAGTTTACCTGAGAACAATCATTTAAAAAGAGAGCTGTGTCGACAGCACGCTGACTTACACATATTTCTCTTCCTGCAATAGATATTCCTTTAAGGTCACTATTCTTAATATAATTGGCTAAAATTTGCATGGGTAATAAAAATAGAAAAGCAGAAATTGGGCAGCCCTAGTGTATTCTACGTTCTATATTAAATCTATGAGTTGTTCCATGGGGCAGTTTTATAGAGCTGTTCCCAGATATATACAAGGTGTGAATGGAGTTTTTAAAAAGCTCACCAAAGCCAAATAAATCAAGAGCTTTAAGCACAAACTGGTGTTCTAATGAGTCGAATGCTTTATGGAAGTCCAAAAATAGAATGAAACTGTTTTCTGAAATAAGATCTTAATCATCTAAAATGGCGAGGATGAGTCTAATACTGTCAGTGATATATCTCCCATAAAGCCGTTCTGCGACTCCTCAGTTATATCATTGAGTATTTTCTTTAACTTGGTGGCCAGGCAGGTTCTCTGTTTGTTGAAAAATGTATAGTCAGTGCAATTACTTTGTGATCTGTTAGAGGTGTGGGAGTAATTTCTGTTTTGTATTTGAAGTGTGAAATTGATTCCGAGACAAGCCAGAGATCTATTCTGGATTGTAGCGTACCGTTTCTCTTTTTTCCGAGTGAATTCTCTATTATGTGGATTATTTGTTCTCCACATATCAATGAGCCCTCTTTCATTCATGAACTCTGTTAAATATAAGTGAATATTATTTTTGCTGGGGTACCTGTCCACATCATCATTGGGTGTACAGTTGAAATCCCGTCCTAATATTATCTTTAAATCTGAAAATCTTTCTAAAATGCTTTCTATTGCTGTATTTAAGTCATGAAATAACTTTTTATTTTCCTTTACCACAGATAATTTATAAACACTGTTAGAAATGAACTTTTCTTAATTATGAATTATTAACAAAACAATACTATTATTGATTTAGCACAGAAAATGCAGCTCTATCCATTGTTAGGGTTAGGTCAGCATCTATGATCATCTACATTCATGTGTATTGGAAATCTGTGTGTTGTATGTAAAATACATATTACATAATACATCATCTTTTGATGGCATCTGGTGGTAGAAATGCAAAAACAACGAGATTATGCATGCAAACATATTTATTATCTTTAGCTAGAACTAAAATGACAAAAATAAATACAAGTGGAATAACTGAAGGCAAGTGAAATAGTTGGAATAAGTCAGGGGCTATTCAAATACGACATACAAGAGGAAACATTGCTTATGCTGTTGGCTGCCAATGTTCTTATCAGCTTGTTGAGGTCAAGTTTAGGCTCAGGCAGGTGACAGGTGACTTAATATCGGACAGAAACTGTTCATCTTCAGACACACAGTGGTATTTCACTAGCAAGGGCCACGCCACCACAATGGAATACGGTAAAGATATTTCTTGATGATGGTGAGATGTGGTGGCTGGGAGGAGACTCTGGATGGGGGCTCTGTCTCAGGTGGTCAGCCGGACCAATTCAGGACCCACCCTTTGTAGACGATGAGGTCTTCGAGCTGAAGGATGAACGAGAGGTACGGGGTGGGAGGGAGGGGTAGAGAGAGAGAGCAGAGACAGACGGTGTTGTTGGGATAGGCCTGTATAAATAGGGCTTTTTGGGTAATTGAAGGTGCGGTTGAGCTGAGCTTGGTTCACTGGAGAGGAGCAGGGGGAGGTTGAGGCGTGGTCCTACTCCTGAATCTAAGAAGACAACAGACCGGAAGACAATTAAATAGAATACATTTTGTTGTCCACCATGAATGCACTTAAAAATGAGTTGTGCGTAAGGACAGTGCATTACAGTACTTACATTATGGTGTTTAAGGAAAATGTTCAGGTTTCCCAGAGCAGAGTGTTGTGTAGCATTACAGTGTTGGTAAAGGATGCCATGCGCCGCTCGGACAGGGCACAACCTGTGTGAATGCTGTTGCTCAGCAGAAGTGTGGGAAGGAGGCTGAAAAGTGTCCACATTCACTTAGGTACAGGCGTCAACCAGTTTTGGAATAAAGGCCGAAACAGGGTGCAGGGCCACTCTGAGATGATCAGAGCTGAATCGCATACAAGACAGAGGCACTGATAAAGTCTGAATATCACTGACACGCTTGGCAGTGGCCTTCCACTTCTGTCCCTGGATATAAGATACATGGATATAAGCCTCCTTCCTCCCCTCCTCCTCTCCACAGTACTAGCTCACTGGAAGAAAAAAACACAAATAAATGTACTTCAATCATTTATACTATAAATATAAAAAAACTTACCTGTTGTGAGTTAGTCACACAGCAGTCCCACCTCAGGACATCAGCCTCCCTCCTGACCCAGCCTGGACCTTGTGCAAAAAAACACAAATATTCAATATACTTGGAGGAGGGACAAATACAATCCATAGAACTCTCAAGTGTACCTGTATTTTGTACAACAACTTGGATATAAGCCTCCTTCCTCCACTCCTCCTCTCCACAGCCCCCACTGTAAAGTTCCATCTCACTGTAAGAAAAAAAAGGCGAGTAAAGGTACTGTACTTCAATAATTCAATACTATAAACAAAAAAACTTACCTGTACTATATATTCTTTGGTTTTTTACCCTCTTCCTCCTCTTTCTGCAGGATCACACTTGCCTGATGTTGAAAGCTCAAAAGAAAAGAAATAAGTATTATTTTTCTGTAAAGTAATGTGGTAATAATCAATCAGTACTCACCATTTTGTCCATTATATTTGTCACATATTCCTGTATTTAAGTCCCAAACAACAGGAAAAATGTGTGCTGTCATTCAGTTGCCACACATGTTGCTTTGGCTCAGTGTTGCTTCAGAGACTATTGCTCTAGAATACAGGAGACATCAGAGGCGTTTCCTGCAGGCTGATGGATAGCACACAGGTCCTCGTGCAGAATATGGAGCACATAGGCCATGGTGCTTTGTCTCTTGAGCTGGGCACATGACAGTCCCACCTCAGGACCTGAGCCTGGACGTCAGGCAGACTCTGGGAACAAAGAAAAAAAGAACATAAATATATAATATACTTAGAGAGACAAATGCAATTCATTGTTGTCGACAACGTACCTGTATTTTGTATAACATGGATAGAAGCATCCTCCTCTCCACAGCCTGCAGTATAAAGTTCCATCTCACTGTAAGAAAAAAAAAAACGAGAAATAAATGTACTGTACTTCAACAACTTCATACTGTAAATTTATATAAAAACTTACCTGTACTGTATATTCTTTGTCACTTTGAGGGGTTGTTACTCGGGGATACAGGGGACATCAGAGGCGTTTCCTGCAGGTTTGTGGACAGCACACGGGTCGTCACGGAGAAGCATGGAGAGAACACAGGCCATGGTGCTTTGTCTCTTGAGCTGGACACGCGACAGTCCCACCTCAGGACCTCAGCAGCCCTCCTGACCCAGCCCGGACCTCGGGGAGGACTCTGGAACAAGAGGTCCTGTGCATATCTTCATTTCCTACTGAATCCTCAAATGTTCAAAAGAGCCAGACATACTGTATGATCTTGTTTTCTTTTCAAATTGGCTTCTTTGCTTTGACATGTCTCCCATTTCTGTCCCTATGAAAACCAAACACAAATGTATAATATAGTCGGAGGAGGGACAAATACAATTCATAGAACTCTCAAGTGTACCTGTATTTTGTATGAAAATATGGATATAAGCCTCCTTCCTCCACTCCTCCTCTCCACAGTCTGCACTGTGAAGGTCCATCTCACTGGAAGAAAAACAGACAAATAAATGTACTGTACTTTAATAATTTAATACTATCAATATAAAAACTTACCTGTACTGTATATTGTTTTTATCACGCCGACATTTTTCCCCTCCTCACGTTTTCCCACTGTTTGTTTTTCCCTTATCCATGGAGAAGGTGCAAGAGCCTAGCTAAGGAGCTTAAAATGAAATCTAAAAATGCAAACTATTTACACCATAAAAATTACACCACACAAAATCTATTTAAAAATGTTCACACTAAAACACACACAGCAAACTATTTACAACATAATAATAACACCACACAAAATGTATTTAAAAACTGTTCACACGGCAAACTATTTACAGCATAATAATAATAATAACACCACACAAAAACTATTTAAAAATTGTTCACACGGCAAACTATTTACAGCATAATAATAATAATGTGTTTTTTTGTTTTGTTGTTTGCATTGGGTAGTTATCAAGTGATGCGTCACCCTTAACTGCAAGACTCCAGATCCTCTTCTGTGACTGAAACACAAACAGAAAGAGGATCAGTTCTTAAAATAAAAGGAGTACTTGTGTGTTTGGGGAGTAAATGGCCTCTGTGGCTCACTTGCCCTTTTCCAGTCCTTCCAGTCCTTCTTGCGCTCCTCCAGGTAGTCCTCCATCTGCACCACCCAGTCCGGCCTAGGTCCAGGGAACAGGCGGGCAGCGTCCAACTCCTCCAGCGGGAGAAGAGGGGCAGGGGCAGGAGAAGAGGAGGAAAGCTTCGGAAGCTTCGCAGGGCGAGCGGGCTCGGCACAAGCGGGGCGCTTCCGAGACAGAGGAGCACAGTGAGGATGCCTGAAACCAGGAAGCATAGTGTCAGGGAGAGGGATTATCTGAATGCCCCTGGCAGGAGCGGCGGGGCGCAGGGCGGCGGGCAGCAGCAGCGGCGAGCGCAGGGCGGCGCGGCAGCAGCAGCGGCGGGCGCAGGGCGGCGGGCAGCAGCAGCGGCGGCGCGCAGGGCGGCGGCAGCAGCAGCGGCGGCGCAGCGGGCGGCGGGCAGCAGCAGCGGCGGGCGCAGGGCGGGCAGCAGCAGCGGCGGGCGCAGGGCGAACAGCAGCAGGCACAGGGCGGCGGGCTGCAGGGGTGAGCGTAGGATGCACAGTAGCAGCAGCGACAGGGTCACTAAAAACAAAGGAAGAAGGCAGCACAGAAAAGGTGAGCTGAGGAGTAGGAGGAGGCATTGTGGAAGCAGGAGTTTGTAACGTTTGCGTGCGTATTTATGTATGTGTGTGTGTGCGTTTGTGTGTGAGGATTTAGAGCAAGAGCCGGGGTCCTGTGCAGGACGTCTGGACGCCTGATGGATCACCGGGCCAACGACCACACGGATCTGTGGAGAGGAACAGAACGTGTCACCCACCAGTGTTACCAGAGTTCACATCTTAAGAGTCCAGCAAAACCACAGCTGAGAACATAAAGAGTTCAGTTAACACTCCACATGGGGCCATATTCACATTTGGTGTTGCAATTATTATGGCAAAAATAACTGTGATTAATGATTACATCATGATAATTATTCAAGTTGCTGACAGTTAAAACAGCTTATATTTACATATTTAAATGACTGTACTTTGTTATAAATAAAAACTATTAAAAGTATTAGTAATAAACTATTAAAAGTAGTAGACTATATTTTGATTAAACTTAGGTAAATATGATTTTAAGCTCCTTTTTATTTGTTGTATAGACAACTTCTAAGACCCCCAACTGATTGGAGATCACTTAACTCAATCTATGAACATACCCATTCATTTGGGGACTATTTAAGAAATGGTGCATTTTTAAATTAGCTCAACATATGCTTTCATTTGACATGTGGAACTTGACATGTAAGTAATACCATTTATATTGTCAACCTGTGAACCGCAACAATGCTAAAAAGCACAAGGAAAATTCAAGACTTTCAGTATACCATTCAGTATACTTACTAGGATTTGGGATCTAAATTCTGGGTATGGGCAGATTTTAATTGAACAATACAGTGGACTGTAGGGATTGCGAGGTGATGTGTAATTTTATTTTGTCAGAGTCCAAGAAAATCAGGTGTATCTTTAAAAAAGAATTTTAGCCTGAACCATTTGGGAAAAGGCCTGCATGCCTAACTATAATGTTCCAATAAAAGCAGCAGGAGTTCTCCTCTAGTACCTCAATACATGTTTTATTTGCTAAGGTTGCTGTTCTACATGTATCGTCTCACTATAGTCACCCTATTATTAGGCTCTAGTCAATGGTCAGTTAAGTGACCGCTGGAACTTAACTCATTCTAGGTGGAATCATTGGAAAAACCATGACACCTACAGCAGATATTTAGTAGATTCGAAGCACAAGAGCTCACATTTCTTGGAATAAATATACCATAAACATGACCTAGACACTGATAAAGGGGCATTTGCTGAGCTAATGATTGCTTTTTCAGTAACATGATGAAAACCCATAAGGCCTATGAAGCAGGAAAGTGTCAAACCTCACGTGCTCCTCAGAAACGTCTCCTAGTCCGATGCAGAAGGTTGTCAGCCAAAGTCTGGGTGAAATTCTGTCGGACTTGTGCCTCTTCTATTCAGAAATCGTCGATTTAATTTGTCAAATACAAGTTTTCGATCGCAGTCAAGGTTTGCAAAGTTTGCAGAGAGCGCGCATCACTCAAAAGATGCACTTAGCAACAGCAGCGCCGTGCGTGCGCGCGACGGCACAACGCTTACGTACAACTCTTACGTACGTCTGTGCAGTACGTGCTTCTTCCACTCAATTCCAAACTCAAAAGGTCCACTAACCAAAAGTCACGGTGTATGTCCAAACTTCAAACTTCTAACAAAAAATGTAGTGAATCCACATGGAACATCTGAACTATGCGCAAAGTACTAAATACACTACTAGATAGATAAATACTAAATACACTAGCTAGATGGCTACTTGAGCAAAGCTAAGGCGCTCTGCTCCCGTTCCTCCTGTACCACTGTCACTGCGCTTGTCTCTGCAGAGCCGCTCTTCTGTCTGGATCATGTCAGTCGATCGCACCAATACTTCTGTCCTACTGAACATTGAAAACTGTAATCGAGCAGCAGAAAGAAAGTTTGGAGTGAGCGAGAAACTTGTGAGGGACTGGCTAAAGACAGCTTCACGGTAACCGGGAGGATGCGCCATGCAACTTTCCTGGAAGTCATTGGACGGATAAAGCCTGGACTTCACCGACGACCGAAACCATCCTGTCGGGATTCAGAAAGGCTGGAATAATTCGAAGTGGAACTGATGCTGAGTGTGAAGGCAGCTACACAGAAGAGGACGCGGCGCCCCGTTTACCCATGGATCTATTCAAATAATTGTCGTCGCGGAGTTGTAAGAATGGGTATCTCTGTTTAGTGCCAGAGTTCAGTGTGTGTGACCCTGTGTGTCTCCTCTTTCACAGGCTGCCACGCTCCAGACCCTGATGGAGCACGGAGGTGCCAACCACTGCATCGTGGAGTGGTTTGGCTCCTTTGAAGCTAGGGGCCACTACATACACCAGTTTGAGGTCCTGTGCATGTGTCTGCTGGACTACATCAACGACAACGGCACGCTCCAACTCAGACAGATCCGGCCAATCGTGCACCAGGTCAGACTTTTCACTCACTAAATTCACTTTTTGGAGCTTTCTACCATGTTATAATGTTGTTCCCTCAAACATGCCCGAAGAGGCTTTAGATGTCATCCATGCATGTCTGAGTAATCTAGCAATCTTTACTGGGCTCTATTCGAACCCCCCTATGGTTGGTCGTACGATCCTGTCCAATGCTCAGCCCTCAAACCAAGGTTACCCATTCTCCAGCACAGCAATTTTACAAACAAAAAGCCTGATACAAGCAGTAGTAGTAGTTTCATTAGGGGAATGCACAGCTATTTTTTTAGCGCCTTGAAAAGGGATTGACTTAGCGGAGAGAGCGGAGGAAAGCGAGACTCAGACCGTTAAAAACAAAACAGAAACTGAATCAACATTTTGATATGTTGCTGCAGCATTTTCAAACAAAAAAAAGATAGCATGGTGTTCTAAATATTTTATGTGTTGGTAGTTCGAACCCATAGAAGTGTAATACCCCATCTTTAAACACCTACTTTAGCTTTTGGAATATTGGGGTGTGAAGCTTTTAAATGGCATTCAAATAAAGCAGAACTAGACTTTTTATTACTCAGGAATGACTTCATATTTCTACATACAGGTTTCACGTGTTTTATAGTTGTAAATATGAGAGTGTAAGAAGTAGAAGTGTGTATAAATGTATTTGTAAGTGGCTGTACTGACCTGACCTCCTTTTGCAGATAGGCACCGCACTCGCCTTTCTTAAAGAACAAGGCATCGTGCACAGAGACCTGAAACATGATAACATCATGTTGGTTGACCCGGTCTGCAAACCTTTAAAGATCAAACTGATCGACTTTGGCCTGGCTCAGCACGTGTCCCAGATCCAGCTCGGAGCCAGAGCGCAGACACGCCCGCACAGGTACACACTGCACTGTACTGCGCAAAGTACTACAGAACCAATTGTACAGATGAAAAAAAGTTTTAAGACTGTTATGATGGAACAGAGCAGGAGCTGGCCTCAGTCTAACACTGTCCTCTTCTGATTTGGTCCATGTTGTGTGCAGAGCCCCAGAGGTGTTTCTGGGAGCTCCATGTGATGAAGCCATAGATATGTGGTCCATCGGCATTATGGTCATGGAGCTGTTCCTCGGATGTTTGCTTTTCCCCGGAGAGGATGACTATGAGGCGGTGAGAACAACATATATGCATATATAAATATGTGTGTGTGTACCTGTGTGTGTGTGTGTGTGTTCAAAAACATCCAAAATATAAAACAAACCATGTTTTTATTTTAGTCTATGTTTTAGTGAAAATGTGACAGTGGGGCTTTAATTTAAAAAGAAAATGTCTCAAATAAATGTATAGAATTGCTAGACGTATCAAGTATCAGCCCAAATTCAGAAGCTTCCACTAATACCACGTTACTTTCCTGGAAATAAGCATTATAGGTTTCAAAGTACACTGCAAACTTTTTTCTGAAACCAGTTGCATTTCAGTAACTAAATGTTTTGTGTTCTTTCCACAGTTTTGCAATATCATCAAAACCCTTGGAGTGCCTTGTAATGAGCTGCTGGTGAGGGGCCTGTACACGCATAAGTACCTGGTCTACAAATGTAGACACTGGACATTCAAAGTGAGTAACCCATTTTCACTCACTTCATTACTGTACTTTTACATTAGTGTGTTTTGGGTTATGCACTCACGTCATTTCCATTCACTACCTCCTTATGTTCTGAGGGAAAATGAATATAATCATTTAAAAGTCTCATATTGTCTTTTTTCTTCTTCTTTTATGATAGTAACAACCAAGTATTTCACTTTTTATTTCACCGGGATTCCTGATATTAATTTGAGTCCTGAAGCTAAGGAAAATGTGGTTAATAAGTTGATAGCATAGTTTACCTGAGAACAATCATTTAAAAAGAGAGCTGTGTCGACAGCACGCTGACTTACACATATTTCTCTTCCTGCAATAGATATTCCTTTAAGGTCACTATTCTTAATATAATTGGCTAAAATTTGCATGGGTAATAAAAATAGAAAAGCAGAAATTGGGCAGCCCTAGTGTATTCTACGTTCTATATTAAATCTATGAGTTGTTCCATGGGGCAGTTTTATAGAGCTGTTCCCAGATATATACAAGGTGTGAATGGAGTTTTTAAAAAGCTCACCAAAGCCAAATAAATCAAGAGCTTTAAGCACAAACTGGTGTTCTAATGAGTCGAATGCTTTATGGAAGTCCAAAAATAGAATGAAACTGTTTTCTGAAATAAGATCTTAATCATCTAAAATGGCGAGGATGAGTCTAATACTGTCAGTGATATATCTCCCATAAAGCCGTTCTGCGACTCCTCAGTTATATCATTGAGTATTTTCTTTAACTTGGTGGCCAGGCAGGTTCTCTGTTTGTTGAAAAATGTATAGTCAGTGCAATTACTTTGTGATCTGTTAGAGGTGTGGGAGTAATTTCTGTTTTGTATTTGAAGTGTGAAATTGATTCCGAGACAAGCCAGAGATCTATTCTGGATTGTAGCGTACCGTTTCTCTTTTTCCGAGTGAATTCTCTATTATGTGGATTATTTGTTCTCCACATATCAATGAGCCCTCTTTCATTCATGAACTCTGTTAAATATAAGTGAATATTATTTTTTGCTGGGGTACCTGTCCACATCATCATTGGGTGTACAGTTGAAATCCGTCCTTAAATAAATCTTTCTAAAATCTATTTGTATTTAAGTCATGAAATAACTTTTTTTTTCCTTTACCACAGATAATTATAAACAGAAATGAACTTTTCTTAATTACTATTATTGATTTAGCACAGAAAATGCAGCTCTATCCATTGTTAGGGTTAGGTCAGCATCTATGATCATCTACATTCATGTGTATTGGAAATCTGTGTGTTGTATGTAAAATACATATTACATAATACATCATCTTTTGATGGCATCTGGTGGTAGAAATGCAAAAACAACGAGATTATGCATGCAAACATATTTATTATCTTTAGCTAGAACTAAAATGACAAAATAAATACAAGTGGAATAACTGAAGGCAAGTGAAATAGTTGGAATAAGTCAGGGGCTATTCAAATACGACATACAAGAGGAAACATTGCTTATGCTGTTGGCTGCCAATGTTCTTATCAGCTTGTTGAGGTCAAGTTTAGGCTCAGGCAGGTGACAGGTGACTTAATATCGGACAGAAACTGTTCATCTTCAGACACACAGTGGTATTTCACTAGCAAGGGCCACGCCACCACAATGGAATACGGTAAAGATATTTCTTGATGATGGTGAGATGTGGTGGCTGGGAGGAGACTCTGGATGGGGGCTCTGTCTCAGGTGGTCAGCCGGACCAATTCAGGACCCACCCTTTGTAGACGATGAGGTCTTCGAGCTGAAGGATGAACGAGAGGTACGGGGTGGGAGGGAGGGGGTAGAGAGAGCAGAGACAGACGGTGTTGTTGGGATAGGCCTGTATAAATAGGGCTTTTTGGGTAATTGAAGGTGCGGTTGAGCTGAGCTTGGTTCACTGGAGAGGAGCAGGGGGAGGTTGAGGCGTGGTCCTACTCCTGAATCTAAGAAGACAACAGACCGGAAGACAATTAAATAGAATACATTTTGTTGTCCACCATGAATGCACTTAAAAATGAGTTGTGCGTAAGGACAGTGCATTACAGTACTTACATTATGGGTGTTTAAGGAAAATGTTCAGGTTTCCCAGAGCAGAGTGTTGTGTAGCATTACAGTGTTGGTAAAGGATGCCATGCGCCGCTCGGACAGGGCACAACCTGTGTGAATGCTGTTGCTCAGCAGAAGTGTGGGAAGGAGGCTGAAAAGTGTCCACATTCACTTAGGTACAGGCGTCAACCAGTTTTGGAATAAAGGCCGAAACAGGGTGCAGGGCCACTCTGAGATGATCAGAGCTGAATCGCATACAAGACAGAGGCACTGATAAAGTCTGAATATCACTGACACGCTTGGCAGTGGCCTTCCACTTCTGTCCCTGGATATAAGATACATGGATATAAGCCTCCTTCCTCCCCTCCTCCTCTCCACAGTACTAGCTCACTGGAAGAAAAAAACACAAATAAATGTACTTCAATCATTTATACTATAAATATAAAAAAACTTACCTGTTGTGAGTTAGTCACACAGCAGTCCCACCTCAGGACATCAGCCTCCCTCCTGACCCAGCCTGGACCTTGTGCAAAAAACACAAATATTCAATATACTTGGAGGAGGGACAAATACAATCCATAGAACTCTCAAGTGTACCTGTATTTTGTACAACAACTTGGATATAAGCCTCCTTCCTCCACTCCTCCTCTCCACAGCCCCCACTGTAAAGTTCCATCTCACTGTAAGAAAAAAAGGCGAGTAAAGGTACTGTACTTCAATA
Organism: Boleophthalmus pectinirostris; assembly: GCF_026225935.1. Taxonomy (NCBI): domain Eukaryota; kingdom Metazoa; phylum Chordata; class Actinopteri; order Gobiiformes; family Gobiidae; genus Boleophthalmus; species Boleophthalmus pectinirostris. The sequence goes on from NW_026571047.1 coordinate 30,861,757, forward strand.
ATTCAATACTATAAACAAAAAACTTACCTGTACTATATATTCTTTGGTTTTTTACCCTCTTCCTCCTCTTTCTGCAGGATCACACTTGCCTGATGTTGAAAGCTCAAAAGAAAAGAAATAAGTATTATTTTTCTGTAAAGTAATGTGGTAATAATCAATCAGTACTCACCATTTTGTCCATTATATTTGTCACATATTCCTGTATTTAAGTCCCAAACAACAGGAAAAATGTGTGCTGTCATTCAGTTGCCACACATGTTGCTTTGGCTCACTGTTGCTTCAGAGACTATTGCTCTAGAATACAGGAGACATCAGAGGCGTTTCCTGCAGGTTGATGGATAGCACACAGGTCCTCGTGCAGAATATGGAGCACATAGGCCATGGTGCTTTGTCTCTTGAGCTGGGCACATGACAGTCCCACCTCAGGACCTGAGCCTGGACGTCAGGCAGACTCTGGGAACAAAGAAAAAAAAGAACATAAATATATAATATACTTAGAGAGACAAATGCAATTCATTGTTGTCGACAACGTACCTGTATTTTGTATAACATGGATAGAAGCATCCTCCTCCACTCCTCCTCTCCACAGCCTGCAGTATAAAGTTCCATCTCACTGTAAGAAAAAAAAAACGAGAAATAAATGTACTGTACTTCAACAACTTCATACTGTAAATTTATATAAAAACTTACCTGTACTGTATATTCTTTGTCACTTTGAGGGGTTGTTACTCGGGGATACAGGGGACATCAGAGGCGTTTCCTGCAGGTTTGTGGACAGCACACGGGTCGTCACGGAGAAGCATGGAGAGAACACAGGCCATGGTGCTTTGTCTCTTGAGCTGGACACGCGACAGTCCCACCTCAGGACCTCAGCAGCCCTCCTGACCCAGCCCGGACCTCGGGGAGGACTCTGGAACAAGAGGTCCTGTGCATATCTTCATTTCCTACTGAATCCTCAAATGTTCAAAAGAGCCAGACATACTGTATGATCTTTGTTTTCTTTTCAAATTGGCTTCTTTGCTTTGACATGTCTCCCATTTCTGTCCCTATGAAAACCAAACACAAATGTATAATATAGTCGGAGGAGGGACAAATACAATTCATAGAACTCTCAAGTGTACCTGTATTTTGTATGAAAATATGGATATAAGCCTCCTTCCTCCACTCCTCCTCTCCACAGTCTGCACTGTGAAGGTCCATCTCACTGGAAGAAAAACAGACAAATAAATGTACTGTACTTTAATAATTTAATACTATCAATATAAAAACTTACCTGTACTGTATATTGTTTTTATCACGCCGACATTTTTTCCCCTCCTCACGTTTTCCCACTGTTTGTTTTTCCCTTATCCATGGAGAAGGTGCAAGAGCCTAGCTAAGGAGCTTAAAATGAAATCTAAAAATGCAAACTATTTACACCATAAAAATTACACCACACAAAATCTATTTAAAAATGTTCACACTAAAACACACACAGCAAACTATTTACAACATAATAATAACACCACACAAAATGTATTTAAAAACTGTTCACACGGCAAACTATTTACAGCATAATAATAATAATAACACCACACAAAAACTATTTAAAAATTGTTCACACGGCAAACTATTTACAGCATAATAATAATAATGTGTTTTTTTGTTTTGTTGTTTGCATTGGGTAGTTATCAAGTGATGCGTCACCCTTAACTGCAAGACTCCAGATCCTCTTCTGTGACTGAAACACAAACAGAAAGAGGATCAGTTCTTAAAATAAAAGGAGTACTTGTGTGTTTGGGGAGTAAATGGCCTCTGTGGCTCACTTGCCCTTTTCCAGTCCTTCCAGTCCTTCTTGCGCTCCTCCAGGTAGTCCTCCATCTGCACCACCCAGTCCGGCCTAGGTCCAGGGAACAGGCGGGCAGCGTCCAACTCCTCCAGCGGGAGAAGAGGGGCAGGGGCAGGAGAAGAGGAGGAAAGCCTTCGGAAGCTTCGCAGGGCGAGCGGGCTCGGCACAAGCGGGGCGCTTCCGAGACAGAGGAGCACAGTGAGGATGCCTGAAACCAGGAAGCATAGTGTCAGGGAGAGGGATTATCTGAATGCCCCTGGCAGGAGCGGCGGGCGCAGGGCGGCGGGCAGCAGCGCGGCGGCGCAGGGCGGCGGGCAGCAGCGGCGGCGGGCGCAGGGCGGCGGGCAGCAGCAGCGGCGGGGCGCAGGGCGGCGGGCAGCAGCAGCGGCGGCGCAGGGCGGCGGGCAGCAGCAGCGGCGGGCGCAGGGCGGCGGGCAGCAGCAGCGGCGGGCGCAGGGCGAACAGCAGCAGGCACAGGGCGGCGGGCTGCAGGGGTGAGCGTAGGATGCACAGTAGCAGCAGCGACAGGGTCACTAAAAACAAAGGAAGAAGGCAGCACAGAAAAGGTGAGCTGAGGAGTAGGAGGAGGCATTGTGGAAGCAGGAGTTTGTAACGTTTGCGTGCGTATTTATGTATGTGTGTGTGTGCGTTTGTGTGTGAGGATTTAGAGCAAGAGCCGGGGTCCTGTGCAGGACGTCTGGACGCCTGATGGATCACCGGGCCAACGACCACACGGATCTGTGGAGAGGAACAGAACGTGTCAAACACCAGTGTTACCAGAGTTCACATCTTAAGAGTCCAGCAAAACCACAGCTGAGAACATAAAGAGTTCAGTTAACACTCCACATGGGGCCATATTCACATTTGGTGTTGCAATTATTATGGCAAAAATAACTGTGATTAATGATTACATCATGATAATTATTCAAGTTGCTGACAGTTAAAACAGCTTATATTTACATATTTAAATGACTGTACTTTGTTATAAATAAAAACTATTAAAAGTATTAGTAATAAACTATTAAAAGTAGTAGACTATATTTTGATTAAACTTAGGTAAATATGATTTTAAGCTCCTTTTTATTTGTTGTATAGACAACTTCTAAGACCCCCAACTGATTGGAGATCACTTAACTCAATCTATGAACATACCCATTCATTTGGGGACTATTTAAGAAATGGTGCATTTTTAAATTAGCTCAACATATGCTTTCATTTGACATGTGGAACTTGACATGTAAGTAATACCATTTATATTGTCAACCTGTGAACCGCAACAATGCTAAAGCACAAGGAAAATTCAAGACTTTCAGTATACCATTCAGTATACTTACTAGGATTTGGGATCTAAATTCTGGGTATGGGCAGATTTTAATTGAACAATACAGTGGACTGTAGGGATTGCGAGGTGATGTGTAATTTTATTTTTGTCAGAGTCCAAGAAAATCAGGTGTATCTTTAAAAAAGAATTTTAGCCTGAAACCATTTGGGAAAAGGCCTGCATGCCTAAACTATAATGTTCCAATAAAAGCAGCAGGAGTTCTCCTCTAGTACCTCAATACATGTTTTATTTGCTAAGGTTGCTGTTTCTACATGTATCGTCTCACTATAGTCACCCTATTATTAGGACTCTAGTCAATGGTCAGTTAAGTGACCGCTGGAACTTAACTCATTCTAGGTGGAATCATTGGAAAAACCATGACACCTACAGCAGATATTTAGTAGATTCGAACAAAGAGCTCACATTTCTTGGAATAAATATACCATAAACATGACCTAGACACTGAATAAAGGGGCATTTGCTGAGCTAATGATTGCTTTTCAGTAAATGATGAAAACCATAAGGCCTATGAAGCAGGAAAGTGTCAACCTCACGTGCTCCTCAGAAACGTCTCCTAGTCCGATGCAGAAGGTTGTCAGCCAAAGTCTGGTGAAATTCTGTCGACTTGTGCCTCTTCTATTTCAGAAATCGTCGATTTAATNACCTCAATACATGTTTTATTTGCTAAGGTTGCTGTTCTACATGTATCGTCTCACTATAGTCACCCTATTATTAGGCTCTAGTCAATGGTCAGTTAAGTGACCGCTGGAACTTAACTCATTCTAGGTGGAATCATTGGAAAAACCATGACACCTACAGCAGATATTTAGTAGATTCGAAGCACAAGAGCTCACATTTCTTGGAATAAATATACCATAAACATGACCTAGACACTGATAAAGGGGCATTTGCTGAGCTAATGATTGCTTTTTCAGTAACATGATGAAAACCCATAAGGCCTATGAAGCAGGAAAGTGTCAAACCTCACGTGCTCCTCAGAAACGTCTCCTAGTCCGATGCAGAAGGTTGTCAGCCAAAGTCTGGGTGAAATTCTGTCGGACTTGTGCCTCTTCTATTCAGAAATCGTCGATTTAATTTGTCAAATACAAGTTTTCGATCGCAGTCAAGGTTTGCAAAGTTTGCAGAGAGCGCGCATCACTCAAAAGATGCACTTAGCAACAGCAGCGCCGTGCGTGCGCGCGCGACGGCACAACGCTTACGTACAACTCTTACGTACGTCTGTGCAGTACGTGCTTCTTCCACTCAATTCCAAACTCAAAAGGTCCACTAACCAAAAGTCACGGTGTATGTCCAAACTTCAAACTTCTAACAAAAAATGTAGTGAATCCACATGGAACATCTGAACTATGCGCAAAGTACTAAATACACTACTAGATAGATAAATACTAAATACACTAGCTAGATGGCTACTTGAGCAAAGCTAAGGCGCTCTGCTCCCGTTCCTCCTGTACCACTGTCACTGCGCTTGTCTCTGCAGAGCCGCTCTTCTGTCTGGATCATGTCAGTCGATCGCACCAATACTTCTGTCCTACTGAACATTGAAAACTGTAATCGAGCAGCAGAAAGAAAGTTTGGAGTGAGCGAGAAACTTGTGAGGGACTGGCTAAAGACAGCTTCACGGTAACCGGGAGGATGCGCCATGCAACTTTCCTGGAAGTCATTGGACGGATAAAGCCTGGACTTCACCGACGACCGAAACCATCCTGTCGGGATTCAGAAAGGCTGGAATAATTCGAAGTGGAACTGATGCTGAGTGTGAAGGCAGCTACACAGAAGAGGACGCGGCGCCCCGTTTACCCATGGATCTATTCAAATAATTGTCGTCGCGGAGTTGCTCAGAAGTGACACCGAGGGTGAAAAATTCTGTGAATTTAGGTAAACTTGTGATGTTATGTTGTTTATGCTACAGCTATCTGAATAACTTAATAGCTTACGTTAATGGCCTGTTGTTCTCTATTCTACTGTTATTACTATAACTTGCCTTTCAAGATAAAATGTGTGTTCTTGGTCTCTGATTTGATGATAAAACACATTTCCCCAAAAAAGTGTGACTTATAGGACTTATATGTTCTTTCTTCTTCAATATGCTTTTTTTTTTTTTTTTTTTTTTTTTTTTTTTTTTTGATATGGAAGCACATCCAAAAAGCACAGCAAAAAACAAAACTAAACAAAAAAACAACCAACCAACCAAACAAACAAACAAACAAACAAAAAAAAACACGCTGCTGTAAGTAACCTATTATACAGATTTCAGAAAATGAACAATATATACACAGAAATAGCATAATAACTGAACAGGGCTAGAGTTTCATTACATTGCACATACATTAAAATACGGAACATGTTAAGGTCGCTGGTTACTATGACAGCCAAACTTTGAGTACTAAAACTGCACCAAAACTTCGGTCACTTTACATTGACTTCTCCTGGCAGCTACTCGTGTTCTCGTCGGCTCCTACAGTTTCACTCAAACTCTTCCAAAGTTTGACCGAAGCCGCATCTTGACCTGCTCCACAAAATAGTATGATGGTTTTTGGAGGAAATCTTTTGAAATTTTTCTGGGGCACGTTTTTTCAGTGGAAGGCATTTTTGGTGCAAAGAAAGTGTGTCACGGTAAAAAGTACATAAGCTACAACAAATTTTAAGATATTTCCAGATTTATTACATATTTGTTCATAAATATAAGAGAAAATTTCATGGATTTAAAAATGATTCATGAAATGACAGTCAGTTTACTCAAGTGGATATACGTGCGCGTCGGTTAAACAGACTTTTCTTCAGATTTGAAGTAATAAAGGTGTATTCTCTTTTATTTTTAACGTATTTTAATTTACTACTTAGACTTATTTAAGGAAACTCTAAGGTTAAAGCAGCTAATTACTCAGCAACATCTGTACAGTACTAAACATGGGACATGGGTGGATAGCATTGCACCATACTACCTTGTACAACACTGAACAGAGTTAAATTCACTTTTATTTGTCTTGTTCAATCACTACTTTCAGTCTACTTTGTCAAACCTACTCATACTATTGGTCCTTCAGGCTTTAAGTGAGTGGCAGGTGAATTCAACCGATCACAGACAAGTGTCAACTCCCAGTAGAAAAGAGTTTTAGTTCCCTCTCAAGGCAATGTAAAGATATTAGGTCCACATTCACACTGGTCCTGCTCTAGTCCTGGTTTAGTTCTGATGTAGACTTGGTTTAGTCTTGTTCTAGTCCTGGTTTGGTTAAGTTAAACATTTCACATGGCCATTAAAATCAAAGAAATAAAAAAAATGAGTCAGTGCGAATCCAGTGTTTGCTACAGAGAAATGCCTCAAAATGTGACATGATGATTTATTTATGTTTCTGTTCGGCAGTAGCTCAGTTGGTAGAGCATTCGCCCACTGATCTGACGGTTGGCGGTTTGATTCCAGCTCTTGACATAAAACATCACAGGTTGAGCGGTCAGATCCACTGACCCACAGGTTGGCTGGTGTGATTCCAGCTCCCACAGATGAATGCTGTCGTTGTGTCCTTGGGCAAGACACTTAACCCACCTTGCCCACAGTGTCTGTGTACACTGGTGTGTGAATGTGTGTGTGAATGGGTGAGTGGTTCCTTGTTGTAAAGCGCTTTGAGTGCCTTAAAGGTGGAAAAGCGCTATAGAAAAATGTGACCATTTACCATCACTGACGTCCTGGAAGACCCAGAGGAGGTACTACAGAATATCTAAGCATAAAGACTCTTAGTGTAAGGGTCAGAGTCAGTATTAGTCCTAGTTTGGTCTCGGTGCATCACGCGGGTCTTTAAACTGACCGGTTTAGTTACAACAGAAATAGAGTAAAGGATTTAGGCTGTTAAATATGTAACTTTGTTCATCGTGAATTAAGTCTTTGTTCATTTTAAGTGTAGTTATTTGCCATTTTCTTATTGTAAATGAATTAAATAAGCACCAGCTCTGTCAAATATAGTGGCTTTATTATTGAGCAGAGTTCATGTGATATTGTTGAAGTGTGTGTGACCCTGTGGTGTCTCCTCTTTCACAGGCTGCCACGCTCCAGACCCTGATGGAGCACGGAGGTGCCAACCACTGCATCGTGGAGTGGTTTGGCTCCTTTGAAGCTAGGGGCCACTACATACACCAGTTTGAGGTCCTGTGCATGTGTCTGCTGGACTACATGAACTGACGACAACTGCACATCAACGACAACGGCACGCTCCAACTCAGACAGATCGGCCAATCGTGCACCAGGTCAGACTTTTCACTCACTTTCTAAATTCACTTTTTGGAGCTTTCTACCATGTTATAATGTTAATGTTGTTCCCTTTAGATGTCATCCATGATGTCATGTCATCCATGCATGTCTGAGTAATCTAGCAATCTTTACTGGGCTCTATTCGAACCCCCCTATGGTTGGTCGTACGATCCTGTCCAATGCTCAGCCCTCAAACCAAGGTTACCCATTCTCCAGCACAGCAATTTTACAAACAAAAAGCCTGATACAAGCAGTAGTAGTAGTTTCATTAGGGGAATGCACAGCTATTTTTTTAGCGCCTTGAAAAGGGATTGACTTAGCGGAGAGAGCGGAGGAAAGCGAGACTCAGACCGTTAAAAACAAAACAGAAACTGAATCAACATTTTGATATGTTGCTGCAGCATTTTCAAACAAAAAAAAGATAGCATGGTGTTCTAAATATTTTATGTGTTGGTAGTTCGAACCCATAGAAGTGTAATACCCCATCTTTAAACACCTACTTTAGCTTTTGGAATATTGGGGTGTGAAGCTTTAAATGGCATTCAAATAAAGCAGAACTAGACTTTTTATTACTCAGGAATGACTTCATATTTCTACATACAGGTTTCACGTGTTTTATAGTTGTAAATATGAGAGTGTAAGAAGTAGAAGTGTGTGTATAAATGTATTTGTAAGTGGCTGTACTGACCTGACCTCCTTTTGCAGATAGGCACCGCACTCGCCTTTCTTAAAGAACAAGGCATCGTGCACAGAGACCTGAAACATGATAACATCATGTTGGTTGACCCGGTCTGCAAACCTTTAAAGATCAAACTGATCGACTTTGGCCTGGCTCAGCACGTGTCCCAGATCCAGCTCGGAGCCAGAGCGCAGACACGCCCGCACAGGTACACACTGCACTGTACTGCGCAAAGTACTACAGAACCAATTGTACAGATGAAAAAAGTTTTAAGACTGTTATGATGGAACAGAGCAGGAGCTGGCCTCAGTCTAACACTGTCCTCTTCTGATTTGGTCCATGTTGTGTGCAGAGCCCCAGAGGTGTTTCTGGGAGCTCCATGTGATGAAGCCATAGATATGTGGTCCATCGGCATTATGGTCATGGAGCTGTTCCTCGGATGTTTGCTTTTCCCCGGAGAGGATGACTATGAGGCGGTGAGAACAACATATATGCATATATAAATATGTGTGTGTGTACCTGTGTGTGTGTGTGTGTGTGTGTGTTCAAAAACATCCAAAATATAAAACAAACCATGTTTTTATTTTAGTCTATGTTTTGGTGAAAATGTGACAGTGGGGCTTTAATTTAAAAAGAAAATGTCTCAAATAAATGTATAGAATTGCTAGACGTATCAAGTATCAGCCCAAATTCAGAAGCTTCCACTAATACCACGTTACTTTCCTGGAAATAAGCATTATAGGTTTCAAAGTACACTGCAAACTTTTTTCTGAAACCAGTTGCATTTCAGTAACTAAATGTTTTGTGTTCTTTCCACAGTTTTGCAATATCATCAAAACCCTTGGAGTGCCTTGTAATGAGCTGCTGGTGAGGGGCCTGTACACGCATAAGTACCTGGTCTACAAATGTAGACACTGGACATTCAAAGTGAGTAACCCATTTTCACTCACTTCATTACTGTACTTTTACATTAGTGTGTTTTGGGTTATGCACTCACGTCATTTCCATTCACTACCTCCTTATGTTCTGAGGGAAAATGAATATAATCATTTAAAAAAGTCTCATATTGTCTTTCTTTTTTCTTCTTCTTTTATGATAGTAACAACCAAGTATTTCACTTTTTATTTCACCGGGATTCCTGATATTAATTTGAGTCCTGAAGCTAAGGAAAATGTGGTTAATAAGTTGATAGCATAGTTTACCTGAGAACAATCATTTAAAAAGAGAGCTGTGTCGACAGCACGCTGACTTACACATATTTCTCTTCCTGCAATAGATATTCCTTTAAGGTCACTATTCTTAATATAATTGGCTAAAATTTGCATGGGTAATAAAAATAGAAAAGCAGAAATTGGGCAGCCCTAGTGTATTCTACGTTCTATATTAAATCTATGAGTTGTTCCATGGGGCAGTTTTATAGAGCTGTTCCCAGATATATACAAGGTGTGAATGGAGTTTTTAAAAAGCTCACCAAAGCCAAATAAATCAAGAGCTTTAAGCACAAACTGGTGTTCTAATGAGTCGAATGCTTTATGGAAGTCCAAAAATAGAATGAAACTGTTTTCTGAAATAAGATCTTAATCATCTAAAATGGCGAGGATGAGTCTAATACTGTCAGTGATATATATCTCCCATAAAGCCGTTCTGCGACTCCTCAGTTATATCATTGAGTATTTTCTTTAACTTGGTGGCCAGGCAGAAGCATTGTATATGTATTGGGGTTAAAATGATTTTGTTTTTGGGGTATAGTCTCAGTTTGGGAAGCCCTGAATTCAAGAGTTTTGAACGAGCTGCCAGTCAAAAACTTTTAAATCAGTTAGCCTTAGTGCAGAATTGTTATTAAGTTCTTATGCTTAAATTCAGCTGCGTTGGTGAACAGCATTTTGATTTGCTCCCCAATAGTTTAACAAAACTTTCTAAAAACTCCAGCTAGAGTGAAGATTCTGGAAAACTACACTTTGGTGTTTGTGTGTAAAGTGAAACAAACAGAGTTTTAGGAGCTAATGCCCCAAAAGTGTGACCAGTGTTTCTCTTTTGCTCTGATGATGATGATGATGATGAAGCATCAGAGCAACAGTCACATTTCTTCTGGTGAAACACTTTTCGTGTGTTTGCATTTACACACAGCTGATGTTTCATATCCATGACCAGAGACCAATGAAGGTTTTAACAGATCTGTGGAGAGGCGAGCCGCTCACTAATGCATGTTGTTTTTCAAGGTATTTTTGAGTAAAACTTACAACTGTAATGAAATAAATGCTACAGGTTTTTCTAATTTTGGCAAACGGCGGGAGGGAAAGAATCTGTGTATCATTTGTTTATTTGTTTTTCCAAATAAAACCAAAAATCTCCAAAACCAAAATGAAAAAAACAGGTAATGATTTGTTTTTTCTGTTTTAGATTTTGCGTTTAAATGAAAAATAGAAAAAACAGATAAAGGCTGTTTTCCAGTTTACGTGATTTAAAACTGTGATGCTGAACTGAACCAGGACTGAACCAGGACTGAACCAGGACTGAACCAGGTCCGAGACCAGACTAGAAACAAGCCCGGGACTGAGGACTGGGACCAGGCTGGGACCAGACCGGGATTCAGACCGGGACTCAGACCTAGACCAAGCTGGAACTGAGACCGGGAACAGACCGGGACTAAGACTGGACCAAAGACTAGGACCTGACCAGGACTGAAAACAGTTTACTCCTGATTTAGTCCTGGTCCAGTCCTGCATCACAGTTTAAGTCACGGAAACGGCCATTTCATTTTGGTTTTGGCGACAAATAATGAAGAAAATAGTTGGTTTTTTTTTTTCATTTTCTTATTTTTGGTTTTATTTTGAAAAACAAATAAACGAATGACACACAGATTCCAAATATTCGTTTCTCAACATATCTGGCTATGTGTAAACTTAGCCTAGGACTCAAACATAAGTGAAAAAAACAAAACAAAACACAATTTCAGGTCTATTTTTGATGAGATAACAACATTATAACACGACTTAAATCTCACAAGAGTCAATTTTGCGTAATTTAGGACCTTTAAAATGTCAAATGTATTTGGTTTAGTCTTTTTCCTGGTTTATTATTGTTCGCTGAATCCACTTTTTTCTGCATTTTTAACACGACTGTTGCGTAAGTAAGTCTAGACGAGTTTTCCTTCCCATCCGATGTGTATCATTATCTCTCCGGGATGTAGACAGGTGTGCCCTTTCTCCCCCTTTTTATTCCCATCGCCCCGGAGCTATTCCCAAGCTATACGGACTTTTCCTTTAAAATCCAACCACATTATTAAAGCCTGGAAACCCTTTAGTGCCTTGTAAGAAGTTTTATGCCATTTTTCCAGCTCCTTGTATCCGAACGCCAACACAACATTCCACAATAGTGTATAGACTTCTTGTGTTCAATTATTAAGTCCTTTTTCCGACTGGAGTAAATAAGTAGTGTGGTTTGGTCCGTGTACCAGGACAATTTTCTACTACGCTGCTTTCATTAGAACAAGCTGTGCTCCATAAAACTCCAACCCGAGACTATTCCGCTTTTCGTTTTGACTTTTGTTAATTGTAAATCATTTTTTAGCAATAATAATCCCTACGAAAGTCGATACGGGACATACCGACTGTTTAATACGACTGGGTTTAATTGAGAACAAATTGAGCTTTCGGACACGCTATACTGTTTTGTTTCCTTCTTTCACGCTTGTTTAATTCATCTAGTGATCTAAAATTGACATCTCTAAGCGCTTATAAAGGCTCTGTTTAAATTTTGCCAGTTTTGTTGCGTCATAGGTAAAGCTTCTTTTTTCCTGTGGAGTTTTTAAGTCCGTAAATCATCCCCCGACTCAGATTTTGTGGTCAAATTGGCTTCGTTAAGGACTTTGAGAATTGTTTACGTTGTGATTTTTCATTCTTGTTGCCCATACCAGAGAAAATTAAAAAATAATAATAATAATTAAAATAAATACAGTATTTGTCAGATGATAAAGATGTTAAAAATTTACACTACACATCAATAAAATCATCCAAACAGGTGTAACTTTTCCGATTTTGGATCTGCCTCCCTTTTGTCTCCATGGAGATTGCCTGGAAATGTTCCACAGTATGGCATTAAACTTATCTATTTAGCATTTACTTGACTATGGGTGTTTTTATTGCTCAAAAATATAATGGAGAAGAAATAAAAATACATTCTCACTGTGAGCGGGATCCACAAATCCACAGATCTAACCTGTAAGTTGGCAACCTAGTGTCCACCAATTTGTAGATAGAGATTTACAGTGTTTTTCGGATTGATAAATTGCACTTTTTTCATGGTTTGGGTGTTTCCTGCAACTTTTAACGTTTAAGTCCTGGTTTAGACCTGGTTTAGACCTGGTTTAGACCTGGTTTAGACCTGATTTAGACCTGGTTTAAGTGCTGGTTTAAGTCTTGGTCCTTTAGTCCTGGATCTGTAGTACCTGGTGTAGTCCTGGTTTAGTATAAAAAAGACATCAACAGGGTCTTAACATTAAACATACACACTGCAAAAAAGCTTATCCAAAATGTAAGATATAAACATTTAAATCTATCAGAAAATGACTTAAAAGTAGTGAAATTATCTGTCCATGCAGCAAGACCATTTTACTTGACGTTATCTTAAAATAAACTTCCTGTAGACTAGAATTAAGGAGTCTCTGGTTTAGGGAGCAGATAATAAATCTGAAAACAAGATGAATAACCTGATTTACCGTATTTTTCAGACTATATAAGTTGCTTTTTTTTTTTTTCATGGTTTGGGTGTTTCCTGCGACTTATACTCCGATGTGACTTATATATTAAAATGTTGAGAGGTTCTAGTCTTGTGTGTCAGTATCTGCTGCTCCTGTTCCTCCTGTACCACTGTCACTTGGCTCTACTGCACATGTCTCCTGCAGAAAGAGCCTCTGTCCTGTCTGTATCATGTCAGTCGATCACAACATTACTAAAAATCGAAAAATTTAAGCAAACTTATAAAGACAACTGAGAAGACTGAACACAAATGCCCCCAAAAGAAAATCAGATTTTGCAGATTACAAACTGCAAGTCGCGAAATCTGCAGCTGAAAAAGATAATCGAGCAGCAGAAAGAAAGTTTGGAGTGAGAGAGAAACTTGTGACACCGGGAGGATGCACCATGAAAGTTTCCTGAAGTCACTGGATGGATGGACAACGTCTGGACTTCAGTGACACTGAAACCATCCTGTCGGGATTCAGAAAGACCAGAATAATTCTAACTGGAACTGATGCTGAGTCTGACGACAGCGACACAGAAGAGGAAGCGTCGCTCTGTTTACCTCCGGAGGTCGTGGAGTTGCTCAGAAGTGACACCGAGGATGAAGAATTGAATGGATTTAGTGATTTGGAGTGAGATGGAGAGTTTGTTAAACTTGTTCTGTTCTGTTGTTTATGTTATAGTTTATCTGAAGAACTGTTCATATGTGACGTTAACAGTCTGATGTTCTCTCTTCTATTGTTTTTACTAGAACTTGACTTTCAAAAATGTCGGTTCATGATCTCTGATTTTATCAAATTAATTTCCCCCAAAAAGAGCAACTTATATATGTTTTTTCTAATTCATTACGCATTTTTTGGCTGGTGCGACTTATACTCTGAAAAATACGGTAATGCCCTACTGTGGAACATTCCAGGCAAAGCAATAGGATCTCCGTGGAGTCCAGAAAATGTACATAGTGAAACTTTAATGAGCTACAGAAATTATTCTCAGCCAAAAAAACTCGCCTTGACATGTTGATTTTTGTCCAAATCCATAAACACAAACAAGTTATTTATATATGACCATTATTTTCCATTATTTGCGTCGAGCCCCGTGTAGTACCTCCCCTCTCCCCAGACACTTCCTCCTCTTCGGCTCCTGTCCTGGTTCAAACCCGAGCCCTCGTCGGTTTGCCCGCTGTGTCCAAGCCTGTTAGCATTAGCCCATTAAATTACATTACAGATGTCGTACACAGCGCCCCTGCTCCATCTTTACCGCAAAACAGCCGTCCTTTTTCCACACCGCTGCCGATGCTGAGCTAATCCGCCCGTCAATCAAACCTCTCCCACTGAGAACGGGAAGGTCACGGCAGGTACGTGTTTGTGGACTCAGAATGGAAACTCTTATAGACGTAAGTAACAGCAGAGTTTAAAGGGTTTAAAGGGATTAAAGAGGTCAATATTACGCAAAATTGACTCTCTTGTGAGCTCTAAGCCTGGTTAGAATGTAACTCATCAAAAACAGACCTGGAGTTGTGTCTGGTTTCGCTCACACATGTTGGAGTAACCCTTATTATGAGTCTGTTTACGTGTCTAAAGCTCAGAATGCTCGGTTCCACCTTGTGATGTCACGAAGCGCTAGTAGTTTTCTGTTACCTTTTACCTTTGGTTCAGTAGAGATGGGCAGTTCCAGGGCTTTAAAGCGTCCAAATGATTTTAGGGAAGGTGCGTGGAGTTTAAAAACACATGACATCACAAGGTGGAACAGGGTTTTTGTTTTGTTTTTTGCTTGAGAGAAGAACTCAGCCTAAACATGCAGGATGTGTGTATTAAACACGTGTGAATAAAACAAAACAAAACAAAACACAGCTCCAGGTCTGTTTGTGACGAGGAAACATTAAAACATACACAGAGTTCCCACGATCATGGAAAAGTCATGTAAACTGAAAATGTCATTTTCCAGGCCTGAAAAAGTCATGGAATTTTGTAAATTCAATGAAAGTGCACTGTGTTGCATTTTTGTAGGAAAAGCGCTCTGTAAATAAAGTTGTTGTTGTTGTTGTTGTTGTTGTTGTTGTTGTTGTTGTTGTTGTTGTTGTTGTTGTTGTTGTTGTTGTTGTGTTGTTGTTGTTGTTGTTGTTGTTGTTGTTGTTGTTGTTGTTGTTGTTGTTGTTGTTGTTGTTGTTGTTGTTGTTGTTGTGTTGTTGTTGTTGTTGTTGTTGTTGTTTTGTGTAATCAGCGTTGAGGACTTGCAAGTCGTGGCTTAGACTCGAGTCAGACTTGAGTCACAATTTTTAGGACTTGAGACTTGACTTGATCAAATAGACTGACTTCGGACTCAGCTTGGACTTGAAGGTCAGTGACTTGGGACTTGACTCGGACTTTGGGCCTGTGACTTGAAAAGACTTCATGCTTCTGCTTAGAAAAATATGTTTTTATAGAAAATACTTTTCTCTTTACAGTTATTACAGGTTGTGCTTAAACTTCTGTTTGTTACTCTGGATGTAACTGAGGTACTGTGATATGTGTCCTCAAATGTACTACAGTAATATACACAGTAAAATATACAGAACAATACAGTAAATATATACAGTAATATACAGTAATATACAGAACAATACAAGTAATATACAGGACAAATGATATTTCCATTTCAGTGCAGACTACATGATAAAATAACTGCATTTTTAAACCTGAATTCTTTCTATTCTGACCTAATGATTCACACTAAGATCTTGTCAAGACATTTAAAAAGGAAAACTGACATTTCTACAACTTAAAAATACTCATATATAAATATACTATGACTTAGTTTAAAAGTCGTATAAAATGCAAAAATCTAAGCTATGTTGGTACTTAGATTTGAAGACTTTAAATGACTTGAAGTTCAAAGCAGACGACTTGGACTTGACTTGGACTTATGGGCCAGTAACTTGAGACTCGACTTGGACTTGCCTGTATTTGGCTTGGGACTTGACTCGGACTTGAGGTCACAAACTTGAGACTTGCAAAACAACGACTTGGTCCCATTATCATTACACTGCGAAAAACAAAACCTAGTCAAAAATGATCGTGATTTGAGTAAATTTCACTTGACAAGTAAAATGATCTGCCAGTGGATTAAAACTTTTTGTATTTAAAATGTGAAAATACATCTTGCTGCACTTAAAATAAGAAAAACAACACCTTTTTGCACTTAAAATAAGAAACAAAATCGAACGTTGCTTGAGTTAAAACAAACACTTTTATTCCATTGGCAGAGAATTTGACTTGTCAAGTTGAATCGACTCAAGTAAAGTCAAATGTTCTTCATTTAAGTGTTTTTTTTTTCAGGTTCAGGTTATTATGATTATTTCGAACGTCTGCGTCTTTTGTTTAAAAGAGACAACGATATGTAAATGCACTGACAGGATTTTGAATGTTAAAAAACTATAATACTTGAAGGGGCCGTCAGAACCAAGCTGTAAAATGTGACTACGAAACCTTGTTAACATTTTACATTTAGAGAGAATCCGATATTTATTAAGGGATAAACTAGTGTCATTTAGGAAAGTGTGGCAACCTTTTATTGATTTTTTGGAATCTGTAACTATGTGAATAACATCTCCAGATTTACAGATACATGTGCCTCCGCAGGCTGTTACTATATTTGTTCTCAGTTTGTGAAATTTATTTTTACTTTAACTTTTATATACCTGTACAATTTGAGTTGTGCTCTGTTTTTGGCTCAATAAAAATATTATGACTAAAAAACTATAATCCCAAACCATAATATCCCACCTCTTCTCTCACCAGTAGCTCCACTGGGTTGGTTGTTTTCTCACAATCTTAATGTTCAGTCTAGAAGTCGTGGAAGCCAATGTCCCAATAGACTCAATCTCTTTTTATAATCAGAAAAATGGATCAACTTCTCTCAGTTGTCTTTGGAAAATAACCTCTGATGAGATGTTGCATGAAGGGTCAGGATGTTGGCTGGTTGTGTGGGTTGTGTGGGTTTGTATGTGTTATCTGGTTACCATAGTTTTATCTTGCACTCTGACCCTGAGTTTTTATATGATTTACTATTAATGTAATTAATATTATTCACTTTTAATGTAATTCACTTCATATAGTGCAGCAGTACATAAGTCAACTCTTTTCAAATGTTGTTTCTATGAAAACATCCTGCTTGATCCCATAAGTAATGGTAAAGCCTGAAAGTTCTGCCTCCTGCCGATTTGAGGAACAGTGAAGAACTGCTGCAGCTGTTTCCCTCTAGATACAAAGGTCGTCTTGGGCTTAAGTTGAAGCTTATGAACATGGGCAGTTTTTCATGTACATTTGAGGCAGTGATAAATGCAATAAAATGTTTGAAAATGATTAATTTTGATGACAATTTGTCAGGCGGACAGACATTTTTTTGGTCTTTTAGGACATGTTGAGAGGTGATATTTGACAGTAGAAAGGCAGCAAGCCCCAAAATATTTTCTGCTAGTTTCCCCCATGTGTCAGGATCCACCATGCCAAATTTTAGGGTTATTTGACCATGTTTGCAGTTACAGTACCTTAATATTTACAGTTACATCATTTTGCAAAGAGCTTTTCTTAAAAAGTGTGTTTTTTGGGCCCTGAGCCCAAACGGGGCCGAGTTGGGGTTGGTCCCTATCAACTCGTGACGGCCCAAGATATAAGATAACAGGAAATAATAGTGAAAAAAAGGTAAAAACATCCTGAGGGGTGGACCTGACTCCCAGCCTATAAGGTGAGTGGAAAGGGTTAACATTTCATATTTAGCTCTAAAAGTCTGATTAATTCTCAATCAATCAACAACTTTATTAATCCCAAAGGGCAATTCAGTTCGCACATCTCTGGTCACGCACAATATATAAATATAAATAATAAAGAGAAAGAAAGACAGACACTAGACGTTCGAACCACAGAGCATCAGGGACACAGCAACAAATTCACTTTCCGTTTAAAATCCTTATGGCAGAAGGAATAAAAGATTTGGCGTAGCGGTTGGTCTTTTGCTGTGGGGTGACATAGCGCCTCCCAGAGGGCATTTTCATGAACTGTGAGCGCAGCACATGGTTAGTCTGGCTCAGTTTGGCCTTAGTCCTTTGTAACACCCGATGTCTCCACACAGACGCCAAATCCTCCATCTGAACACCACTGATTTTGCTGCAAACTTTTACAATCTGGTTCAGACTGTTCTTGTCTTTCACAGATCATCCATAAAACCAACAGATAAAAGAAAAGGTCAGCAAACTTTCAATAAAAGAATGATAAAAATGATTTAAAATATTAGACGATACATTAAAAAAGCTGAGCTTCCGCATCAAGTGAACCCGCTGCTGTCCTCGTTTGACGATGTGCTCATTGTTCTTATCGAACCTTAAAGAAGAATCAAACACAGTTCCCAAGTACTTATAAGAGTCGACCATTTCTACTGCTTCTCCATGGATGGAACTGGCTTTTGGGCTGTGGACTTTTTTCCGGACGTCTACAACCATTTCTTTGGTTTTGGCTACATTTAGGTCCAGGTAGTTATTATCACACCGTTCAATGAAAGCAGGTAAAGCTCGGCCGTGGTAAAGTCATGGAAAATTCACTTTAGATCGTGGAAAAGGTTTTGAAATTTTGTCAGTGAAAAAGAGGCAGGAACCTTGAACACAGATCAGCTTCATGACATCACAAGGTGGAGCAGGGCATTTTGAGCTTTGGAGATGTAGACAGAGTAATAATAAAGTGTTTAAACCACCGATTTTTGAGTAGAGGTGAAAACTGCTTCTGAAATAAAAACAGTGATTCTAGTAAACCTGGTAAAAGTCGTATTGACATTGCAGCTCTAATACGGGAAGCTCCTGTTTAAATAGTCCGAGTGAAGGAGGGACGTTCAGCTGAGTTTTCGCCAATCACAACGACCGGCCGACATGCTTCAATTATTAACCAATATAGTTTTTGGCGTAATGGACTGTGTGGCATCATCGCTTCATTTTTTTCCCCCTTTTCTAACTGTCTTGACCTTCTTAAAAGAGCATTGTGTAACTTTTCTGGAGGCTGGTGGGTCCATAAAACGCTTTTCACCATGGAGATTTTGCTGCTTTTCTGTTTTCTATGTATTTTTGAACTATTATTAAACCACCTGTAATCATAATATAAATGTAAAGCAGAGCTGTTTAAAGTCATACTGTGGGACATTCCAGGCAGAGCAATGACGTATCCATAGAAACAAGCAGGCGACGGACTCCCAACTAAAAAGGTTGCGTCGTGAAACAAATATTTGAA
Source organism: Boleophthalmus pectinirostris (assembly GCF_026225935.1). Taxonomy (NCBI): domain Eukaryota; kingdom Metazoa; phylum Chordata; class Actinopteri; order Gobiiformes; family Gobiidae; genus Boleophthalmus; species Boleophthalmus pectinirostris. The sequence goes on from NW_026571047.1 coordinate 30,880,833, forward strand.
AGTGATTTTGGCAGGAGATCGAATCCTTTTACAGCGATGAAAGCTGGAAAAAAAATAATAAAATATGGCCTTGAGACTACTTTTTTACGGTCTTGGTCTTGTCTTGGACTCAAGTGCATTCTCGGTTTTGAAGGAACTTGGACTTGGTCTTGTCTCGGTCTTGATGGCTCTTGGACTCAACCTTGTCTCGAGTTTAAAGGTGCTTGAACTCGGTCTTGTCTCGGTCTTGAAGGCGTTTGGACTCGGACTTGTCTTGGTTTTGAAGGTGGTTGGTCTCGATCTTGTCTCGGTCTTGATGGTGCTTAGTCTTGGTCTTGATGGCGGTTGGACTTGGTCTTGTCTCGGTCTTCATGGTGCTTGGACTTGGTCTGGTTTCGGTCTTGAAGGAACTTGGACTCGGTCTTGTCTCAGTTTTGATGGCATTTGGTCTCGGTCTTGTTTCGGTCTTGAAGGAACTTGGTCTCGGTCTTGAAGAACTTGGACTCGCTCTTGTCTCGGTCTTGATGGCACTTGTCTCGGTCTTGTCTCGGTCTTGTCTTGGTCTTGGTGGTGCTTGGACTCGGTCTTGTCTCGGTCTTGTCTCAGTTTTGATGGCACTTGGACTCGGTCTGTCTCGGTCTTATCTTGGTCTTGGGTGCTTGGACTCGGTCTTGTCTCGGTCTTGTCTCGGTTTTGATGGCACTTGGTCTCGGTCTTGTTTCGGTCTTGAAGGAACTTGGACTCACTCTTGTCTCGGTCTTGTCTTGGTCTTGGTGGTGCTTGGACTCGGTCTTGTCTCGGTCTTGTCTCGGTCTTGTCTTGGTCTTGCTTGGACTTGGTCTTGTCTCGGTCTTGTCTTGGTTTGATGGCACTTGGACTGTCTTGTCTTCTTGTCTCAGTTTTGATGGGTCTCTCGGTCTTGTCTCGGTCTTGGTGGTGCTTGGACTCGTCGGTCTGTCTCGGTCTTGGTGGTGCTTGGACTCTCTCGGTCTTGTCTCGGTCTTGGTCTTGTCTTGGTCTCGGTCTTGTCTCGGTCTCTCGGTCTTCGTCTTGGTCTCTGGTGCTTGGACTTGGGTGAAGGACTTGGACTCGCTCGGTCTTGGTGTCTCGGTCTGTCTTGGTCTTGGTGGTGCTTGGACTCGTCTTGTCTCGGTCTTGTCTCAGTTTTGATGGCTTGGACTCGGTCTTGTCTCGGTCTTATCTTGGTCTTGTTTGGACTCGTCTTGTCTCGGTCTTGTCTCTGGCATTTGGTCTCGGTCTTGGACTTGGTCTTGGTCTTGGTCTTGGGTCGGTCTTGTCTCGGTCTTGTCGGTCTCTGGTGGTCTTGGTGGGCTTGGACTTGTTTGTCTCGGTCTTGTCTTGGTTTTGATGGCACTTGGACTCGGTCTTGTCTCGATCTTGTCTCAGTTTTGATGGCACTTGTCTCGGTCTTGTCTCGGTCTCTGGTGGTGCTTGGACTCGGTCTTGTCTCGGTCTTGGTGGTGCTTGACTCGGTCTTGTCTTTGGTCTTGTCTCGTCTCGGTCTTGTCTGTGGTGCTTGGACGGCTTGACTTTGTCTCGGTCTTGATTGGACTCGGTCTTGTCTCGGTCTTGTCTTGTCTTGGTGGTGCTTGGACTCGGTCTGTCGGTTTGTCTCTTTGATCTTGGACTCGGTCTTGTCTCGGTCTTATCTTGGTCTTGGTGTGCTTGGACTCGGTCTTGTCTCGGTCTTGTCTCAGTTTGATGGCATTTGGTCTCGGTCTTTTTTGGTCTTGAAGGAACTTGGACTCGCTCTTGTCTCGGTCTTGTCTTGGTCTTGTGCTTGGACTCGGTCTTGTCTTGTCTCGGTCTTGATGGCACTTGTCTCGGTCTTGTCTCGTCTTGTCTTGGTCTTGGTGGTGCTTGGACTTGGTCTTGTCTCGGTCTTGTCTTGGTTTTTGATGGCACTTGGACTCGGTCTTGTCTCGATCTTGTCTCAGTTTTGATGGCACTTGTCTCTCTTGTCTCGGTCTTGGTGGTCTTGTCTCGGTCTTGTCTCGGTCTTGGTGTGCTTGGACTCGGTCTTGTCTCGGTCTTGGTGGTGCTTGGACTCGGTCTTGTCTCGGTCTTGTCTCGGTCTTGTCTTGGTCTTGGTGGTGCTTGGACTTCTTGAAGGAACTTGGACTCGCTCTTGTCTCGGTCTTGATGGCACTTGTCTCGGTCTTGTCTCGGTCTTGTCTTGGTCTTGGTGGTGCTTGGACTCGGTCTTGTCTCGGTCTTGTCTCAGTTTTGATGGCACTTGGACTCGGTCTTGTCTCGGTCTTATCTTGGTCTTGGTGGTGCTTGGACTCGGTCTTGTCTCGGTCTTGTCTCAGTTTTGATGGCATTTGGTCTCGGTCTTGTTTTGGTCTTGAAGGAACTTGGACTCGCTCTTGTCTCGGTCTTGTCTTGGTCTTGGTGGTGCTTGGACTCGGTCTTGTCTCGGTCTTGTCTCGGTCTTGATGGCACTTGTCTCGGTCTTGTCTCGGTCTTGTCTTGGTCTTGGTGGTGCTTGGACTTGGTCTTGTCTCGGTCTTGTCTTGGTTTTGATGGCACTTGGACTCGGTCTTGTCTCGATCTTGTCTCAGTTTTGATGGCACTTGTCTCGGTCTTGTCTCGGTCTTGGTGGTGCTTGGACTCGGTCTTGTCTCGGTCTTGTCTCGGTCTTGTCTTGGTCTTGGTGGTGCTTGGACTTGGTCTTGGTGGTGCTTGGACTCGGTCTTGTCTCGGTCTTGTCTCGGTCTTGGTGGTGCTTGGACTTGGTCTTGGTGGTGCTTGGACTCGGTCTTGTCTCGGTCTTAATGGATTTATAAAACCATTTCTATATATGTGCTGAAATAATTCTAAAACACAAATAAACATCAGAACTTGCACAGAGTCTCAGTTTGGTCTCGATGGGCTGTGATCTCGGTCTTGTCTCGGTCTTGGTCTTTAAAACTCTCGGTTTTGTCTCAGTCTCGACCTTTAAAAGTCTCAGTCTTGTCCTGGTCTCTGGACCCTGTGGTCTCGGTCTGGTCTTGGTCTCGATTAGTGCGGTCGTCATTACAACACTAAGATATAGAAAGTAAAAACAAAAAAATAATAAAAACTAAAATGAAAATAAATAAATAAATAAATAAAAATAAAATAAATCCACAGTATTTATTATTATTACTTTTTATTTATTTTTTATTATTATTTTATATATTTTTTAATATTATTATTGTTTTTTTTTTTTTTTTATTTCTTATACAATTTCCTTCTCCATTAAATATCAACGTGGCCATAGACTTAATCCCACAATCATCTTGAAAACATGTGTTCATTTTTGCTCGTAAACTGTGGTCCAAAGCAAGAAAAATATCTGACGAAGGCTTTTTTTTTGGCCAAAACTAATACTAATTAAACATTTTAAAAGCTTTTGGACATCGGCCATGTGAGCGTGCGATGCATTTTTTCACTTTTATTTTGCCGTTTCTTGCATTTTCACCTCTACAAAAACTTTGGTGAGCGTTTTCTGTTTCACTTGACTGCATTTTTACCGTGATCAGGAAGTGCACGTTAGCATGAGGAACAACTCCGGACCTCTGCGAACCTCTGTGAGCGCCGAGCATTCGCCGTTCTGCTTTTCCGCGTTTCTCAAGGACGGTAAAAATCCTGTACGGCGCCTTTAACTTTACAATAACACTCCGGAGTCTCGCAGTCACTCCTTCAAACGCATCTGACATTCTGTACATTCTTGTCTGCAGAATCTTTCCATAAAAATCCGCGTCCAAAAACTTCTCCGGGCCCGGGCCAGAGGAGCGGGAGCAGCTGTAGATGCCGGTCAGATGTCTCCCAGCGGTTTGAAGGAGCGTGTGGCAGCTGGCTCTGAGCTCGGGCCAGTAACAGTAGTGGAAAAAGAGAGGAGGAGGCCATGACATCACCCGCGCTGGACCCGCACCAGGCCCACAGCGCAGCTAAATTTTTACTACCTATTTTTCCACTTAAGCCGCTTTTATTAAACCATAAACACGGCGGATTCGGAGCTGGATGCGAGCGCGGGACAGATGGGTCGTGCCGGTTCGGGGTTTGCCAGTTCGGTGATGAAATGTTTGTGTTTAGTGAACAAACACGGAACATAAAAGCGTCGTAAAAGGGCAATATATTCTAAAAAAAGTTATAATTAACGTTCTGCGAGGAAGTGCTGAAAAGAACGACCCGCTGAATTATGAACCGACCAAGTGGCATTATTGAATCTCTAGTGGAAAATCCGCCGTCTGCTCGTCTTTGTGGAAATCTTATTGCTTTTTCTAGAATGTTCCGCAGTGTAATTTAAACCACGAGGGAGACGAGTGGGTTCAGATCTGTGGAGAGGCGTTGCAGTTCACAGAAACAACGGTTGTACTGTATTTCTGAGCAAAAGAAACACCCGTAATGAATAAACGCTACGTGGATAAGTTTAATGTCATACTGTGGAACATTCCAGGGAAAGCAATAACATCACCATGGAGATAAGAAGATATATTATTGTGTTATGAGGTTACACGTCACGGCAACATCACGCGAGGACGAGCGCAGGGAGCAAATGATGAAAACAAAACTCTTGGTCTGAAAAAATCATCTAAAAACATCAAATATCGGAGGATCAAGTGAACCTCATTGGACTGATCCAGGGGCAGTGTTGGGAAGGTGACTTTTAAAATGTAATCCCCTACAGATTACAGATTACACACACCAAAATGTAGTTTGTAATGTAATCCATTAAATTACTTAAAGTGAGTAATGTAATCTGAATACTTTGGATTACTTGATTTGCTGTAGAGAAGCAAAGACGAGGAAATCGTAACATAAGATGTTTTGTCTGATAAAAGAAAATAAAAACCCCAGACTTTACTTAACTGTATTAAAATATTATTGATAGAAGAGGAGACATGGTCCTGGTTTTAGTCCTGGTTTAGACCTGGTTTAGACCTGGTTTAGTCCTGGTTTAGTCCTGGTATAGACTTGGTATAGACCTAGTTTAGACCTGTTTTGGACCTGATTTAGACCTGGTTTAGTCCGGGTTTAGACCTGGTTTAGACCTGGTTTAGACCTGGTATAGACCTAGTTTAGACCTGTTTTGGACCTGATTTAGACCTGGTTTAGACCTGGTTTAGTCCTGGTTTAGTCCTGGTTTAGTCCTGGTTTAGACCTGGTTTAGACCTGGTTTAGACCTGGTTTTAGACCTGGTTTAGTCCTGGTTTAGACCTGGTATAGACCTGGTTTATTCCTGGTTTAGTCCTGGTTTAGCCCAAAATGTGAAACAGGAAAATCCCTCTGTGTAATCCATTTATTTCAACAAAGTAACTGTAATCCAATTACCACTCACTGAAACAGTAACTGTAACTGAATACAGTTACTCATAATTTGTACTCTGATTACGTAACTCCGGTACTTGTAATCTGTTACTCCCCAACACAGTCCAGGGGTGTCAAACATACGGCCCAGGGTCCGGATCCGGTCCTCCAAGACCTTTAATCTGGCCCTCGACTGATTTTCTACAAAAATATTTTAATGATATTTTCTATTAAAATCTTGTTAATTTTCTGTGGTGTTTATCACAGCAGCGTCTCCAGTGTCTCTGTACGTGGCCCCTCCCACCAGAGCAGCACAAATGAAGACTTGTCTCTTTCCAAACGCTCTTAAAGGACGATCGTTTTGACTGTTGACCGAGACACCCTCATCAGAAAAATGTCAAAAATGAGAAAAGTGGAGCCGAGTGCAGGATTTTCCAAGAAAAACTGACTTGTTTCTATTTTATATTTCACACAAGTTGGCACACACATAACCACTGGATGTTACAGGATGAAACCAGTCAAGGTAACCAAGGTCAAATATACGTTTTTGGTCATAACTCCGCGAAGGATCGCGCTAGAGCAACGGGAGTGTCTCAAAATCTCAGAAAAATGATTATCTATTTATAATTCTATGCACTTGTACAGTAAAATATGAATAGTTTTTGAGATAATCACTAATTATAACAGTTTCTTTCTCTTTCAGTGTTTGCCGTTAAAATTGTAATTGGAATGAAAATCATTTCCATTTCTTCTTTTTCTGATACACAACACACTGATCTACAGCCACAAAACTAACATACAGTATTTTCCGGGCTATTAGGCGCACTCTTAAGCCTCTAACCCCATCAAAAAATGACCGCGCGCCCCACAATCCAGAGCGCCCTATACACAAATCCACTCGGGTGTCCCAGCACGACTTCAGTAAACTACAAAGCTGCAAACACACACAGAACACACAAACACACACTGAGCAAACAGAGACCAGACAGCGACAAACACCCACAGACACACTCATCACTCCACGCCGACGAGGAACGGAACGGAGGAACGAACCGAAAAAGCGAGTCCAATGTGCCGCTTCTAGACACGACTGAACAACTGAGTCACTGCGAACACGCCGACAATCCGTTGGTCCCAGACAGCACCCTCCCTACACGCCACAACTGAACAAAGCCCAGAGTCACCGTGAACGAACAAACAAACAAAACCACTCACCCATCACACTGTTGTTTCCTTTAAAGTCCAGTGAGGTTTATTTGTGAAAAAAGTTAGAAAATAGACCATTTAACACTTTTGGGCAAGTTACTTTGAAACTGTAATGTGTTATTTATTACCTATTACTGTCATTTCAAAGTAATTCGTTACATTACAATATTACTGCATTTAAAATGTAAGGCATTACATTATTATTGCATTACTTTAAGTTACTCTCACCAAAATAACTGCGAAAAAGCTGAACTTTTGAGCCGTATATGGACTGAACCAGGACTAAACAAGGTCTAAACCAGGACTAAACCAGAGCTGAACCAGGACTAAACCAGGACTCACTGTAGGGACGGGCTCGAAGGTGATGCAGGAGAAAGGATCGGCTTTGCTCTGCACCTCATGGAGGTAAGAGCGGCTGTCGCCCGATCGCTCTTTATGGACCCTGCTGCTCGGGCTCGCGGTCCTAATTTCAGCAACTATTTGCGGGTACAAGACCCGGTGCAAGAGTCTGTTACAGCGCATAACTTCTACCTTCCTTCAACGTGTCCAGAAGTCCAACTTTTTGTGCGATGGTACATTGTCCTCTGCCTTTAGGGTGCGAGCGCAGGAGCCTTTGTCGGTGCAGAACATTTCGTCAACGTTGTGGATTTTGTCGGAGAGAAAACTTGCAAACATACAGCACTTCAGAATCACACTGCTACAGATTGAACATTTATTTAAATTTGGCAGCTGAACACATTCTGTACTGTACAGGAGACAGGAGTCCCTCAGCCAATCAGGACACAGCGGGAGGAACACAATACGTGTTCATACACTAAAAACAAAAGGCATGCAAAATTGCACAAAAAAAAAAATTCTAAAAATCAGCGAAACAGCGAGACCGCGAAAAGTGAATCGCGTTAGAGCGAGGGACGACTGTAAGCCAGGTCTAAACCAGAAGTGACCCAGGTCTAAACCAGGTCTAAACAGCGTAGAGTTCTGGGTCGGTCCTTTCGCCCGTGGTTAACTGAAGGTCTATCCGGCCGCGTCTCCAGCGTTTCACCGCTGCTGATTTCACGGTGATTTTAGTGAATTTCTATGAAGAAAAACCCACCACTTCAATCCAGGTTAAAAAAAGCATTGTAACGTGCGTTACTCACATTTGTACCGAGTAAAATATTACAATTTTTCCCCCTGTAATGCCGAACATTACTGCGTTACAGCAAAAATCAACGCATTACTGTAATACATTACTTTTATAATACATTACTCCCAACACTGTTGGTTCCACACTAGTAAACACAGACTCTCTCATGTGTGACCAATATCACACAAATGTTCATGGGCCTGTACAGATACACACATTACATTGTAAATATAACGATCAAGTAATATGGACTCGACTCCTCATAAACTGCTTCTGTTGTGATGAACTGACCCACCGACGCCTCATGGGGGATCAGGTTGACATCTCTGATTGAGCTTGTTGAAAAATGTAGGTGCCCTGTGAGCCAAACCCGAGCAGTTTGTGATTACATTGCACTTTATGAAAAAAATATCTCTCAGCCCAGGGGATTTTTTTCCACTGTCATCACAAGGCGGAACAGAGCATTGTGAGCTTTGGAGATTTAGACGGACATGTGTGAATAAAACTAATATTAGTATTTTAGTATTACTGCATGTATTTGCTTTTATGAATTCCCTTCGCTTGGAAAAGACTGGACTAACCTCAGTGACACGCTTCTATCTTTTCTATCAGTCTTTTTATTAGTCTGCTCAGTGGGCTGTGCGACGCCTTTAATATCGCGGACACTGGACTCTGCCAATACAAAATAACCGTCCCGTTAAGAGCCTTACGCCATGTGCTTATTACAGACGAGAGCGATGCGGAGGTGTCTGTAACTTTGCCTGAGTAAAAAAACAAATATCCTCCCGGTTATAAAGCCCCGCGGAGGCAGACGGCACAGACCACATCCTCCCGATACCTGGGTTTTCAATGGGGTCCTTTGTGAATTCTAATCTGAATTTTGAGATACTCTGGCTCACGTTTCACAGCGCGGTGGATGAGACGGAGCTGGGCCCAGGTTCAAAGGGAAGCCTCGCAGATATCACCCCAGCGCCGGGCTTCGTTTGCTGGGCTTATCTCGGGCCGGAGAGGGGTCCGGGAGAGGGGAGCTCCGGAGATGTGAGGAGTCTGGAAATGAAAGCGACGTCAGTGAAATGAGAGTGCGGAATGTGGATTGATACTTATAAGAAATCTAATGTAAAAACCACACATCAGTTTTAAAGATTCATTATGCAACTTCTAGAGCATGGTCGTACTCGAAGTCGTGTTTTGTTTCGTTCACACGTGTTTGTGTTTGAGTACATCAGCGTTTCCCAAACTTTTTTTCTGGGGACCCATTTTTTAAAAGTCAATATACCAGACATGTCAAACTCAGGCCCAAGGACCAAATTTGGCCCAAGATATAATGATATTTGGCCCGCGAGATCATGTATTAGAGCTGCCCACTGGCTACTGATAGGCTATAGGAGACATTATTTATTAAAAATGTTGTTATTATTTTATATTTTGCTTGTTCTGGATTCAATGTTTAAGCAAAACTATTATTAAACATTTATTTTAATATCTCAAAAGAAGAGAAAACATGCAGATGTTGTTGAAATTTTTCAGTAAATATTTAGTTTGGCCCACGACTCAGTCCCAGTTTTTAATTTGTTAGTTTGCCTCAAGTGGAGGAGTTCAAGTATCTCGGGGTCTTGTTCAGGAGTGAGGGGAGGACGGAACGTGAGATTGACAGGTGGATCGGTGCAGCGTCTGCAGTGATGCGGTCGCTGTATCGGACCGTTGTGGTGAAGAGGAGCTGAGCCGAAAGGTGAAGCTCTCGATTTACTGGTCAGTCTTCGTTCCTACTCTCACCTATGGTCATGAGCTCTGGGTAGTGATGAGATCGCGGATACAAGCGCTCGAAATGAGTTTCCTCCACAGGGTGTCTTGGCGCTCCCTTAGAGACAGGGCGAGGAGCTCAGAGTAGAGCCGCTGCTCCTCCACGTTGAGAGGAGCAGTTGAGGCTCGGGCATCTGTTCCGGATGCCTCCTGGGTGCCTGGGAGGTGTTCTGGGCATGTCCCACCGGAAGGAGGCCCCGGGGAAGACCCAGGACACGCTGGAGGGACTATGTCTCTGGGCTGGCCTGGGAACTCATTGGGGTTTCCCCGCAGGAGCTGGAGGACGTGTCTGGGGTGAAGGAAGTCTGGGAGTCCCTACTTAGACTTGCTTAGACTGCAACATCCACACAATTACAATGTCTGAATCCCAAAACTAAAATATGACAATATCAGAACCAGAAACAAAAGTGATATGGTTCAAAAGACTTAAAAAGATCGACTTTGTCAATAGACGCGTCCCACTGGGAAAACAAACATGGAGGTTTGATGTTCACTTTTTCGGAAAATCCTTCCCAGTATGAATTGTGCAATGACTGGAAGTCCAAGATTCTTGATGCGTGTATTGACTTTTGTAATTATCACCCTCCTCTCTAAGTGCTGCAGAGAGCTTTGTAATTTTATAAACAAACACTTCCTCTATCACCACATGACATCACAAGGTGGAACAGCGTGTTTCCTGTTTGAGAGAAGAACTCAGCCTAAACATGCAGGTTTGTGAGTTAAACATGTGAGAATGGAACAAAACAAAACACAACTCCAGGTCTGTTTGTGACGAGGAAACATAACACAGATCAGAAAATCACGTGATACGGGCTCTTTCATTCAGTTCTTAGTTTTTCTTCGTATTATGTCACACGTGTGATTGAACGGCGGGTCAGACGGCGTTCATAACCGCGCGAGTCTGGTCTGTATCGATCAGCGAGGATATGAGAAAATGAAAAGGGCTTACAGATATCTCCTCAAAACAAATGACAGACCTTTATGTGTTTACCCAGAGATTATGTCATTATAAACAAGAAGAAAACCATCGGCGAAGCTCAGCCGCACTCACTCACTTCACTTCACTTTCCAAAAAATAGCTCGACTTCTCAAAATGCCACGAGTCCACATGCCGCCTGAGAGCTGCTTCGAGACATTTCGGGCCGGTTTCAAAATTGTTTTTCGAGTAAATTACGAGTAAGTAAGATTACGGGATTCTGTGGGACGTTTTCTGCAGAATTTTCTTTTTAGAGCTTCGGTTTCCGCTTCTCGTTTACCGTCTTGGAGTTGTGTTTGGAGTGATTCATGCGTGTTTGGGTAGAATTTATTCTCCTGCATTCCCCTGTTTTCATAGATAAACATCCACTGCTCTGTAATTTACTTTTTAATACTTTTTTTTAAACTTAAAGGCCCTACAGCACACAAAATTGACTCTTATTAGCTTAAATCATGTTATATTGTTGCCATCTCAAAAAGAGACCTGGAGTTGTGTTTTGTTTTTTATTTACTCTCACTTCACCCACATCGCCTAGTATGAAAGTGGTGTGAGCGTGAGTGATGGTGGTGGTCGGAGGGGCCGATGGCGCAGATTGGCTGCCTCGCTTCCGTCAGTCTGCCCCAGGGCAGCTGTGGCTACAGTAGTAGCTTACCACCACTGAGTGTGGAGTGACTGAATTATGAACTGTAAAGTTTGGTGCTGCTTTGGGTGTCTTGAAAGGCACTATATAAATGCTATCAATCAATACTCTATTTTTCTGACTTAAGTTGCTCTGGAGTATAAGTTGCACCAGCCAAAAAATGTGTAATGAATAAGAAAAAAACAAAAATACGTTGCACTTTTTGGGGGAAATTGTTTTATAAAATCAGAAACCACGAACAGACATTTCCTGTTGAAAGTCAAGTTGTAGTAATAACAATAGAAGAGAGAACATCAGACTGTTAACGTCACATATGAACAGTTCTTCAGATAAACTATAACATAAACAACAGAACAGAACAAGTTTAACAAACTCTCCATCTCACTCCAAATCACTAAATCCATTCAATTCTTCATCCTCGGTGTCACTTCTGAGCAACTCCACGACCTCCGGAGGTAAACGTTGCGCCGCTTCCTCTTCTGTGTCGCTGTCGTCAGACTCAGCATCAGTTCCAGTTAGAATTATTCTGGTCTTTCTGAATCCCGACAGGATGGTTTCTGTGTCACTGAAGTCCAGACTTTGTCCATCCAGTGACTTCAGGAAAGTTTCACCCTCCCGGTTACTGTGAAGCTGTGTTCTCCATCCTCGCTTTCCGTCAGTCCCTCACAAGTTTCTCGCTCACTCCAAACTTTCTTTCTGCTGCTGGTGACTGCAGATTTCACTACCTGAGGCTCTTTCTGCAGGAGACATGTGCAGTAGAGTGAAGTGACAGTGGTGCAGGAGGAACAGGAGCAGCAGATACTCACACACAAAACTAGAACCTCTCGATGCTTCACTGTGAACATTTTAATATATAAGTCACACTGGAGTATAACTATGTCCACTGGCAAAAATAATGACCTGACACATTGGTTCTCAAACTTTTAAAAGTGAGTAACATCAGGTCTAAACCTGGATATTATCACACTGCAAAAAACAAAAAAGTGAAGATGACTTGAATTAAGAAAGTTTTATCATGATTTCAGTAAATTTCACTTGACAAGTAAAATGATCTGCCAGTGGAATAAAACTTTTTGTACTTAAAATATTAAATAAAACCAAATGTTGCTTGAATTAAGAAAACGGTCTAGTCCCGGTCTCTGTCCCAGTCTGGTCCTGGTCTTGTACCTGGTCTCAAGTCTGGTCTCAGTCCCGATCACCCGACAATCTACGAGGGCGCACATCCGGGTCGGTCAGTCCTGGTTCAGTCCTGGTTCAGTCCTGGTTCAGTCCTGGATCAGTCCTGGTTTAGTCCTGGTTCAGTCCTGGTTCAGTCCTGGATCAGTCCTGGTTCAGTCCTGGATCAGTCCTGGTTCAGTCCTGGTTCAGTCCGTATGCGGCACAAAAATCCAGCATCACAGTTTAAGTCATGGAAATGGGAAACTTTTTTATTCATTTTGGTTTTGGAGACAAATACTGATTTATTTATTTTTTTGTTTATATTTTATTTTATTTTGAAAAACAAATAAACAAATGATGCACAGATTGTTGGGGACCGCTGCTTTAAACCGTGTTTTAATGTTACCTCCTCAAAAACAGACCTGGAGTTGTGTTTTGTTTCTTTCACACGCGACAACTCCAGGTCTGTTTGCACTTTCATCAAATGTTCAGTGAAGTGTCTTGCTCAAGAGCAGAAGAGCAGAAGAACGCTGAATCCAAACCGTCTACTCCCCAACTTTTTAGCCTCTATAAAACTCCACTTAAACCTCATTCACAAACACTCTATTCATTCATTGCTTCTTCTTATCTTTAGAATTATGACTTTTGGCCCTCGTCTGCTGCCGTAGTTCCAAAAGTGGAATTAGGGAACGCCATAAACCAAAACGACGGAAATAAACGTTAAAAGATAAACCCGCTCAGCTTTCACTCGCGTAATCCAAGTTTGATAAAAAAAAAAAAAAAAACACTCACCACTTCCTTACTTCAAACCTTCGGCAGATCAGCCTGGAAGACAAAACTCGGGGCCGCAGCGGAGATTTCAAAGAGCGCTCCGCTGAAGTCTTCGGGTTATTCCGCATTAATCCTGGAACAGTCCTTCTTTTTGTCCGCGAGAGATTTTAATTAAGACGTTACCTGTCCAGATCAAACGGCGAGCGCGGAGCCTTTTGATGTGTCTAAGCCTGTTATTATGAAATATGGAGCACAAAGCGTCGGTTGTTTGGTGGAAGTGGGTTCAAGTCCCCGGACTCGGACTTAAAGGGGGAATCTGAGGGAGCCGGATGTGAAGAGGGTTTAACAGAGGAGCAGGAAAAGATAAGAACTAAAAGGGATTTCTGTGCTTGAAGAAACTTTGAAGGTGCGCCGTGCGATTTTTTCCGGTCGGGGGTCCAGCACCTGCTCGATTCTGCGGATGTTTGTGGTTATTTCTCATGCCTGGAATGTTCCACAGTGTGACTTTAAACAGATCTACTTTACATTTATTCAGTTTATTTAATTACAGGTGGTTTTACGGCTCAAAAATACCTAGAAAAACTGGCGTCCTGACTGTGAGCGGTGTCATCTCTCCACAGATCTGACCTGCTGTAACTTGGTCCATTTTGGTCTCTGTGAAGATATAAAAGGTTTAATGCCGTACTGTGAAACATTCCAGGCAAAACAAAAACATGACAGAACAGAGGCGGTGCTACCATTAGGCAAAAGTAGAGGGCTGCCTGGGGCCCCAAACCTGGAGGGGCTGTGGGTTTTTCAGTGCGTGTCCTAGAAAGAAGCACAAAAGCAGGACGGGTCCGAGAACAGGCCACTTTATTTCAGCATTTTCCATTCGGAGAGATTCAGTGTTGATGACCAAGTACAACTGTCACCCCGGAACGACGCCTCTGCCCACCACACATCTGACAAAACATTAACTTGTTGATTTAGCATATACAGCAAGAAAATGAACAATAATGCTGACCCGGTGCACTTTATCATGGGTGGGTACAGGCCACGGGGTTCACATACATCAGTTTTCTGCTTCGTGGCATCTCAAAGTACAGAAAAACATGTCTTTTATAGAACTATAGATAGTCATACGTGTTTTCACCCTGTTGTCATTCCAAGGTACAAGATATTGGGTGAATAAGCATGATCAACACATAATCAGCATGATCAACACATAATATTTCCCACAGTATTTCCCCTTTTGATCACATCAAACATGTGATCACAAGGGCCCCCAACTAATTACCATTGTAAACAAAAATATAATTGTACTATTAAAAAATAAAACTACTTTCAGCTCTGGTTATTGAATGGGATACACAACTAATGAGACAAGTTTCCAATTGTGGATGGGCATGATTAGTCGACTAATCGATAACTGATCATTAAGAATTTTGTCGATCACGTTCATTTTTAATCGACAAACTGAATGTAGGTTTAAGCTGAGTTTATTTATGCAAATTAGTAGTGCACATAGTAATAAAAATGATTTATAATTTTAATATAAAAACGTTAATGGTTAATCAATAATCTATTGTTAATTCTCCTAATGATTACTAAAGAAAATTTTATCGAATGCCCATCTCTATTTCCAATTCACCATAATTCAAATAAATAGAAATGTGCATGTCTCAAGAACAATGGGGAAAACCAGACAATCAATCAATAAATAAATAAATAAACAGTGCATAAAGTGAGGGCCCCAAATTGCAAACTCGCCCACTGTGACGAACCCTCCACCAGAAAACAAACAGACCTGGGGTTGTGTTTTGTTTCATTCACGCACAAACCCTGCAGATTTAGGCTTCTGTAGTTCTTATCTCAAACAGAAAACACTCTGTTCCACCTTGTGATGTCACGTGGTAACACAGAAAGTGCTCCACTGTGTTTTTAAACTCCATAAACCTTCACTAGAATCATCTGGATCATTTCAATCCTTAAAGGTTGTATAGAGGATTTTTTTAAGGGAAGAGAAATGCAGCGACAATTCTTTTACAAATGTCGTGTATGCGTGACACCACCTTCATCCTCCACAGCTCCACAAGTAGAAACACCTCCTCCCGCCTCTTTACTCTAGAAATCACGTTGTTTTTTTTTTTACAGCCAGTGCGCGTTCAGAATTACTGTTGAAGTGACCTGTCTAGAAATAATTTAGCAACCGACGCGTCAGTTTTTAGACCCTTCGTCCGCTTCATTCGCGCCATCGCTGGAAGGAATCTCCGAGAATCACCTCGGTTTGTCTTCGCTCCTTTTCCCCTTCTCTTCTTCTTTCAGCGACCTCAAAAACCGACTTTCTTTTGCGGCGAACCGGTCGTGGATTCTCGTCCGCCGTCGCAACAAACTTTGTGCGAAATGTGAGGAAGCGACAGTTTGAAAAAGCCTCTAAGAACCGCTGCATAAACCACGTGATCCCCGCATCCCGACGAGTCAGTTACACTAGAAACGTAGGGAGTTTGATTGACGACCTGACAGCCAATAGATAAAGAGGCAGCCTCGTTTTCTATTGGCTGATGTTTATCTGGCCTCAACACGTCCACAGTTGATACATTTTCATTCTTTTTTTTTTTTTGGTCATCATAATTACAAAGCAGCTGCGTCTCTGTAATGGTATTTTAAACTTTCATTGACAATTTGAAACAAAAAAAAAATCCTCCATACAACCTTTAAATCTCTGCTGAACTAAAGATAAAAATGCAACTTTTAACTTGTACTTTTGTAGAACCATCTATGTATTTTGAGACTGGATTTTGATCTTGGTAATAGAAAGACGGATAGAAAAGATGGATCGATTCATAGATGGAAAGAAAAGCCAAGGGTTTGCAGCGCTGTTGACAAAGCAAAGGTTAAAAATGTAAAAAAAAATCACATCTTGTTAAGTTTTTAAACACATAATTCCATATTTCTTGCGTCATGTATTTAGATTCTTCTCAATATAAAACGTAGAAAGTTGTTAACAAAATAAACAAAGTGCGTCTAAACTTTTTAATGGTAGTGTAGATAGATAGATTTTCAGGGTTTGTGTGTTAAAAGCGTGAACGAAACAGAACAAAACACGACTCCAGGTCTGTTTGCGATGACGAAACAACATTATAACATCAGAAAATAGCGTAATACTGGCTCTTTAAGTTATAAAATGTGACTCCAAAATAAACTAAACTTGGATATTACAGCAAAACATCTTAAATAATTCTTCAGATTTGGATTTAAACTCACTCCGTCGCAGCAGTAGTAGCAAACTTAAGCTTCGAGGAGCCAGCAGTACTAATTACGATTGTGAAAAGGCAGTTATTTTGGCCCATTAAAAGCCCATTAGTGAAAGAGTGAGTGTGACAGACAGATGTGGACTAATGCGACCACAGCTGTAATTACCGACTGGGCTTAGTGGCCTATGAAATACACTGGAGTCCACTCAGGGTTATTTTAAGATCAATCCTTCAAGCCCGACTTACCCGAGCTCACGTTCTAGTCCAAGTCCAAGTCGGAATGCGGCAATTCGACACATATTCCTGCGATTTAAAGTGGTATAATTAGGTCTAAAAGTACTAATAATACTCAAAAATGTATCTAATTTCAGGTGTGCTTATTGCTCTGCCTGGAATGTCCCACAGTGTGACTTTAAACAGCTCTACTTTACGTTTACTCAATTCCAGGTGGTTTTATGGCTCAAAAACACCTAGAAAAACAGATATTGTGACAGATCCGACCTGTAATTTTGCCCTGGTTTGGTTTCCATGATGCTAGAAAGGTTTAATGCCATACTGTGAAACATTCCAGCAATAAGATCTCCAAAAAGAAAAAGCGTTTGACTGGGCCTCCACCATAAAAGTTACACAATACACCTTTAAAATTACATAAATTCTGAATATTAATTTTGATTTTAGTCATTTTAACCAGGTTTTATTAAATTGTTTAAATAATTATTCATATTTAAAGATGCACTGTGTAACTTTTCTTGTGGCCTGCCGTCTGCCGTCACTGCAAGACGTTTTCCTCAATTGACGTACCTGGTAAAATATTGAATAAATGGGTAAAAAATAATAATAATCATTAATCCAAAGTTTGACACATCTACACGTGTACACATATCCATCTCCATGGAGACAAGCGGGAGACAACCACAGGCCACGTTACAGGTTAGATCTGTGGAGAAGCAAGGTCACTCAAAGTAACAATACATTCATATTTTTCAAAGTACCGTATTATACCGGTGTATAAGTCACTCTGGACTATACCGCCCCACCTCTCTGCTTATCCCATCTGTATATTACTCTATTTTACTCACATTGACACAGAGATTGAAAGAAAAAAGAAAGAAACTAGAAAAGCACTCAGAGAGCGCAGACCTCCGCCAAGGACTACAATTTGTTTAATTGTGTTTTCCATAAATATTTGTCTGGTATCTTTCAATTTGGAATATGAAAGAGGATCCCATTGTCCATCCCTGAGTCAAATTTCATGGGGTTTGGTCAATAATTAACCCAGATATTGAGAAACAAAATTTTTGGCCCCATTTACCACAATGTGAACTAAAATTTCAAAGTGATCCAGAATCCAGGATTTCTTCCGGATCACCCCCAAAATGAAGTCAGTTCTTCCTTTTCACATTTCCAACAAATCCTGAAAATTTCATCAAAATCGGTCCATAACTTTTTGAGTTATGTTGCTAACAGACAAACAAACAAACAAACAAACAAACAAACAAACAAACAAACAAACAAACAAACAAACGCCGGCAAAAACATAACCTCCTTGGCAGAGGTAAAGATAGAAAAGGTGAAATTACAACAAATGCTGAAATGCAGATTGGCATGGGACTAGTGTTATCACCGGACATCTGTGTTTGGCGAAATATCTTAGGTCATTTGTGGCGGAAGTTTTACTTTACAAATTACAGACATGGCACATTCACACTGGATTAAGCCTCACACATCCTCCGCAATTATTACAAATCACCAAAGGTTCACTGGTAAAACTAATCCTGTGTGAATAGGGCTATAGTCCCTCCAGCGTGTCCTGGGTCTTCCCAGGGGCCTCCTTCCGGTGGAACATGCCCGGAACACCTCCCAGGAGGCATCCGGAACAGATACCCGAGTCTCAGCTGCTCCTCTCGACGTGGAGGAGCAGCAGCTCTACTCCGAGCTCCTCCCGTGTGACTGAGCTCCTCACCCTGTCTCTAAGGGAGCGCCCAGCCACCCTGCAAAGGAAACTCATTTCGACCACTTGTATCTGAAATCTTGTCCTGTCATTACCCAAAGCTCATAATCAAAGGTGAGGGGAGGAACATACACTATCGGTCAAAAGTTTTAGAACACC
Source organism: Boleophthalmus pectinirostris (assembly GCF_026225935.1). Lineage (NCBI taxonomy): Eukaryota > Metazoa > Chordata > Actinopteri > Gobiiformes > Gobiidae > Boleophthalmus > Boleophthalmus pectinirostris. Next base: position 30,899,126 of record NW_026571047.1, read on the forward strand.
CTCATTTCTCCAGTAATTTATTGCAATTCAAGTCGTGCAAGTTCAATGAAGAGCTTGAAATGCTACATAGGTAAGAACTGAACAGACAGTGGTTTTAAAAAAAGATAAAAGAAACAAAATACAAGTCCAAGTTCTGCCAAAACTACCTCAGGAAAAAGAACAAAATGATAAAACTTGAAAACCTGGAGCGTCCAGCAGCAGCACAGTGTCCAGACTTAAACCCCATCAAGTTGGTTTGGGATGAACTGGACAGAAGAGTGAAGCGACCGACAAGTGCCACACATTTATGGAAACTTCTGCAACAGACTTGGGAAAAACTTTCTGAACAATATTTGATTTTTATTGTAAAAAGAACGAGCCACGAGTGAGTTCAGCTGTTCTATCTGCCGAAGGTCGACACTTTCAGGAATCAAAAGTTAGAATATATTTCAGTCAACAGCAGAGGTGGGACCAAGTCTCAAGACAGTCTCAAGTCTATGACCTCAAATCCGAGTCAAGTCCCAAGTCAAAGTCCAAGTCGAGTCTCGAGTCACTGGCCCATGAGTCCAAGTCAAGTCCAAGTCGTCTGCTTTGAGCTTCAAGTCATTTCAAGTCTTTAAACCGAAGTACCAAATATAGCTTAGACTTTTGCTATTTATTTGACTTTTAAGATAAATTGTACTTAAAAAAAACATACTATATTTATATCAGAATATTTATAGAGTACGTAAGAGTTGTAGAAACGCAATTTTTTCCTTTTTAAGATCTTAGTGTGAATCATTACGGTCAGAATAGAAAGAATTCAGATTTAAAAGTGCTTCTCAAGTCACTGACCTTCAAGTCCAAGTTGAGTCTTAGTCCATTTTATCAAGTCAAGTTTAAAGTCCTAAAAATAGCGCCTCAAGTCTGACTCGAGTCCAAATCACGACTTGCAAGTCCCCACCTGTGGTCAACAGTAAACGGAAACAGAGAGAAACTGGAAAAAAATGTGGTGTTCTAAAACTTTTGACCAGCAGTGTGGACTGAGAGGGAATTCGAGAGCTTCGTCTTTCAGCTCAGCTTCCTCTTCATCACAACGGTCTGATACAGCGAACGCATCACTGCCGACGCCGCACCGATCCGCCTGTCAATCTCACGCTCCGTCCTCCGGTCACTCGAGAACAAGACCCCGACATACTTGAACTCCTCCACTTGAGGCAACGACTCTCCACCCGCCCGGAGAAACGCTAATTTTTCCTTTTTAAAGGTTGTATAGAGGATTTTTTTAAGGGAAGAGAAATGCAGCGACAATTCTTTTTTGCTCCACAAGTAGAAACACCTCCTCCCGCCTCTTTACTCTAGAAATTACGTTTTTTTTTTTTTACAGCCAGTGCTCGTTCAGAATTACTGTTGAAGTGACCTGTCTAGAAATAATTTAGCAACCGACGCGTCAGTTTTTAGACCCTTCGTCCGCTTCATTCGCGCAATCGCTGGAAGGAATCTCCGAGAATCACCTCGGTTTGTCTTCGCTCCTTTTCCCCTTCTCTTCTTCTTTCAGCGACCTCAAAAACCGACTTTCTTTTGCGGCGAACTGGTCGTGGATTCTCGTCCGCCATCGCGACAAACTATGTGCGAAATGTGAGGAAGCTACAGTTTGAAAAAGCCTCTAAGAACCGCTGCGTAAACCACGTGATCCCCGCATCCCGACGAGTCAGTTACACTAGAAACATAGGGAGTTTGATTGACGACCTGACAGCCAATAGATAAAGAGGCAGCCTCGTTTTCTATTGGCTGATGTTTATCTGGCCTCAACACGTCCACAGTTGATAAATTTTCATTCTTTTTTTTTTTTGGTCATCATAATTACAAGGCTGCTGCGTCTCTGTAATGGTATTTTAAACTTTCATTGACAATTTGAAAAAAAAAAAAATCCTCCATACAACCTTTAAATGTCTGGACAAGATCTCAGTGTGAATCATTATCGTCCGAAAAGAAAGAAGTCAGTTTTGAAAGTGCTTCTCAAGTCTTCTCAAGTCAGAGTCAAATCCCAAGTCATTGACCTTCAAGTCCAAGTCGAAGTCCCAAGTCTTAGTCCATTTTATCAAGTCTCAAGTCCTAAAAATAGTGACGCAAATCTACCTCAAGTCCAAATCACGACTTGCAAGTCCCCACCTCTGGTCAACAGTAAACGGAAAGAGACAGAAACTGGAAAAAACGTGGTGTTTTAAATCTTTTGACCGGTAGTGTAGACTGAGCGGTAAATTGAGAGCTTTCGTCTTTCGGCTCAGCTTCCTCTTCACCACAAAAGTCCGATACAGCGACAGTTTTCTACTCACGCTCCATCCTTCCCCCACTCGAGAACAAGACCCCGAGAAACTTGAACATCAGCTGCAAAGCATGGAAAAAAATATGGAAATAGGACAAATAAGCTTTCTGCATTTACAAACACTGGCATTTCAAACAGCTACAAAAAAAAAAAGACACATTTTTTATACCAATTTGGATTTTTTTGAACCAATGAATCATGTTAATATGAAATAAAAACCCAACACGTCTTATTTCTATTTCCACTTTAAGGCAAGTTACAATTTACAGCTATTTTATTTACACAATACAAAATGTTTCGAAACGGACAATAAAAGCAAACACTATTTTTTTCCAGGAAATCAGAAAAAGCTGCTGCTGTGGTTTTAAATTAAATCAAAAATAGCATTAGTACGTGTAATTACCGTCAGAACAGGCAGAATATTACAAACGAGATACAAATTTAAAAACGCATAAAAATGTAAAAACACAAGAGCAATAGAAGGCGACGCGTTTCTCTTTTTAAAAACACAAGGCAAATTTGTCTATTCTTAAAAATGACCGATGAGTAACCTTTGTACTTTTGAGTTCATTGACTAAATATTTTAAAAAGAAAGACACATTTTTAGTAATTAATAAAAACCTTGAAGAAAATTTTAGAACAAACTAATTTTTAAAGGTCCTAAATTACGCAAAATTGACTCTTGTGAGCTTTAAGTCGGGTTTTAATGTTGTTTCCTCGTCAAAAACAGACCTGGAGTTGTGTTTTGTTTCATTCGTGTTTGAGTAAACACTTTATCGATATTCAGATCTCACGATACGATATTTATTACGATATTCTGAAGAGGCTGATATAATTGTAGATGGGACACTTTTCTGCTTCTAAAATACCTTGACAAGATTTTGGTATGAATGATTTCCGTCATAATCCCGAGAATTCAAGTAAAAAACGTATTTCTTCATGTTGTCTGCGCTGAAATGCATCATGGGAAATGTAGTTCTCTATGTTTATGAGCTGTTGCTGCTATAAAACGATGCATTTTAAGCAAAGGAGCTTCAGATTTGATATATTGTGATGGTCCACGATGTTATTGTGAGACTTTTGACGATACGATATCACGATATTTCGGTTATTGTTACATTCCTACTGTCAACTAGCCTGATTCATTGGCCGGTTTCACTTTGAGGAAACAGTCTGACCTCGCAGCATTAGGATTCGTTCGCTCGACAGTAAGCGGGTACTTTTTTTATTTAACCAATCGCTGCTGTTGGGTCGTGACGTGTGTAATGCTCCAAATCCCGCAGGAAAGCCCTACTCGCTCGGGATAAGTACAACCTCGAGACGTCCGGTAATTGCCAAATTACCGCCCCACCACTGTGTTACTTACAGAGCACTCACAAGGGATAAATGAAGTCCCGTAAATTACTCTGTTTTACTGACATTAAAGGTTGTATAGAGGATTTTTTTAAGGGAAGAGAAATACAGCGACAACTCTTTTACAAATGTTGTGCATGCGCGACACCACCTTCATCCTCCACAGCTCCACACAAGTAGAAACACCTCCTCCCGCCTCTTTACTCTAGAAATCACGTTTTTTTTTTTTTACAGCCAGTGCGCGTTCAGAATTACTGTTGAAGTGACCTGTCTAGAAATAATTTAGCAACCGACGCGTCAGTTTTTAGACCCTTCGTCCGCTTCATTCGCGCAATCGCTGAAAGGAATCTCCGAGAATCACCTCGGTTTGTCTTCGCTCCTTTTCCCCTTCTCTTCTTCTTTCAGCGACCTCAAAAACCGACTTTCTTTCGCGGCGAACTGATCCTGGATTCTCGTCCGACATCTCAACAAACTTTGTGCGAAATGTGAGGAAGCTACAGTTTGAAAAAGCCTCTAAGAACCGCTGCATAAACCACGTGATCCCCGCATCCCGACGAGTCAGTTACACTAGAAACGTAGGGAGTTTGATTGATGACCTGACAGCCAATAGATAAAGAGGCAGCCTCGTTTTCTATTGGCTGATGTTTATCTGGCCTCAACACGTCCACAGCTGATCAATTTTCATTCTTTTTTTTTTTTTTTTGATCATAATTACAAGGCTGCTGCGTCTCTGTAATGGTATTTTAAACTTTCATTGACAATTTGAAACAAAAAAAAAATCCTCCATACAACCTTTAACGCAGAGATTGAAAGGGAAAAGAACACGGAAAGAAAAGAAAGAGACACTGGGATGTAGATTCGTACGGGACTACTGTAGTATTATCACCGGACGTCTGCGTTTGGCGAAATAACGTAGGTAATTTGCGGTTAAACTTTTACTTTACAAATTACAGACGTGGAGCATTCGCACGGGATAAAAGATCTCAGGAATCCTCCGCAATTATTACAAATCACCAAAGGTAAAACTAATCCCGTGCGAATAGAGCTGAAGAAGGACAATAACGTCTTTCCCGTTGATAAAATTCACCAAATATTCTCTTTGTTCCGGCTTTAAATCCTCGATCTCGGGAATCTGTCTCTTCTCTGATTGGCCGGTGCCCGAACTCGCACTTCCGGGGTTTCTGCGAACGATCTAGTGTATCTGATTCCTGAACTAGTCGCTGGAGAGAAATGAAACTGAACGGAGGCACTGGGTTGCGCCAGCCCGACTAACTATATTCGTCTTCAAAGCTCGAAATGTTCTGTTCCACCTTGTGATGTCATGAAGTGGTAGTTTTCAAGTTAACGTCTCCTTTTACCTTTAGTCCAGTACAGAAAATGGGTAATTCCAAAAGCTGGAATGATCCAAATGATTCTAGTGAAGGTGTGTGGAGTTTGGAAACACAGTGGAGCACTTCCTGTATCACCACTTAATGACATCACAAGGTGGGACAGAGTGTTTTCAGTTTGAGAGAAGAACACAGCTTGGAGAACTTGTGTGTTGAAACTAAACACAGCTCCAGGTCTGTTTGTGACGAGGAAACGACAAAAACAAATGCGAAAATCAAAACAACTCAAATGAAAACAGCACAAAAACCTGTTACAAACAAATCATTTTGCAGTTTTAGCAAAAAAATAACAAAAAACTAAAAACAAACAGTAACAATTTTGCAGATCTAAAACACCAAAATGTTTCTTCTTTTCAAAATAAAACAAAACAGCAAAAAATGGCCCCAAATTCTTAACAATTTTTAACATTTTGCTGCAGCTAAAAAAAACATTTGTAGCAGAAAAAAATAAAACTAAACAGCATAAAAACATTTCAAATGAAACAAAAGAAAGAAAGAAAAACAAAACACTAAATTGGCAGCGAGTGACTGAACTGAGAATAAGAAGAATTGTTATCGTTTTCTTCGTTTTCTTCTATTTGTTTTCTAAAAGCACAGTACTGGTTTAGTCCATTCACAGTCTCTCCTCTCTCTCCATCCCTCCTTCTTTGTCGTTCTCCTCTTTCCTCCCTCCATCTCTTTCCCTTCTTCTCCTCCCCGTCCATCCCTCTCTCTTTTTTCTCTCCTTCTCACCCTGCCGTCCTCCCTCTTTCTCTTTCCATCCCCGTTCATCCTTCTCTCTCTCTCTCCCCCTCTACCAATCTTTCCTACCTTTTTATCTCTTCCCCCTTTTCTTTCACTCTCTTCCCTCTCTCCTCTCTCTCTTCGTTCCCCCTCCCATCCCTCTCTTCTTTCCCCAGGTCTTTCTCTCCCCCAACTGCCCCGCTCTTTCACTCTTTTCTATCCATCCACCCTTTTCTGCACTCTCATCCCTCTCTTCTTTCCCTCTCGCTCCCCCCTCTTCTCTCCCTTCCCTCACTCTTCGTTTCCCCCTCTCTCCCATCCCTCTCTTCTTTCCCCCTTTTCTCTCCCTCCCCTTTCGCTCTTCTTTCCCCCTCACTCCCCCTCTTTCTTCCTCCCATCCCTCCTCTTCTTCCCCTTCCATTTTCTCCCATCCCTCTCTTCTTTCCTCCTCCCTCCCCTCTCTTCTCTCTCCAATCCCTCTCTTTTCTTCCTTACTCCCCTTTTTCTCTCTCTCCTCCCCATTCCTCTCTTCGTTCCCCCTCACTCCCTTTTCTCTCCCTCTTTGCGCCCTTCATTCTCCACCCTCCACTCTCATCCCTCTCTTCTTTCCCCCCTCTCTCCTTCTCTCCCCCCTCCACTGCCCCTCTCTTTCCATTTCTATCTCTCATCTTCCCCCTCTCTAATCTCTTCTTCCCTCCCATCCCTCTCTTCGTTCCCCTTTTCTCCTCACTCTTCTCTCCCTCCCACCCCTCTCCTCTTTTCTCCTTACTCCCCCTCTTCTTCCTCCCTCCATCCCTCTCTTCTCTCCCCCAATGTCCCTCTCGTTTTCTATCTCTCATTTCTCCCTCTATTTCCCTCACCCCTCCCCTCTCTTCATTCCCTCTCTCCTCTCCTCTTCTTCTTCTCTTCTCTCCCTCCCTCTCTCTTCGTTCCCCCTCTCCTTTTCTCTGCCTCCCATCCCTCTTTTCGCCCCCTTCCTTCTCCACCCTTTCTCTCATCCCTCTCTTCTTTCCCCCTCCCCCTCTCTTTCCATTTCTATCTCTCTTCCTCCCTCTCTCCCCTCTCTCGTTTTCCCCCTCTCTTCTTCCCTCCTTTCTCCTCCTTTCTTCTCCCTCCTATCCCTCTAACCTCTTTTTTCTCCCTTCTTTCTCTCCACTCCTCTCTCTCTCTGTCCCATCCCTCTCTTCTTTCCCCCTCTCTCCTTCTCTCCCCCCTCTCTCTCCTTCCCCCGTTGCCCCTTTCTTTTCTCCTTTTCCCTCTCTCCTTTTTCCCCTCTCTCCTTTCTTCCTTTTCCCTCTCTCCTCTCCTCCTCTCTCCTCTCCTCTCTTCTTCTTCTTCTTCTTCCCTCTCTTCTTCTCAGATGAACTGGCCTCTCACAGGAAGCGGCTGCACTTCCTGCCGTTGCCATCGGTGACGGAGCCGGGCCAGCGCCGTGTCCCGAGGGTTTTCGAACTCGGAAAAGCCCAAACCGTCGAGGACGTCGTAAACTCCGGCTCTGGCTGCCACCTGCGCCGCAAAAAAAAAACAAAAAAAAACACCAGATTTTATTAACAAAAAAGGAGGAAATGTTGAAATAATATTGGATTGAGCGGAGGTGTAATAAATGAACAGAGGATGATTGTGGAGCGACGGAGGAGTGGGATCAATGGCTCCTCTGTGTTCCCCTCTCGCGCTCCCTCTTCCGTAGTTATTCCGGTAAACCGACGGGATTTAAAGACGCACTGTGGAACTTTTCTGGTTTCTGGAGTCTGTCAAATCCTTTTCCAGAGGCAGAGGTTGTCGTTTTGTCTGGTCACGTTTACGTCCTGTTTTTTAAATTCCGGATTAATTGTTCAGAATTAAATAGTTTGGAATTAAAATATTCTCCTGGAAATAATAATTCCAGGTCTAAACCAGATCTAAACTAAAACTAAATCAGGTCTAAACGAGGATTAAACCAGGATTAAACCAGGTCTAAACCAGGACTAAACTAGGACTAAATCAGGTCTAAATGAGGACTAAACTAGATCTAAACCAGGACTAAAACCAGGACTAAACCAGGACTAAAACCAGGACTAAAAACCAGGACTAAAATTAGATCTAAACCAGGACTAAACCAGACTAAACTAGACTAAACCAAAACCAGACTAAACCAGACTAAACAGGACTAAAACCAGGACTAAACCAGGACTAAACCAGGACTAAACCAGGACTAAACCAGGACTAAAACCAGGACTAATCCAGGTCTAAACCAGGACTAAAACCAGGACTAAACCAGGACTAAAACCAGGACTAAACCAGGACTAAAACCAGGACTAAACCAGGACTAAAACCAGGACTAAAACCAGGACTAATCCAGGTCTAAACCAGGACTAAAACCAGGACTAAACCAGGACTAAAACCAGGACTAATCCAGGTCTAAACCAGGACTAAAACCAGGACTAAACCAGGGCTAAACCATGACTAAACTAGATCTAAACCAGGACTAAACTAGGACTAAACTAGGACTAAACCAGGACTAATCCAGGACTAAAACCAGGTCTAAACCAGATCTAAACTAGGACTAAACCAGGACTAAACTAGATCTAAACCAGGACTAAACTAGATCTAAACCAGGACTAAACCAGATCTAAACAGGACTAAACCAGGACTAAACCAGAACTAAACCAGGTCTAAACCAGGACTAAACCAGGACTAAACCAGGACTAAACCAGATCTAAACCAGGACTAAACCAGGTCTAAACCAGAACTAAACAAGGACTAAACCGGGTCTAAACCAGGACCAAACCAGATCTAAACCAGATCTAAACCAAGACTAAACCAGGACTAAACTACGTCTAAAAAAGTCCTAAAAACAGGTCTAAAACAGGACTAAAAGAGGATTTATCCAGTATTTAACTATGGTGTGAAACAATCCATGGAGAAAAGCATTTGACCCTCCACCAGAAAAGTTACACAATGCACCTTTAAAAACCCAAGTTTACATGTTACTTTATTATCACCTACAAAACACCAAAAGACACCATTTTTCAGTTTGGTACTTTGCTCTGAGACTAAATTAAAAACAAGATTCCATTTATTTCGCCGCAGAATCGTCCCAGTTGAAAGCGTCGGTATAAAAAGAAAAAACGACTTTGTTCCACGAAAGCAGAAAATTCACAAAGGAGATGTTAAAAGTTGTATTTCTGTTCAGTAATTGTCTCTTTTGGGGAGACAACACAAGCCAGACACATTAAAAAACTAATAAGAAAAAGCATTTAAAAGTGTGGAAAAATGCCCGTTGTTACAAATTTATCAACAAAGTGCACGATTCTCGGGAAAAAAAAATTTGTTTTGTAGTGAAATTACACATTAGGAAACATGGCAAAGTTTGTAGATTGTCTGAAAACTCAAGAAAAAAATGGATTTAAACAAAACATAACCAATAATTTACTAAAAATTAAAGTGAGTGTGTGTACAGTTTTGAGTATTCCGGTTATTTACATATCCTGAGTTCAGTCTCCCGGATGAGTCAGTGTCCCGGTTATGAGAAACCAGGAGACTCTTAATGTTTTTTTCAGAAAGTAGCCAGGATTTTGGGGCATGTAACGCAGGGTTTGATCCCAGGACCTGAGATTGCTGGGAAATTTGATCAAAACTATGTCTCGATTCTTGGGAAATCTGATCAAAAGTATGTCTCCATTCCCTTGAAATCTGATTAAGACTACTTCTCGACTCCCGAGAAATCTGATCAAAACTATCTCGATTCCCGGGGAAATCTGATCAAAACAAGATTCTCGATTCCCAGGAAATCTGATCCAAACCATTTCTCGATTCCCCGGGAAATCTGATTAAGACTACTTCTCGACTCCTGGGAAATCCGATCAAAACAAGATTCTCGATTCCCGGGGAAATCTGATCAAAACTACTTCTTGATTCCCGGGGAAATCCGATCAAAACAAGATTCTCGATTTCCGGGAAATCTGATCCAAACCATTTCTCGATTCCCCGGGAAATCTGATTAAGACTACTTCTCGACTCCCGGGAAATCTGATCAAAACAAGATTCTCGATTCCCCGGGAAATCTGATCAAAACAAGATTCTCGATTTCCGGGAAATCTGATCAAAACTATTTCTAGATTCCCGGGAAATCTGATCAAAACTACTTCTTGATTCCCGGGGAAATCCGATCAAAACAAGATACTCGATTTCCGGGAAATCTGATCCAAACCATTTCTCGATTCCCCGGGAAATCTGATTAAGACTACTTCTCAACTCCCGGGAAATCTGATCAAAACAAGATTCTCGATTCCCCGGGAAATCTGATCAAAACAAGATTCTCGATTCCCAGGAAATCTGATTCAAACCATTTCTCGATTCCCCGGGAAATCTGATTAAGACTACTTCTCAACTCCCGGGAAATCTGATCAAAACTATCTTGACTCCTGGGAAATCTGATCAAAACAAGATTCTCGATTCCCCGGGAAATCTGATCGAAACAAGATTCTCGATTCCCGGGAAATCTGATCAAAACAACTTCTCGACTCCCCGGAAATCTGATCAAAACAAGATTCTTGATTCCCGGGAAATCTGATCAAAACTACTTCTCGACTCCCCGGAAATCTGATCAAAACTACTTCTCGATTCCCGGGGAAATCTTATCAAAACAAGATTCTCGACTCCCCGGGAAATCTGATCAAAACTGCTTCTCGATTCCCGGGGAATATATATATATATATATATATATATATATATATATATATATTTTTTTTTGGCTGGTGCAACTAATACTCCGGAGCGATTTATAGTCCAAAAAGTACAGTACTACAATTTAAAAATCACAATCTAGTGTGTAAATACAGAGTGTTTCTATTGTTTCTTATCAGTTTTGAGTATCGTGTCTGTTCCTTTGCCGTGTTGTCTGGGTCACTTACATCAGCATCTGCATTAGATACTGGAAATTCTGTGTTTAAACTTAAAAGTACCGGGAAATCCTCAAGAGGGGCCCCTGGGTCCTACAGAGTCTGAGTAACGTTTGAGAGTTGAGGGTTTGTTGAGTCAGACTTGTTTGAGCTGCTGACGAATTCAGTTCAACCGTCAAAACACAGAAAAACAGATGTTACTACAACAGCTGGGAGAAGACCAACAATAACAGGGCTGGTCCTGGGTCAGATCTGCCCAAAATGAGTTAAGTCCTGGTTTAGACTGAACACGTGTCACTCAAAACTACTTCAAACACAAAGTTATGGCACGTGTCATAAACGGACAACCCCTCCAAAACTACAAATACAACGAAAATCTGGTTTAGTTCTGGTTTAGTGCAGGTTTAGTCCAGATTCTGAACCAATTTAGTCCTGATTTAGTCTTGGTTTAGTCCTTGTTTAGTCCTGATGCAGACCTGGTTTAGTGCTGGTTCATTACAGGTTTAGTCCTGGTTTAGACCTGGTTTAGTCCTGGTTCAGTTCTTGTTTAGACCTGGTTCAATCCTGGTTTGGACCAGGTTTGGACCTAGTTTAGACCTGGTTTAGACCTGGTTCATTCCTTGTTTAGACCTGGTTCAGTCCTGATTTGGACCAGCTTTAGACCTGGTTTAGACCTGGTTCAGTCCTTGTTTGGACCTGGTTCAGTCCTTGTTTAGACCTGGTTTAGACCTGGTTCAGTCCTGGTTTGGACCAGGTTTGGACCTGGTTTAGTCCTGGTTTAGACCTGGTTCAGTCCTTGTTTAGACCTGGTTTAGACCTGGTTCAGTCCTGGTTTGGACCAGGTTTAGACTTGGTTTAGACCTGGTTTACTCCTGGTTCAGGTTCTCTCCTCGCTCGTCTCTGTGGAGATGTCATTTCTTTGCCTGGATTGTTCCGTAGTGTGGCATTAAATATACATACACGAGTATTTAATTATTTACATTTGTACTGCTCAAAGTGAAAAACACGAATTCTCCACAGATCTGACTCGTAACTGGACTTTGCTGCATCAGTCGATTGTCCCGAAGGATTTAAACAAGGTCAAAGAGAAACTGAGGCAAAGCAAAACTCCACAGGGACAGAAGTAGAAGAAGGAAATGTAGTAGTAGTACTAGTAGTAGTAGTAGTAGTAGTAGTAGTAGTAGTAGTAGTAGTAGTAGTAGTAGTAGTAGTAGTAGTAGTAGTAGTAGTAGTAGTAGTAGTAGTAGTAGTAGTAGTAGTAGTAGTAGTAGTAGTAGTAGTAGTAGTAGTAGTAGTAGTAGTAGTAGTAGTAGTAGTAGTAGTAGTAGTAGTAGTAGTAGTAGTAGTAGTAGTAGTAGTAGTAGTAGTAGTAGTAGTAGTAGTAGTAGTAGTAGTAGTAGTAGTAGTAGTAGCAGCAGTAGCAGTAGAAGTAGCAGTAGTTGTACTCGTAATAGTACTAGTAGTAGCAATAGTAGCAGTAGTAGCAGTAATTGTAGTAGTAGAAGCAATAGTAGTTGTAGTACTAGCAGTAGCAGCAGCAGTTGTATTAATAGTTGTAGTAGTCGTAGTTGTAGTAGTAGTATTAGTCGTAGTAGTTGTCGTAGTAGTAGTAGTAGTTGGAGTAGCTGGAGTAGTAGTATTAATAGTCGTAGTAGTCGTAGTAGTTGTAGTAGTCGTAGTTGTAGTAGTAGTATTAATAGTCGTAGTAGTAGTTGTAGTAGTAATAATAGTTGTTGTTGTAGTAGTAGTAGTAGTAGTAGTAGTCGTAGTAGTTGTAGTAGTCGTAGTTGTAGTAGTAGTATTAATAGTCGTAGTAGTAATAGTAGTAGTTGTAGTAGTAGTATTAATAGTCGTAGTAGTCGTAGTAGTTGTAGTAGTCGTAGTTGTAGTAGTAATAATAGTTGTTGTAGTAGTAGTAGAAGATGTAGTAGTATTAATAGTTGTAGTAGTAGTAGTATTAATAGTCGTAGTAGTCGTAGTAGTAGTAGTAGTATTAATAGTCGTAGTAGTAGTAGTCGTAGTTGTAGTAGTCGTAGTAGTAGTAGTAGTAGTAGTAATAGTTGTAGTAGTAGTAGTAGAAGATGTAGTAGTATTAATAGTTGTAGTAGTAGTAGTATTAATAGTCGTAGTAGTAGTAGTCGTAGTTGTAGTAGTAGTAGTAGTAGTATTAATAGTAATAGTAGTAGTAGTATTAATAGTCGTAGTAGTCATCGTAGTAGTAATAGTTGTAGTAGTTGTAGTAGTAGTATTAATAGTCGTAGTAGTAGTAGTAGTAGTAATAGTTGTTGTAGTAGTAGTAGAAGATGTAGTAGTAGTTTTTGACAAAAAAACAAAACAAAACATGCCTCCAGTTAGCATCACACCTCCACAGAATAATATTTATGACTTAGTATCAACACCCAGCACCAGAAAAGTTACAGAATGGATCTTTAAATCTTTCTTAGACCAGTTTTCGTCACTAAACCAGGACTAACGCTCTGGACAACCACAAAAATCCTGCTTTAAACTCAAACTAAACATAAACGTGGAGCATAAAAAACCTAGAAGTCTCCCTCACAGCTGCGTCCGTCAGAGCGTGCGCGGTTCACCCTCAAGCTCCACCGTGTCTGGCCTGGAAATATTAACCTTTAGTATTGATCTATGCACGAGCTAAAGCTGATCCGACCGCTGCCTGCTGTTAGCATCCGGAGCTCGGATCAATAACAGGGAAAATAATGTCAGAATGAGCGGAAAAACAGAAAAACTACAGCTGAGACGCGGTGGTGGGAAACAGCGAGGGGCCATTACAACACAAACGTAAACAGGAAGTGGTTTGATTCACAAAAATAGCCCAAGGAAAGGATGAATTTTAATGTAGTTTTTCTTTGTCAATAAAACAACTGATTATTCCAGGTATTATTTAGTTTTTCCTCTGGTTGATTTATTTATTTACTCACAATTAATTTATTTTTATTTCTCTCTTTTCCCTATGTTTATTTATTACTTTATTTTAATGAATGTATGATTAAGATGATTATAACTACGTCTACAAGGGGGAAGAAATGGTCACATTATATCATCACTAATTGTTTTTCTCTGTGACGTCTGCTTTATCAGCACAAAAAAGTAAAACATAAAAAAGAAAGCAACTGTTAAAGCTACAGTATGTAACTTTTAAGCAGTAAGAAACAAAGGGACAGTGTCAGCATCACCTCCAGTCTCTCTCTCTAAAACCTTCAAATCAGGCAAGAAATCGAGGGGTAATAATGGACTCAGACTTGAACATTAACAGCCACATCAAATCAATAACATCTGCAGCCTTTTACCATCTAAAAAACAGAGCAAAAATCAAAGGTTTACTGTCTAAATCAGACTTGGAGAAACTTATCCATGCGTTTGTCTCCAGTAGGTTAGATACTGTAATGTTCTGCTCACTGGTCTCTCCAAACGAGCTGTGAGACGCTGCAGAACATCCAGAACATCCAGAACATCCAGAACATCCAGAACGCTGCAGCTCGGGTCCTGACTCGAACTAGGAAGTACGAGCACATAAGTCCTGTGCTCAGGTCTCTGCTCTGGCTCCTGTGGCTCAGAGACTTTAAAGCAGCTCTGCTTGTACAAGTGTCTCCATGGCCGAGCACCAAAGTCCATCTGTGACATGTTAGTGTCATATGAACATCTCACACTCTGAGGAGCTCAGGGACCAACTCCTGCTGGTGCCCAGAGTCACGACTAAACAAGGGGAGTCAGAGTTTCAGGTTCATGCAGCTAAAACCTGGAACAGTCTGAACATGTGAGACAGACTCTTCTGTGACGCTGTTTAAATCCAGACTCAAAACATTTCTGTTTAACTGTGCAAATAACTGAAAGGTTTTCATTCCGCACTCTTCTCTCCAATTTATGTCTCTCTTTTTTTATTTTAATCTTCATGATTATTTATGTTTTGATTTGTTTTTATTATGATTTTAATGTATTTCTTATTCTGTAAAGCACTTTGAATTACTTTGTGTACGAATTGTGCTGTACAAATAAACTTGCCTTGCCTTGCCTAAGAAACATGTGTGCTCTTACTCCAACGGCATAAAAGTTAAAATCTCCAAGTCTGAAACTTTCCAGACAGAGAGTTAGTGACAGTAGTGTGATTACGGCTTTTCTTAAGGTCCGTTCAGAGTGGAGCATCAAAAAAAAACAAAAAACGTGCTGGACACCTCTATTTGGACGCCTTTGCATCTGAGTTTAGATGCCACCGACGCGCGTCTTGGACAATGTGGACGAACGGGAGAAAAATACTTGACGCATGTCCAGGGCGTCCGTTGCCCTGGAAACAAGTGCCATTTCCCGGTCTTTTCCCGGAGCGATGGACCAGAGCACGTTGAGACTTTAGTGTGTTTATTACATAAAACTATCAGCGGAGGCGATCGGCTCGGCTGTTGAACATGTACATATTTACTACTCTGCTAATGTCTGTGGCTCCTGGCCCCGGTTACTGGGTCTTTCTCTTTCTTCTTCTTGTGGATAATAATGTCGCTACATCACTGTATAGTCATTCCTGATTGGTTGACGTGGCGCGTCTGACGCCAAAAGTTCAGTTGTTTAGTCCTGGTTTAGACCTGGTTTAGACCTGATGTAGTCCTGTTTAAGTCCTGGTTTAAATCCTGGTTTAGTCCTGGTTTAGTCCTGGTTTAGACCTGGTTTAGACCTGATGTAGTCCTGTTTAAGTCCTGGTTTAAGTCCTGGTTTAGTCCTGGTTTAGTCCTGGTTTAGACCTGGTTTAGACCTGATGTAGTCCTGTTTAAGTCCTGGTTTAAGTCCTGGTTTAAGTCCTGGTTTAGTCCTGGTTTAGTCCTGGTTTAGACCTGGTTTAGACCTAGTCCTGTTTAAGTCCTGGTTTAAGTCCTGGTTTAAGTCCTGGTTTAAGTCCTGGTTTAAGTCCTGGTTTAGTCCTGGTTTAATCCTGGTTTAGACCTGGTTTAGACCTGGTTTAGTCCTGGTTTAAGTCCTGGTTTAAGTCCTGGTTTAAGTCCTGGTTTAGTCCTGGTTTAGACCTGGTTTAGACCTGATGTAGTCCTGTTTTAAGTCCTGTTTTAAGTCCTGGTTTAAGTCCTGGTTTAAGTCCTGCTTGTCTCCATGGTTCTGTTATTGCTTTGCTTATAAAGCTCCGCAGTACAGCTTTATACTGCACAGTACAGATATATTGTATGAGTGGCTCTCTGGTGAGTGCCGTCTGCATCCCATTATTTATGTTTTATTGTGAAACTATCAGGAAGTCCGCAGTTAGCATGCCAGTTGTTCACTATGGCCTTAGAAAAATGATTCAGAGCTTCACTGTGGAGAATAAACGTACAGTATCTCTTTTACATTTATTGAAATACAGCTGTGTTTATTGATATAAATACAGTGAGACTCCTGCATTGTTACTGTGAGTGGGTTCGCCTCTCCACAGATCTGACCTAGTTCATTTTAAACAGTTTGCAGCGCTCCAAAGTTTTTCCTCACTTTCTTTATCACATTTTTCTGAGGCCGTAGTGAACAACTGACAAACTAACTGCGCACTTCCTGATACTCTGAGCATAAAAGAATAAAAGTAAGTGTAGAGTTTTGCTGTGATTATAAAGCCACAACAACTAGCATGCTAACAATCCCGAGTCACTCCTGCTCATCGGACAAGGACACGTTTTACGATCAGACTCCGACAGAACACACAAGACTTTTTTCACTTCCATTTTTCTCGGACACGTGGGAAAAAAAATCACGTCCGGACAGTTTTCTCAGATATTTCACGTTCGTTTACATCTCGGAACTAAAATGAATCAAAAGTTTGTTGAAAGTTGAACAAAGGTTTTATGCTGTTTGTGCGACTAATTACAGCGCTCAGAGCCAGCATTGTGCAAAAGGATAAACACCAGGCCGAGACGAAAACTACACCAGGCGTTCACAAATCAACACCGTTACGTAAGACCTACCAGAAAAAAAAACAAAAAAAACACCGTGGAACCTTCTGTCAACACGTCGCCATGGGAACAGAGAATAAAAACCAAGCTTGGGAACATTCTCCGTCGAAACAGAAAGAGTTTAAGCTGTAAACTGTGGAAAACTGTCGCCGTAAGAATGATATTTTTATGGAAATGAGACGAGGTTTTGATTCGGGCCGCATGCGAGTCGGGTTTGTGGAGACGCGAGCCCGTTTTTGTAAGTTTTCGGCGCGATAAATGCGTCAAAAATGTTTTAAAAAATCCAATCCAGTCCACTTTATTTCTATAGCGCATTTCACAAAAAGTTTCCAAAGTGTTTTCCAAAACGCTCAGATTTAATCATATTAGTCTTAAAATAATAAAACCAGTAAATAAAATAAAATGAGAGCAAAGTAACAGAATAGCAATAAATAAATAAATAAAGTCAATAAAATAAATAAAAAATAAATAAAAGACACAGAGGACCGCACAAGTCACTCACAATAAAATAAAAATGTGGCCAAAAAAATGACTTGGTGGCTGGAGATGTGCAAAAATATCCAAATATGAATCTATTGTATTGTTTAATGTGATGATAAAGTATCGATATCGTGGGCTGCTGTATCGATATATCGCCCAGAGTCACTCGTTTATGCGACACATTTGACATTTTCACTGTTTTGATGATTCAAATGTTTGTGTTTCATTTTAACTTTGCGCAAGAAGTGGTTTAACAAAGACTTTTAGTGTCACAGTCATGATTTAGACTTTATTTTTTATTGAACTGTACTGAATCGATTTGAAATATATCGGATCGAACTACAAGTGCAAAGTATCGACAACGTGTGCACCTTTTGTTTAAAAGAGACGACAATAAATCCACTGACAGTATTTTGAATGTTAAAAACCTATAATACCAAACAATCTGTGTGTCATTCGTTCATTACTTTTTCAAAATAAAAACAAAAATAAGAAAACGAAAAAAACAACTATTTTCTTCATTATTTGTCTCCAAAACCAAAATGAAAAAACGGATAACGATTTGTTTTTCATTTTTCAATTTTGTGTTTAAATGAAAAATGGAAAAAATGGATAACGACTGTTTCCCGTTTACGTGACTTAAACTGCAATGCCGGACTGAACCAGGACTGAACCAGGACTGAACCAGGACTGAACCAGGACTGAATCAGGACTGAACCAGGACTGAATCAGAACTGAACCAGGACTGAACCAGGACTGAACCAGGACTGAACCAGGACTGAATCAGGACTGAACCAGGACTCAGGACTGAACCAGGACTGAACCAGGACTGAACCAGGACTGAACCAAGAAGCCAGGACTGAGCCAGGACTAAACCAGGACTGAACCAGGACTGAACCAGACCAAGACTGCCAGGACTAAACCAGGACTGAACCAGGACTGAACCAGGACTGAACCAGGACTGAACCAAGACTGAACCAGGACTGAACCAGGACTGAACCAGGACTGAACCAAGACTGCCAGGACTGAACCAGGACTGAACCAGGACTGAACCAGGACTGAACCAGGACTGAACCAAGACTGAGCCAGGACTAAACCAGGACTGAACCAGGACTGAACCAGGACTGAACCAGGACTGAACCAGGACTGAACCAGGACTGAACCAGGACTGAACCAAGGACTGAGCCAGGACTAAACCAGGACTGAACCAGGACTGAACCAGGACTGAACCAGGACTGAACCAGGACTGAACCAGGACTGAACCAGGACCAGGACTGAACCAGGACTGAACCAGGACTGAACCAGGACTGAACCAGGACTGAACCAGGACTGAACCAGGACTGAACCAGGACTGAACCAGGACTGAACCAGGACTGAGTGTTGGGACTGTCAGGTGACTGCAGGCGAAAGGACCGACGCCCGATCACACTTTAGAGAAACACTGCTCCACAGGCTCGGGGTCCCGTCTCTCGCTCTCAAGTCCAAGATGAGTCCTGGTTTAGACTTGGTTTCAACTTTGTTTAGTCCCGGTTTAGAGCTGGTTTAGTGCTGGTTTAAACATGGTTTAGTCCCAGTTTAGTCCCGGTTTAGTGTTGTTTAAGACCTGGGTTAGGCCTAGTTTCAACTTTGTTTAGTCCTGATTTAGTCCCAGTTTACTGCTGGTTTAGTCCTGGTTTAGATCTGTTTTAGACCTGATTTAGACCTGTTTTAGTCCTGTTTTAGACCTGGTTTAGACCTGTTTTAGACCTGTTTTAGACCTGATTTAGACCTGATTTAGACCTGTTTTAGTCCTGGTTTAGACCTGTTTTTGTCCTGGTTTAGAGCTTGTTTAGTCCTGGTTTAGTCCTGTTTTAGTCCTGTTTTAATCCTGTTTTAGTCCTGGTTTAGTCCTATTTTAGACCTGTTTTAGACTTTGTTTAGTCCTTGTTTAGTCTTGTTTTATTCCTGGTTTAGACTTTGTTTAGTCCTAGTTTAGTCCTGGTTTAGTCCTGGTTTAGTCCAGCATCGCAGCAACGGGCAAACAGCCGTTATATATTATTTTGTTTTTTGAGACCAATAACGAAGAAAATTGTAGTTTTTTTTTTCTTTTCTTACCTTTGGTTTTATTTTGAAAAACAAATGAACGAATAATACACGGATTCCAAACCATAAGGTGAGTGGAAAAGTTTCACGTTTCATATTAGAAGGGTATTTCGTGGAATATTAGACCTTTAAATTCCACTTTATTGTCTCCACAGTGAGTTTTTCTTCACGGAGTCTCGCAGAAATACAGTTGGAACACTTACATATCCAACTATTATGGAAAATTATCATAAATCCCAAATAAATAAGTCCTTCCCCACATGTCCTTGAGCGCGTACAGCGAGCAGTACGGCGGCGAGTGGGAGTCGGTGATAGCGCAGACAGATGCCGCCGACTCATGTTTCCTCGCGTCTCAGCTGGAGCACGGAGGAGGTGTCAGGGGCTTCGTCAGCACATCCATCCCGCAAGACGAGCACGGTTTTTCGGGGGAGGACGTGAGGAGGCGAGGGGCGTCCCTGGAGGTCAAAACCAGAGACAATAACGACGCCGATGCCAACAGAAAACCACAGGAATCTCCCAGGATGTTAATGGTTTCTCATTCGTGTTTCGTCGATATAAAAGGATACAGGAATTTCATTTTTTAGACCCCAAACCCTCAAGCGATTTGTCTGCTAAAAGATTCGATTTAGTTTCGTGTCAGATTGAAAAAAGGATGAAAAATGGATGTGAGGGCAAAGCGAAAGGTGAAGACTTTTGCAAAAGATTTCTTGATTCTTCGCAGCTGTCGTCAACATTCTTTTGGGGCTGTGACGCTAACTGGTGGCACCGCTCTGTCTGAAGCTCTCAAGTTAGACTTTAACTTTAACCCTTCAAGACCAAAGCCTGGATTTTTTTTAATTACATATTTTTTACATATTTTTTTAAATTTTGTATAGAAGATTTTCCAAGGAAAGAGAAATGCAGCGACTGTTTGTCCATTTTCAATTGTCGCGCTTCGCTCCTCTTCCCCTTCTCCTCTTCTTTCAGAGACGTCAAAAACAGACTTTCTTTTGTGGCGAACTGGTCGCGAATTCTTGTCGGCCATTACAGCAAACTTTGTGCAAAACTTTGTGTGAGAGGAAGCTACAGTTCGAAAAAGACGCTAAGAACCGCTGTGTTGGTTGAGTAAACAGCATCAGTGCGTGAGAGGCGAACGTAAACCACGTAATCCCAGCGCACCGGCAAGTCAGTGACGCTAGAAATATAGGGAGTTTGACTGACAACCCAGCAGCCAGTAGATAAAGAGGTGGCCTTATTTTGTATTGGCTGATGTTTATCTGCCTCCACCATGTCCACAGTTGATGGATTTTCATTCTTTTTTTTTTTTGGTCATCATAATTACAAGGCTGCTGCATCTCTATAATTTTATTTTGAACTTTAATCGACAATTTGAAAAAAAATAAAATCCTCCATACAACCTTTAATTACCTGGTCCCTGAAGGGTTTTGACCAGGTTTTGTGTTCACCCTGTGTGTCTGCGTGTCTGTTCACCCGCGATAATTCCGCCATTTATGGACCGATTGTCACCAAATTTGGTACGTGGGTCAAACCCCCGTGTCCGATGCCGCACAAAAACTTTGGTGACGATCCGAGGTCATTTGAGGTCACGCGGGTCAATTGAAAGGTCACGCCGTTATCAAGGATCGGCAATTTCGACAATTTCTGAAGCATCTGCGGCCTAAAATATTCACCCAATCATCACACAAGTTGGCGCACTGGATGTTACAGGTTGAAACCGGTCAAGTTAACCAAGGTCAAATATGTGTTTTTGGTCATAACTCTGTGAAGGATGGATCTAGAGCAACAGGAGCGGCCTCAAAATCTGGGAAAAATTATTATCTATTTTATAATTAATGCTGTAGTTGTGTAATTTGGCTGTAATAAAAGCTATAGGTCAAGAAATAAAAATTTTATAAAAGGAAAATTAAATTCACACAACACACAGCAAGCATGTATAAACAACTTTTTGGACATAAAAAAGGCTTCATTTAGGGTCTTAGCTACAAATTTGCAAAATATTAAGTATGTAAATAAACTAAAAATGTCTTTATTGCCTCAAAACAAAACAAAACACACAAAAAAATACAATGGCCCCATGATTTTTCTGGTGCCAGTCATGGAAACAGCTGGTGTCAGGTCCAGGGCTCAGAGCCTCATCACTTCCTGCTTTTCCATGGGGTTTACTACATTTATACATTGTGACTGAAATAAATCGCAAGGGATACACAATTACCAAGATGCGTAATTTGTCATTTTTTTGAGAAATAAGTGCACTTAGAGCGGCTTTTTCAGTTGTTACAAACACAAACGCTCAGAGCATTGACCATTTTGACTCACTACACTCTTTGGCAAAGTCTGGGCCGATCAAAATGGACGGAGCGCGTGAGTTTGGCGGAAAACAAAGTTCCCATTGGACTTTTTTTTTTCCCGTACGTCATCACGCAGGATAGGAAAATGCTGCAAATATCTTCGGAAAGCCGCACATCTAAAAAAAAAACATTAATTTCTATCTTTTACGGTTGAAAAGTTCTGCGCTGTTATATAAAGGATATTTCCAGATAGCTCGCCAACGGATTTCTGAATTACACGTATTGTCTTGAATAAGTAAAAATGTATTTATTAAATCCTTTTACCATTCGTACATGTATCATTTTGATGCCTAACTTCGTGCTCTACTATGCATAATGGTTTATGTTTTATAGGCATCGAACTGTTCCTCATCTAAGGCCATGGCTCTTACATATACTTGATTTGGGGCAATACATATAAGACGAATACAAAGCCAATCTTTACCCTACAAAAAAAGGCAATAAGAGCAATCACATTATCAACTTACAACGAACCAACCAATGTGTTATTTATAAACCTTCAAACGCTGAAATTTTACGATTTAGTCGACCTTTACACTCTTAAAATCATGTTCAAAGTAAACAACAATCTCCTGTCAAAATCGTTACAGAACATGTTCAAAATCCGAAAGAGCCGATCTGAGCTCAGAGGCACAACCATGTTTATCAAAAAGAAAATCAGAACAAACATTATGAAATTTTGTATATCTGTTAAAGGGCTGGAGCTCTGGAACAACTGTACAGAAAACCTAAAATTGTGCACCACTTTCTTTCACTTCATAAAGAAGTTTAAATGTTTAACTCTGGACAGATACATGAAATATGAGACTTAGTTTGTGCTGTAGAACTTTGTTGTTCTGTTACTGATTAGCTTGTTTCTTCCTGCTGTATTTATGAAGATGAACTGATGTCAAGATGAAGCTCTGACAAAGGAATAAAGGGTAAAGGCAGAATAAGCTTAAGCTTCAGCCTGCACCTTTTCGGTCTGTATATGTTAAATATGACTGTTTATGAATTAATGTCAAAATATACCTGTGACCGAAATAAATAAATAAATGAATGAAAATTTGTTTTGACCACTAAAACTAGTCGCTCTCTGGGATTTTCATTTTGTAAAAGTAGCTCACCAGAGGAAAAGTTTTGGAGACTCCTGTTGTATATGATACCGTCGATCTGGAAGGGTTAATCTGACTTTTTTTTTTTTTTTTTTTAACTCTATCTGACCATAAAGAACTGACTTAGCTGGAATTATAACAGGTGAGCTGTTAAACAAGTCCCTCTCACATAAATGTACAGCCACTCTCTCAGTTTTGTTGAAAATCAAACTCCAAAACACGACCATGGACGCTCGTACTGATCACAAGCTCATTAAAATGTGTTGTTTAAATCTGTTGTATGTCCCTCTGCTCCTGTCAGGATCACTGGAATAAATATTGATCTCTCCTCCGGCTCTCTACACTGACTATAGACCTCTGCAGGAACTGGGACACTGCTGATCGGAAACTCAACCACTGGATTTTATACAGACAGAAACATGAACTTAAAAGAGACTTAATTAAAGGTTGTATAGAGGATTTTTTTAAGGGAAGAGAAATGCAGCGACAATTCTTTTTTGCTCCACAAGTAGAAACACCTCCTCCCGCCTCTTTACTCTAGAAATTACGTTTTTTTTTTTTACAGCCAGTGCGCGTTCAGAATTACTGTTGAAGTGACCTGTCTAGAAATAATTTAGCAACCGACGCGTCAGTTTTTAGACCCTTCGTCCGCTTCATTCGCGCAATCGCTGGAAGGAATCTCCGAGAATCACCTCGGTTTGTCTTCGCTCCTTTTCCCCTTCTCTTCTTCTTTCAGCGACCTCAAAAACCGACTTTCTTTCGCGGCGAACTGGTCGTGGATTCTCGTCCGACATCTCAACAAACTTTGTGCGAAATGTGAGGAAGCTACGGTTTGAAAAAGCCTCTAAGAACCGCTGCATAAACCACGTGATCCCCGCATCCCGACGAGTCAGTTACACTAGAAACGTAGGGAGTTTGATTGATGACCTGACAGCCAATAGATAAAGAGGCAGCCTCGTTTTCTATTGGCTGATGTTTATCTGGCCTCAACACGTCCACAGTTGATAAATTTTCATTCTTTTTTTTTTTGGTCATCATAATTACAAGGCTGCTGCGTCTCTGTAATGGTATTTTAAACTTTCATTGACAATTTGAAACAAAAAAAAAATCCTCCATACAACCTTTAATGAAGCTTTTAATGTTATAGTTGTGCCATCTTATACGGAAGCTGAGAGGGCTCATAACAAACGCAAACGCCGCAACAAATACAAACGCGACAACACAACAAAAAACCACAACAGAAGTGTTTTTTTCCATGAATTTACGGCACCTACATGTGTAGAATTGATGAGACTTTTAGGGCTAAATATGAATGTTAACTCTTTCCACTCACCTTATGGTTTGGGATTAAAGTTTTTAACATTCAAAATCCTGTCAGTGCTTTTATTATCGTCTCTTTAAAAAAAAAAAAAAAGGCGCAGATGATCAAGAAATAATCATAATCGTCTCATGAGAACGTAACAGAACGCTGTAGTTGCGTGAAAGTGATACTAAAATTCCATGACTTTTCATTACTTTACTTTACTTTCCCCAAACTTTCATTGAATATACAAAATTCCATGACTTCTCCAGGCCTAGACAATTACATTTTCAATTTCCCTGACTTTTCCATGATTTCCATGACCATGGGAACCCTGACAATTTCCAGTGTGGCAACTCAAAAATAATAAAAAGTAAAATCTGTCTTGCCCGACTTACGGTAACTCCAACTGCTGTTTTGTCTGTATCAAATTATAAAGAGTTTTTTATCATCGATGAACCACAAAGATGCGCTGTTAACATGCTAGTTGTTGTAGGCATTACAGTGAAGGCAAAACTCAACTCGACTGATGTGCACCACTGTGTTTTTAAAGTCCATAAACCTTCACTAGAGTCATTTGAATCATTTCAGCTCTGGAATTGCCAATTTCTGCTGAACTCAAGGTAAAAGGAGCTGTTAACTTGAAAACTACAACTAGATGACATCACAAGGTGGAACAGAGCATCTTGAGCTTTGGAGATGTAGACAGACTAATAATAAAGAGTTACTCAAACATGTGTGAATGAAACAAAACACAACTCCAGGTCTGTTTTTGATGGAGAAACAACATTAAAACATGACTTAAAGAGCAAAAGAGTCAATTTCACACTTTAACTAATTCTGTTTTTATGTTTTAAAAGAGCAAAAATCAGCTACTAGCCCCTTTAAAATTAAAATCAAGACATATTAAAGCCTGTATAAGTCAAAGTGGAACCAGTCACATTAAAACATCACACTGAAACAAACACACAGATCTGAATACGAAGTCTGACAATCAAATCAAGGATCGTCGAACCTTCACAAAACGGCCGACCGTGAAACTATGGCCCAGATAACGAGAGTCGGGTCCACCCTCGCGGCTAGACTCGGCAGGGTGCCCTCGCTCAAGCAGTTACATAAGAGCACCCATAGGAGACGTGCATGGGTGTAGAGAGAAAAACAGAGCTAAACCACATCTAACTAATGAGAAGACCACCACAGAGAAAAGTTTAGGCCCAAACTACTGTAATTCAATGTATTTATTAAAAGGCACATTTGCCACATTTACATGAATTCTGAATAAAAATATTTTAATTGTGAATAAAAATTTATTAAGCTTTAAAAAAGATCAGGTAAACACTGAGTTCTTAATGAAAATTATAAATTCCAAAGTAAGTGGGTGGTTTATTCCAATTTCAAAGTCGAATTAATTTATTACTCGATCATGTAAATGTTGATTCTTCTTAAAAATAATTCTGGTCGTTCAGTGCATGTTCGTTGTGTCACCCTTCTGATGTGATTCAGACGATCCGGCTCCACCAGTCCTGGCTTCGTACTTTCATCCACGTCTCTTCGGTTTTGTGAGCAGGATGTGGGAGTGGGCTGAGGTAGAGCAGCCGTTGACTGAGTTTGTCTTCTTCCTCCCTTCTCCTTCTTCTGAGTTCATTTAAATAACAATTTTTATTCAACTGTAGTGAAAATTAAGGTGACCAAAAGAGACTTTAAAAAACAGAAAGTGTAATCAATCTGCGGTTTAAAGTGTCTGTACTTAACTTATTTCTTCCAGTTGATACAGTAAATTGAAACATTTTAAAAAGAAAAAAGTCCAAACACCTTCAAGACCGAGACAAGACTGAGTCCAAATGCCTTCAAGACCGAGACAAGACCAAGTCCAAACACCTTCAAGACCGAGACAAGACCGAATCCAAACACCTTTAAGACCGAGACAAGACTGAGTCCAAATGCCTTCAAGACCGAGACAAGACCGAGTCCAAACACCTTCAAGACTGAAACAAGACCGAGTCCAAACACCTTCAAGACCGAGACAAGACCGAGTCCAAACACCTTCAAGACCGAGACAAGACAGAGACGAAACGCCTTCAAGACCGAGACAAGACAGAGACGAAACACCTTCAAGACCGAGACAAGACTGAGTCCAAACACCTTCAAGACTGAGACAAGACAGAGATGAAACGCCTTCAAGACCGAGACAAGACCGAATCCAAGCTCCTTCAAGAACGAGACAAGACCGAGTCCAAGCACCTTCAAGAACGAGACAAGACCGAGTCCAAGCACCTTCAAGACCGAGACAAGACTGAGTCCAAACGCCTTCAAGACCGAGACAAGACTGAGTCCAAACGCCTTTAAGACCAAGACAAGACAGAGACGAAACGCCTTCAAGACCGAGACAAGACCGAGTCCAAGCGCCTTCAAGACCGAGACAAGACTGAGTCCAAACACCTTCAAGACCGAGACAAGACCGAGTCCAAGCACCTTCAAGACCGAGACAAGACTGAGTCCAAACGCCTTCAAGACCGAGACAAGACTGAGACCAAACACCTTCAAGACCGAGACAAGACCGAGTCCAAACACCTTCAAGACTGAGACAAGACCGAGTCCAAACGCCTTCAAGACCGAGACAAGACTTAGTCCAAACACCTTCAAGACCGAGACAAAACTGAGTCCAAACGCCTTCAAGACCGAGACAAGTCTGAGACCAAACACCTTCAAGACCGAGACAAGACCGAGTCCAAACACCTTCAAGACCGAGACAAGACCGAGTCCAAACACCTTCAAGACTGAGACAAGACCGAGTCCAAACGCCTTCAAGACCGAGACAAGACTGAGTCCAAACGCCTTCAAGACCGAGACAAGACCGAGTCCAAACACCTTCAAGCCGTCTTTCTCCTTGATAAAATTCACCAAACATTCTCTTTGTTCCTGTTCACCTTTATTTTGTGATTTTACGAATAATGTCCATTGACTTGGGTCGCGAAGGTTTGTGACTTTTAAAACATAGGTTCCCAGAAAAGAAAAAAAAAGTCTGGGAAACTCTGTTCTAAACAAAGCAATAACATTTCCACGGAGATAAGCAGATAGTGGATCCAAAACCAGGAAAGTCGCACCTTTAACATGTTCAGATAAAGTAACTAAATCATATCATAGTTTTTTGCATAGTTAATACAGATTCTTAGAACAAAGATTCATAGAGGTTTGGTTGTTTTTGGCCCGTTAAAAACCTGGTGAAGTCGGATCGCTGAAGTGACTTAAAGTTGCTGCTAATTTGGAGTGTGAATAAAGCAGCAGATGTTGTTTTGACAGAGTTAAGGTGGAAATGCTCCGATCCCGTCTGCTGGTCCGTGATTAAGAGTCTCAACGATGAATGAGGAGAAAAAAAAGAGGAAAAAGAGGAAAAAGAAAAGGCCAATTTGGTTTATTTCTGTAGCGGTGACGCGTTCAGAACACATAGATGCGTCTTTAGTGCGGCGTTGTTACGGAAACCAGCCGTCAATCAAAGTCAAGAGGAGGAAATGTTGTTGTTTTGAATTTAAAACTTGGCCTCCGTCCCGTTGTTCTCCGCGTTAAGTCGCTCCTAAGTTGTCGTGTGCAGTTTTGTATCATGTTTTTGTGTATTTATGGAGAACTGTCGTGTGGGAGCGTGGGTGACGAAGGCTTGTGGGCGGAGCCTCGTACAGAATCTTACAGCTAAACGTAAAGGGGGTTTGAATAGAGCCAAGAAGAGATCGCTGGATTACGCATAGATGACTCTAAAACCTCTTCAGGCGTATTTTTGATGAGCGAACAATTGTAGTGTAAGTGTTGTAGTCAAGAATGCACTAATCGAGACCAAGACCTGTCCGAGACCACAGACCTCTGAGAGTCGAGGCTGAGACAAGACAGAGACAAGACAGAGACAGACAGAGACAAGACCGAGACCACAGCACATCGAGATCAAATCAAGTAATTTTGACATTTATTTGTATTTTACAGTTATTTTGGCACATGTTTTTATATCTATCTGATCTATCTCGAGAGTGTCAGACCTCGAGACCGAGACAAGACCGAGTCCAAACGCCTTCAAGACAGAGACAAGACCGAGTCCAAACGCCTTCAAGACCGAGACAAGACCGAGACAAGACTGAGACAAGACCAAGACAAGACCGAGAAAAAAACGAGTCCAAACACCTTCAAGATCAAGACAAGACCGAGACAAGACTGAGACAAGACCAAGACAAGACCGAGACAAGACTGAGACAAGACCGAGACAAGGCCGAGAAAAAACCGAGTCCAATCACCTTCAAGACCAAGACAAGACCGAGACAAGACCGAGTCCAAACACCTTCAAGACCGAGACAAGACCGAGACAAGACCGAGTCCAAACACCTTCAAGACCGAGACAAGACCGAGACAAGACCGAGACAAGACCGAGTCCAAACACCTTCAAGACCGAGACAAGACCGAGACAAGACCGAGTCCAAACACCTTCAAGACCGAGACAAGACCGAGTCCAATCACCTTCAAGACCAAGACAAGACCGAGTCCAAACACCTTCAAGACCGAGACAAGACCGAGTCCAATCACCTTCAAGACCAAGACAAGACCGAGTCCAAACACCTTCAAGACCGAGACAAGACCGAGTCCAATCACCTTCAAGACCAAGACAAGACCGAGTCCAATCACCTTCAAGACCGAGACAAGACCGAGAAAAAAACGAATCCAAACCCCTTCAAGACCGAGACAAGACCGAGTCCAATCACCTTCAAGACCGAGACAAGACCGAGACAAGACCGAGACCAAACACCTTCAAGACCGAGACAAGACCGAGTCCAGATACCTTCCAGACCGAGACAAGACAGAGACAAGACTGAGTCCAAACAGCTTCAAGACCAAAACAATCCCAAGTCCGAACACCTGAGACAAAGACTAAGTCCAAGCACCTCCAAAACTGAGACAAGGCCAAGACAAGACTGCATCCTAACGCCTTCAAGACAGAGACAAGACCAAGTCCAAATGCGGTCGAATCTGAAACAAGACCAAGACCGTTAAAAAGACAGTCTCGAGGTCTCAAGTTCTATGACACCAGGGAACAATGTTAGAAAATGTTAGAAAAATACACAGCTTTGCCCCAGTCCAGAAATATCGTTTAAGCAGCTTTTGAGGTACTGTCTACATCATCACATTTGTAAAGTATTTTATTGTCAGAGAAGCAGGAAGTGCACTGTTAGCATACTTGTGGTTGTCAACAAACTCTACTCTGGTCTGTGAAAGTTGTGAAAAGTGCTTATAAACTCATCATGGTGAGTCATTATGATGCTCTGAATGCATAAGGTCAGCGACTTTAAGTTTACATAATTTTTCACTTCCTTATGAGATGTATTTTTAGGTAAACCCGGCATTTTTTTTTTTTTCATTACGTACATTAAACGCCCAGTTTGAATCCTATAAAAGTACTATTTTAAACGTACTTCGACTAAAACTAATCAAAAGCTCAGCAGCCGTCGTGATTATGAGCGGACGTCTGTAAGAAGAATTCCTATGGAGTTTTGCAAAGACATTTCTGATTCTGCTGAGACTAAACTTCAGTCTTTACATTTATAGCTCTATTTGGCTTAAAGGTGGTATGGAGGATTTTTTTTTTTGTTTCAAATTGTCAGTGAAAGTTTAAAATACCATAACAGAGACGCAGCAGCTTTGTAATTATGATGACCAAAAAAAAAAAAGAATGAAAATCCATCAACTGTGGACGTGTTGAGGCAAGAGAAACATCAGCCAATAGAAAACGAGGCTCCCTCTTTATCTATTGGCTGTTAGGTTGTCATACGTTTCTTGTGTAACTGACTCACTGGGATTATGTGGTTTATGCAGCGGTTCTTAGAGGTTTTCTCAAACTTTAGCTTCGTCGCAATTCGCACAAAGTTTGTCGCGACGTCGGACGAGAATCCACGACCAGTTCGCCGCGAAAGAAAGTCCGTTTTTGAGGTCGCTGAAAGAAGAAGAGAAGGAGAAAAGGAGCACAGACAAACTGAATTGATTTTGGGAGATCCCTTCCAGCGATGGCGCGACTGAAACAGACGAAGGGTCTAAAAACTGACGCGTCGGTCGCTAAATTATTTCTAGACAGGTCACTTCAACAGCAATTCTGAACTGGATGTAAACAAACGTGATTTCTAGAGTAAAGAGGCGGGAGGAGATGTTTCTACTGAGGCTGCGGAGGAGGAAGGTGGTGTCACACATGCACAACGTTTGAAAAATCCCTTAAAAAATCCTCTATACAACCTTTAATGATTATTTTTTTCTTATTCAATTTGCTCATTATTAAAATTAAAATATCTGATTTTTAACATCTTAAAATGTGAAAAACAGAACTAGTTCATTTAAAACAGTTCGCAGTAGCACCTTACGCATTCAGACTATCCTAATTATTCAACCGCGACCCTAATCTCACATCGTAAACTCCACTGAAGCGAAGATACTGTACGATGACGATAATATCCGGGAGTTTCTAGGTCACACCGTGTTTTTGTTCTGGGATTGGAACAGCTGGGTCCAGGAGGCGGCTATTACACGATGAAAGGTCTATAATGTCCTGCACAGCCTACGGCCGGGCTCCATGGGGTCTCAGCCTGTGGAAAAGCTGCTGTAGTTTGGACCACATCAAATCAAAGCTGCAACACTAGTATGAAAAACGCATTTATTTCTACATTTTTTTCAGCGTTTGTAACACTTTGACCATTGCAAACTCCACTGAAGCGGATGGGAGCTATACACTTTGAATGGCCTCTAATGTTTTCTAAAGCCTTTGCAGCCTTTCATTCGTGCGTTCGTTTTTCAAAATAAAACCAAAAATAAGGAAATGAAAAAGCAACTATTTTCTTCATTATTTGTCTCCAAAACCGAAATGAAAAAACGGTTGTTTACGATGATGTGTTTAAATGAAAAAAAAAAAAGTTTCATCCCATTTCATCCAATTTTGACCCTTATGGACCGAACCAGGGCTGAACCAGGGCTAAAACAGGACTAAAAACAGGACTAAAACCAGGACTAAAACCAGGACGAAACCAGGACTAAACTGGGGCTGAACCAGGTGTGGACCAGGACTAAACCAGGACTAAGGACTGAACCAGGACTGAACCAGGATTGAACCAGGACTGAACCAGGACTGAACAAGGACTGAACCGGGGCTGAACCAGGACTAAACCAGGACTAAATGAGGACTGAAGCAGGTTTGAACCAGGACTGAACCAGGACTGAACCGGGGCTGAACCAGGATTGAACCAGGACTAAACAAGGACTAAACCAGGACTAAACGAGGACTGAACCAGGATTGAACCAGGAATAAAACAGGACTAAACCAAGACTAAACAAGGGCTGAACCAGGACTAATCCAGGACTGAACCAGGACTGAACCAGGACTAAACCAGGAATGAACCAGGACTAAACCAGGACTAAGTGTCGGGACGGACCCAGAGGTGCGCCCGCGTAGAACACTGGGTGACTGCAGGCGAAAGGACCGTCTGATCATACTTTGTGACACCCTGCTCTCTCTCTCAAGTCCAAGATTAGTTCTGTTTTAGACCTGGTCCAGTCCTGGTCCAGTCCTGGTCCTGGTCCAGTCCTGGTCCAGTCCTGGTCCAGTCCTGGTCCAGTCCTGGTCCAGTCCTGGTCAAAATTGGATGAAACAGGAAATGTTTGTTATAAATTTTTTCCATTATTCATTTAAAAACAAAGTCAAAAACTGAAAAAACAAATCCTTCTTCGTTTTTTTCATTTTGGAAACAATTTCATTTTTGGAGAAATAAAAGAAGAAAATTGTTATTTTTTTCATTTTCTTATTTTTGGTTTTACTTTGAAAAACAAACACACGAACGATACACAGATTATTTATTGTGCCACCATGATAACTGCTGAACATTTTGCCATATAGATACCAGTAGAACCTCCCCAGCTTGATGTCAGGTTTACTGTTAGTGGGGTCGCCTCTCCACAGATCTGACCTGTAACTCGACTGTAACACCTGTTTGACCTCATGGAGATAAATAATACATCTTTAATATAAATGTAACACAATATAACAACAGTTTTAAGTTATAAAAGTCTTAAATATATTTCTTATAATTAAAACTTTAAATCCTTGTGAACTTTATAAATTACTTTTATTGGACTTGACACATGCTACAGGATCTACACAAAATATACAGACTTTTTAATTGGAGGTAATTAGAGAAGATCTGTATAATTACACTACATTTTCAGTCTTTTTTACTCATAATGAAAGTGTAATGAGCAGACGGAGCAGAGACCTATTCAAACTAGGTCACATCTACAGAGCTGTTAATTAAAGCGGCTTTCAACACGATCTCAGCAAGTTTCTTAGAGGATCTAACCAGGTCTGAAGCAGGTCTGACGCAGGTCTGAACCAGGTCTAAACCAGGACTAAACCAGGTCTTAAAATGTTTCATAACAGACTGTATGGAAACGTTGTAATAAAGGCTTCAATAGCTGTCAGTCAACATGAAGTTGTTTTGAACCAGGTCTAAACCAGGTCTAAACCAGGTCTGACGCAGGTCTGAACCAGGTCTAAACCAGGTCTGAACCAGGTCTGACGCAGGTCTGAACCAGGTCTAAACCAGGTCTAAACCAGGTCTGACGCAGGTCTGAACCAGGTCTAAACCAGTCTAAACCAGGTCTAAACCAGGTCTAAACCAGGTCTGACGCAGGTCTGAACCAGGTCTAAACCAGGTCTGAACCATGTCTGACGCAGGTCTGAACCAGGTCTAAACCAGATCTAAACCAGGTCTAAATCATGTCTTATAATGTATTATAATAGAATAAATGGAAACCTTATTAAAAAAAAAAAAACTTCAATAGCTGTCAATCAAAATTAAGTCTAAACCAGGTCAGAACAAAGTCTAAACCAGGTCTAAACCAGGTCTAAACCAGATCTAAATCCAAACAAATCAGGTCTAAACCAGGTCTAAACCAGGTCTAAACCCAGACTAATCTAGGTCTGAACCATGTCTGAACCAGGCTTAAACCAGGTCTAAACCAGGTCTAAACCAGATCTAAATCCAGACTAAATCAGGTCTAAACCAGGTCTAAACCAGGTCTAAACCAGGTCTAAACCAGATCTAAACCCAGACTAAACCAGGTCTAAACCAGGTCTAAACCAGGTCTAAACCCAGACTAATCTAGGTCTGAACCATGTCTGAACCAGGTCTAAACCAGGTCTAAACCCAGACTAATCTAGGTCTAAACCAGGTCTAAACCAGGTCTAAACCCAGACTAATCTAGGTCTGAACCATGTCTGAACCAGGTCTAAACCAGATCTAAATCCAGACTAAACCAAGTCTAAACCAGGTCTAAACCAGGTCAAAACCAAGTCTAAACCAGGTCTAAACCAGGACTGAACCAGATATAAACTTCTATCATTAAAACCTGAATGGAAACATATTACAAAATCCTTAATGAGGTCAAATTGATAATACGTGTTAAGAAAAAGTTTATTCTCCTCAAACATTACAATTTTTCTAACAATCTATGAGACTAACTAAAATAAATTTCACAACTAAAGGCACCAAACTCACTATAATCTTGAGGTAAAAGGTAAAATAAAACTCCAAAACTAATAAAAAAGGACTAAAAAGTGGAGTATGCAACATTACAGTGACAGATGGGCTTCGACATTGGACTCCGTAAAAGGATCATTATTTTTGCTTCCACCTTCACAACATCTGCTCAAAAGTTTGTGTTCGAAAACTTAAAGTGAAAAGGTTAAATAAGTTAAAAAAAATAAATATATATATTATCTTTCAAAGTCACAAAACAACAAGGACGACTTTATGGAAATACACTGATGCAGTATGTAACTTTTCTGGTTGGGGGTTTGCCGCTTGCTTGTTGCCATGGGGATGTTATTGCTTTACCTGGAATATTCCACAGTACGGCATTAAACTTGTCATTTTTAAATAGCAAATCGCTAAAGAATAACATTTAAAACTGTGGATTTTTACAGTGAGGAAGGTCGCCTCTCCACAGATCTGACTCCATGCAGTTAAATTAAAGGTCCTATATTATGGAAGTCTACATTTCCAAAGCTCAAAATGCTCTGTTCCACCTTGTGATGTCATGTAGTGGTAGTTTTCAAGTTAACAGCTCCTTTTTACGTTTAGTTTAGTAGAGATTGACAATCCCACGGCCGACATTATCCATTTTATTCTCGTGAAGGTGTGTGGAGTTTAAAAACACAGTGGAGCACTTCCTGGACAGTAGCACATGACATCACAAGGTGGAACAGCGTGTCTTCAGTTTGAGAGAAGAACTCAGCCTCAGAGTTTGTGTGTTAAAACTAGTGTTGTAGTCAAGACCAAGACTAGTCCAAGACCATGGGGTTCCGAGACCAGTACAAGACCGAGACCTGTGAGGGTTCAGACTGTGACAAGGTCGAGACCGAGACAAAACCGAGACCACGGCCCATCGAGACCAAATCCAGACCATCTTTAGACATTTATTTGTATTTTACAGTTATTTTGGCACATATATCATAGTTTCAAGATCGAGTCCAAGCACCTTCAAGACCGAGACAAGACCGAGTCCAAGCGCTTTCAAGACCAAGACAAGACCGAGTCCAAGCGCTTTCAAGATCGAGACAAGACCGAGTCCAATCGCCTTCAAGACCGAGAGACAAGACCGAGAAAGCGCCTTCAAGAGACAAGCGCCTTCAAGACCGAGAAGACCGAGTCCAAGCGCCTTCAAGACCGAGTCCAAGCGCCTTCAAGACCGAGACAAGACCGAGTCCAAGCGCCATCAAGACTGAGACAAGACCGAGTCCAAATGCCTTCAAGACTGAGACAAGACCGAGTCCAAACGCCTTCAAGACCGAGACAAGACCGAGTCCAGGCTCCTTCAAGACCGAGACAAGACCGAGTCCAATTGCCTTCAAGACCGAGACAAGACCGAGTCCAGGCTCCTTCAAGACCGAGACAAGACCGAGTCCAAACGCTTTCAAGATCGAGACAAGACCGAGTCCAATCGCCTTCAAGACCGAGACAAGACCGAGTCCAATCGCCTTCAAGACCGAGACAAGACCGAGTCCAAGCTCCTTCAAGACCAAGACGAGACAAAGACCAAGCGCCTTCAAGACCGAGACAAGACCGAGTCCAAACGCTTTCAAGACCGAGACAAGACCGAGTCCAAGCTCCTTCAAGACCGAGACGAGGCAAAGACCAAGCGCCTTCAAGACCGAGTCCAAACGCTTTCAAGACCGAGACAAGACCGAGTCCAAGCTCCTTCAAGACCGAGACGAGGCAAAGACCAAGCGCCTTCAAGACCGAGACAAGACCGAGTCCAAGCGCCATCAAGACCGAGACAAGACCGAGTCCAAGCGTCTTCAAGACCGAGTCCAAGCGCCATCAAGACCGAGACAAGACCGAGTCCAAGCGCCATCAAGACCGAGACAAGACCGAGTCCAAAAGCCATCAAGACCGAGACAAGACCGAGTCCAAATGCGGTTGAGTCCGACACGAAACCAAGTCCACAAAAAAACGTTCGGTCTCGAGAACGACGACACCAGTGTGAGCTTCTGTGTCCAAATAATTCCCCTTGTGGATAAATAAAGTTTGTCTAAAACTTTAAAACAGACCAAAAAATTGCGTAATATGGACCCTTTAATGCCGTACTTAAAAACAATCTAGTCAAAGTAACTATGGAAACGAGAAGGCGGCCAACACTTCCCCCAGAAAAGTTACGCAGTGCCCTTTTAAAACACACTGTACCAGATTCTCACAGCCAAACGATTCACCGAAATGAGTTTTTTTAGAGGCCAGGTCAGAGTTTTGCTGTCACGGTGAAGCTAACGCCAACAACTAGCATGCTAAACACGCACTTCCTGATCAGGTCTGAACCAGGTCTTAAAATGTTTCATAACAGACTGTATGGAAACGTTGTAATAAAGGCTTCAATAGCTGTCAGTCAACATGAAGTTGTTTTGAACCAGATCTAAACCAGGTCTAAACCAGGTCTGATGCAGGTCTGAACCAGGTCTAAATCATGTCTTATAATGTATTATAATAGAATAAATGGAAACCTTATTAAAAAAAAAAACTTCAATAGCTGTCAATCAAAATGAAGTCTAAACCAGGTCAGAACAAAGTCTAAACCAGGTCTAAACCAGGTCTAAACCAGATCTAAATCCAAACTAAATCAGGTCTAAACCAGGTCTAAACCAGGTCTAAACCCAGACTAATCTAGGTCTGAACCATGTCTGAACCAGGTCTAAACCAGGTCTAAACCAGGTCTAAACCAGGTCTAAACCAGGTCTAAACCAGATCTAAATCCAGACTAAACCAGGTCTAAACCAGGTCTAAACCAGGTCTAAACCAGGTCTAAACCCAGACTAATCTAGGTCTGAACCATGTCTGAACCAGGTCTAAACCAGATCTAAATCCAGACTAAACCAAGTCTAAACCAGGTCTAAACCAGGTCTAAACCCAGACTAATCTAGGTCTGAACCATGTCTGAACCAGGTCTAAACCAGATCTAAATCCAGACTAAACCAAGTCTAAACCAGGTCTAAACCAGGTCTAAACCAGGTCAAAACCAGGTCTAAACCAAGTCTAAACCAGGTCTAAACCAGGTCTAAACCAGGACTGAACCAGGACTGAACCAGATATAAACTTCTATCATTAAAACCTGAATGGAAACATACAAACAACTAGCATGCTAAACGCGCACTTCCTGATCAGTAAAACAGTAAAACGCTTCATAATCACACACAGCGTACAGATTTTGAGAGCTGCTTATGCAATACATCCGTACCGAGGCAAGACCAACCGCTCAAACACAAAAACACAGCGAATTTAATACTCTACTGTGGAATATTTTAGGCAAAGTAACTCCACGGAAACAAGCTCTACCAGAAAAGTGACATAACACATCTTTAAGCTGCTCTTTTAGTTCAGTTCTCCGCTTAAAAAAGTTTTCGTTTCACCGTGGGGGGGGGGGGGGGGGGGGGGGTGGGGGGGGGGGGGGGCTCTTCCTTTTCTTCGCTCGTTCCTAATGGGCCACGAGGGTCCCGGTCTTATCTGCCGATTTAGACTCGAACTCATCTCCAGGGCATCCGGCTTAAACACAAAGACGAAGATCACTTTTAAACGCATCCTCCGGGGCAATTCAATTTCATTATAACTCACCTTGTAGTTGGAACGCTCAAGGCAAAGTGTTCAATTATTAATGAGACTTCGAGAAAACGCTACAGATTTTCAAAGTTGCGTAAAATAAAGCGGAGTCGAGTCGCGCTCCCGGGTGTTGTAATAGTAAATTGTATTCTCCATAGGTTTATCAAACAAGGAAAGACATTAAAATGCAAATTCCGTTACATAATTTTATTTTGTGGTAAGCGGTGTTGCTGGAAAATGTGTGAAATGTGTGGATGCTGTTGGGAAAAGGTGCGGTAAATAACAGAATTAAGCTGAATACATGCATGAATTAAGCTATAATGTGTGATTTTACATATTTAAATGATTTTTTAAACGGAATTCAGTGACTCGAAGGTCTTATATTACACAAAATTGACTCTTATGAGCTTTAAGTCGTGTTATAATGTTGTTACCTCTTCAAAAACAAACCTGGAGTTGTGTTTTGTTTCCTTCGTTCATTCATTGAGTAACACTTTGATTAGTTTGTCTACATCCCTAAAGCTCAAAATGCTCTGGTGTGAATGGAGCCAAACGATTCTAGTGAAGGTGTGTGGAGTTTAATGTTTGTGATGAGGAAACAACATTATAACAACAAAGATCAGAAAATAGCGTAATATGGACCCTATAAGCAAAAATACATACTACTGTTGGCTCCTCAGGCCAGACTATTGTACAAAAACTACAAAAAATAAACTAAGAAACTTTTCTGGTCAAGGAGGGTGCCTAGAATGTTCCACAGTATGGCATTAAACTTGTGTATCTCCATGGAGTCACTGAGGGATTACACAGATATAAGCGATTTTCTGTCCCGTCCATCCATCCATTTTCTTCTGCTCATCCGGGGCAGGAGTCTAAACAGGGACTCCCAGACTTCCTTCACCCCAGACACGTCCTCCAGCTCCTCCGGGGGGGGGACCCAAAGGCGTTCCCAGGACAGCCCAGCGTGTCCTGGGTCCTGGGACGTGCGCGGAACACCTCCTGAGGGTGGCGTCCAGGAGGCTTCAGGAACTAGGGATGGGCATTCGATGAAATTTTCTTAATCAACCGTCGGAAGAATTAACGATTGATTATGGATTAATCATTAACATTTTTAAATTAAAATGATCATCCTTATTATTACTATCTGCACTACTAATCTGCATAAATAAATTCAACTTTACGACATATAAACCGTAACGACTCTAGAGCCACATCAGCCCGTTTGACATTATAATGTGTTTAATTCAGTTTTGTGCAACTCTCACAGAAACAAAACTTAAAACCACATCACTAATTTGCATAAACTCAGCGAAGATAAAACTCCAGCTCTTGTGTCGCTGATGTGGTTCAACTTCTGTCGGATTAAAAGACATGACTCAGGTGAATACAGGTTAGTGTGACCAGATTTGCGTTTGTCAAAACCAGGACAGCGTACGGGGGGAGGGGGGCGGGGCCTCGTCATCCACATTGAGCGACTCTCACCTGGTAAAACTTTTTCCCACTGGACACAGAAACATATGTGCTGCTTTATACACTGTGCACATGGACTCACACTTGTCCCGAACGCAACGGAAAGCGTGGAATTTCTTGTACAAATCATCATTAAATACACATTTGTGCTTCGGTTCGTTGCAGACTGACCCACTGTTTGTGTCTCGCTCCTTCTGATGCAGAGACACATGTACACACCTGTTCGGTCACGACTACGCACAAGCAACCATACATTCGGTTTGTCGATTAAAATTTAACGTAATCGATGAAATTCTTAATGATCAATCATCGATTAATCGACTAATCATGCCCATCCCTGTCAGGAACAGATGCCCGAGCCTCAACTGCTCCTCTCGACGTGGAGGAGCAGCGGCTCTACTCCGAGCTCCTCCCGTGTGACT
Source organism: Boleophthalmus pectinirostris (assembly GCF_026225935.1). Lineage (NCBI taxonomy): Eukaryota > Metazoa > Chordata > Actinopteri > Gobiiformes > Gobiidae > Boleophthalmus > Boleophthalmus pectinirostris. The sequence continues at coordinate 30,938,031 of NW_026571047.1, forward strand.
GAGCTCCTCACCCTATCTCTAAGGGAGCGTCCAGGAAACTCATTTCAAGCGCTTGTATCCGCGATCTCGTCCTTTCGGTCACTACCCAGAGCTCATGACCAGAGGTGAGGACAGGAACGTAGACTGACGGTAAATCGAGAGCTTTGTCTTTCGGCTCAGCTCCTCTTCACCATAACGGTTCGATACAGCGACCGCATCACTGTCGACATTCTAGCGCAGAATTCTAGTGTCTGAATATTTCAAACTTGGTTATTTTAAAATCATCATTGTGGTATTAGAATCTATACTGAGTATTCGTTAGTATCAAAATCGAGTTTTAAAAGTGCATTGTTTAACTTTTCACCATGGAGACGTTATGTTTTATCTGGAATGTTTCACAGTGTGGAATTAAACCTTTCTATCTTCACGGAGACCAAACCAGACCAAGTTACATGTCAGATCTGCGGAGAGGCGACCCGCTCACAGTCAGAATGTTGTTTTTCTAAGTATTTTTGAGCTATAAAACCACCTGTAACTAAATAAATGTGAAGTAGAGCTGTTTAATGTCACATTGAGGAACATTCAAGGCAAAGCAACGACCCCCACCCGAAAAGTTACGCCATGCCCCTTTAAATTTGAGTCGCCTGTACATTCACATTCTATAGCTCCACACATGGACATTACCGCCACTTCATTGAACCTCATATATGTGCTTTTCAAAACAAGCCGCATATTTCACACACACTGTTTTTTCAACTCTGGTCCCTGCTCATATTTGGGATGCCACCGGGAAAATCGATAAAAAAAAAACGAGAAAAAAAAAAAAGAAAAATACCCCCCTGAGAATTCAATTTCAAGAGCATCAAAATAAACAAGAAAAACAGCAGAAACAAAAAGGATTCGTCTTGTTTTTGGGGTTTAAAATTGCGGAAAAATAAACAAAATTGGTCCAGTTTTTGTTGGAGATTTGGAAAAACAAAAATGAAAGTCTCAGATGCACTCAGGAGCCAGTTAAAATATATAAAGACAGGAGCAGGTGGTGAAGCTGATTTTTGAGTTTTTGTGGATTTAGTTAACAATAAATAAAGGTTTTATCAGTCTAAATTTTAAGCCACAATCTTGATTTTTATCCAAGCTTTTTTTTTTTTGGTTATAATGTTGTTTTCTCGCCACAAACAGACCTGGAGTTGTGTTTTTTTTTCGTTTCATTCACATGTTTAACACACAAACCCTGCACACTGAAACACTCTGTTCCACCTTGTGATGTCACGTGGTGATACAGGAAGTGCTCCGTTGTGTTTTTAAACTCCACGCACCTTCACCAGAGTTTTTTTTGGGTGATTTCAGACCCGGAATTGTCAATCTCTGCTGAACTAAAAGTAAAAAAAAATAAGCTGTTAACTTGAAAACTACAACTCCATGACATCACAAGGTGGAACAGAGCATTTTGAGCTTTAGAGATGTAGACAAACTAAAAAAAAATAAATAAATAAAATAAAAGGTTACTCAAAGATGTGTGAATGAAACAAAACACAACTCCAGGTCAGATTAAACACCACATTTGAAGAAAAAAAAAAAAGAAAAAGGGATTCTCATTTTGCCCTTACAGCAGAAACATTTGCCACGTTTACATGAAAGTTTTAATTCTGAATAAAAATAATTTAATTCTGAAAAAAAAAAGACCATGTAAACACTTAATTCCTGATGAAAATGATTATCTGGAATTAAACTCAATTCCGAAGTAAGTGGGTGGTTTATTCTGATTTAAAGCCGAATTAATTCATTCCTTGATCATGTAAATGTTTATTCTTCTTAAAAATAATCCCGGTCGTTCAGTTCGTGCTCGTTGTGTCGCCCTTCGATCCGGCTCCACCAGTCGTGGCTTCGGACTTTCATCCACGTCTCTTTGGATTTGTGAGCGGGATGTGGGAGCGGGCTGAGGTAGAGCAGCTTCACACTCAGTTTGTCTTCTTCCTCCTTCTCCGACACTCTTCCCTTCTCCCCCTCAGCCGACAGACGTAAAGCGTGATGAGAGAATTCTCCAGCCGCTGCGCAATTATCATCGGAACGACTGCGGAAAAAGTTTGGATCGTGTTTGTGTCCGTGGAGTAACGACAAACCGAGATGACGGAAAAGCCGGTAGCAGCTGAAGTGTGTGTTTTCTTCCGGTCGCCGTAAATACATTTGTGTCTCTGTCCAATCAGAACCTTCCCCACCTCCAGACGTTGAGCGGAATTAAATAAAGACAATTTAACGAGTTTTTCATGTAAACCTCAATTCGGTTCGGGTTATATGGGTCTGGTCAAGTGGTAACGGAGGGAAACAGGGGCAGATTTTTTACATTCAAATGTCTCTTATTCAGAAACTAGAGGGACTATTGAAATAAGTAAAGTATCAGAATGTAGGAAAGAGTTACACTCCAACAGGGTCAAGTTAAACCTGTGATATTCTTAAAAAAAAATTTAAAAACTCATGTCGGTAACGGAGGGAATGAAATATGCGTCACTTTTTGGGCAATAAATCCAAACAGTGATAACTCTTGGTTCTCACTTACATATCCTTAACAAACTGGTTTGAATATTTGCTTCATATAGTTTTCTACCATATGGTACAAGATTAGGTTGAAAAACCTCTTACTTTTTGAGTAATGAGATTTTTTATTAAGAAAGGTCATGGTAACGGAGGGAAAAGTAACGGAGGGAAAATTGTTCAGCAAGTAGAAGGTGCAGGATTTTACACAATTTGTCGCTTTTTTCTTCCAAATACTTTAATATTACTTCAAAATGAAAGGAAACTATTTCTATAAAATATGTCAGTCCTTCCAAGCAAATTTTTATCATTTTAAATACATTTTTTTTGGAAAAATCCTGTACCTTCATCAACAGTTCAAAGATGGAATAACACAAGATATGATGAAATACATCCATTTATTTACATGATTTTTGGGTCTTTGAAATTTGGGAAATAATTTTTGTTCCATGTTTCATACATGGTCTGTTTAAAACGTATGGAACTTTAGAACCAAAAATGGTACAGAAAAAAGGTCAACAGTTTGATAAACTAGAGTACATATGTATCTGTTCAATACATTTTTATATCAGATGCATTAACTTGAATTTTTGGCCTTGATGTTTACTTCTGCTTGACCAGGCCCATATCCTTGTAAACTCGAAGGAGAATATTTTAATTCAGAACAGTTAAGAAAGATCATGTAAACGTGGCCATTGCACTGAATACACCAGGTGATCATAAATTAAAACTGTTGCCATGGTGATTAACAATTGAAAGCTAAATATCGCATCTTTTGAATGTGTGAAAAACTGAGACAGACTCTTGGCGCCGTCCTGACTTCAAATGAACCCGGCCTCACAAACATGGAGGAAAGCACCCCCGTCGCCATGGCAGCACATTTGTCAATCTCTCCAGTTTTTTATTTGTTTGGTTTGTGTGTTTGAGCTGCCGTCTGCCGCTCCCACAAATCAGACGCGCGGCCCTTTGTGAAACCGGCCGACTTCTGCTTTAGTCTGGAGGAAACTTAGACGGAGAATACGAAATGAGGAGGTCGGGAGCGACGCTTTTGGAAATGTTGTGTCTGGAAAAAGTGCATTCTGAATTTTAAACATTTTTGTGGAGAAACGCCTTCGCCATTTCACGCCAACGCACTTACGAGTACAAAATAATAAGTACTCATTTAAAGGTGCATTGTGTAACTTAACGTAAATTGGTCGCTATGGTGAAATGTCACTATGAGCAGAAATTATATACAGCAGAAAAAAAAACATAATACAGTTTATCTAACTATTAACGTCTAATTAATCCAAAGATGTTCATTTTGTCTTTTTATGTACTTTATTATCTTTAAAAAGAGCACAAGAAGTTATATTCATGTCTAATGTCTATTAATATCCTTGTATCTTTGGTTTAATTCCCTTAAAAGTGCACTGCTTAACTTTTTGAGACTGTCCAATACCATGGAGATACTACGGCTCTACCTGTAATGTTCCACAATATGGTTTTAACAGGGTTCCCACTCTTTTTCACTGACAAAATTTCAAAAATTTTCCATGACTTTTTCATGACCTAAAGTGAATTTTCCATGATTTTATGGCACCTCCATGTGTAGAATTGATCAGACTTTTAGGGCTAAATATGAAATGTTAACTTTCCACTCACCTTATGGTTTGATTTTATAATTTTTTAACATTCAAAATACTGTCAGTGCATTTAGTGTCGTCTCTTTTAACCCTCGTGCACCGTTAAAAATAGTTACACCCGTGGTCCTTCGTGACAAAAATGTACATCGAAAGAAAGAATACCACAATATTTTTATGCAGTACAGATTTTTGTCCAACTTTTTTATATCAATGTCTTCATTTACTTACTAAATATTTTGAAATTTTAACCCTTTAAATGCCATTTTTGACAGCAAAAGTCTCAAATTTTGTGCATGAAAAAAATGAAAAAAAAACTGGATTATTTCTGTATTTTTTGATTAATTTTAATTTGTTTGTGTTGGGGTTATCAGAGGCTGAGGAAGTCATAAAACAGAGATTTTTAGATTTTTTTTGTTTTTGCACAAACTCAAATGTGATCCTTCAAAAATGTACACAGGAAAAGAACGTCATACTTTTTTTTTTTTTTTTTTTTTAAATGCAGACTTTTCTTCAACTTTTTTCTTTTTCTTTTATCCTTGTCTTCATTTACTTCTGCTCTAATCATACACACCAAATATCATATAATATTTTGAAATTTGAACACCTTAAATGCCATTTTTGAATGCGAAAGTCTCAAATTATGTGCATGTTTTCAATTTCCATGACTTTTCCAGGACTTCCATGACTTATGAAAGATGCATTTATCGAATTATCTGTATTTTTATTGCTCAAAAAATACCTTTATAACCCTGCGTTCTGACTGTGAGTGGGGTCGCCTCTTCACAGATCTCACCTGTAAATTCTCCTGCTTGTTTCTATGGAGACTGGAACGTTTAATGGCACTTTGGGATATTGGAGGTAAAGCAAGAACATCTCCATGGAGACAAGTAACTGGTAGAAAAGTGACACACCTTTAACACTATTTCTAGTCAAATATACATAAATATACAAATACAATTCCATCTAAAAAAAATTTTAATATCGTGAAAAAGTTCAATATTTTTTGTCATTTATTTCAGAAAGTCAGGTTTTTTAATTAAACGTGGACTAAAGCTGCATTGTGTAACTTTTCTGGTGAAGGGCCCCTCAAACGCTTTTCTCCGTAGAAATGTTATTGTTTTGTCTGGAATGTTTCACAGTATGGCATTAAACCTTTCTGTCTCCACGGAAACCAAACCGGATCAAGTTACAGGTCAGATCTGTGGAGAGGCGACCCCACTGCTCACAGTCAGAATGTTGTTTTTCTTGGTATTTTTGAGCTATAAAACCACTTGTAACTGAATAAATGTAAAACAGAGCTGTTTAAAGTCATACTGTGGAACATTCCAGTCAGAGCACATGGCGTAACCATAGAAACAAGCAGGTGATGGACCCCCCCAACCATAAAGTTACATAGTGAAGCTTTAGTAATAGTCACATTTTCTGAGACTTTCTGAAATAAGTGACAAAAAATACTAAACTTTTTCACGATATTCTAATTTCGTGAGACAGATTTTCACGCACATTTTTCACCATTTGGAGTTTAAATCGAAAAACGAGAATACATTATTGCGGACGTGTTACCAAAGCGCCTCCTGAATTGTCCTTGAGGTATTTACAAGCCCCGAGAGCTTCTATTGTGTCCACTCCATAACCTTGCGAGTGATGGTTTGAACAGCTGTGGCCCTAAAGGTAAAGTGGACCGTTTAAAGTCCGTACAAACAAACGAATGCGCTCCAGTAACGCCAAATTATTAAAATGCACGGTTCAGGGTCTGGACAAGGGCAGGTCGAGTTCTGTGGGAACCTTGAATAAAACGTTACATGAAAGAAAACAGTTATTGAAAGATATTGGGTTCAGTTGATTCAGCGAGTTTGGTTTGTAAATTGGTGTAATTAAGAAGATTTACGGGTCAAAGTTGGTTCAAAATGTCGTATAATATTAAAAGTGCGCTGTATAACTTTTTCGTTGGAGGTCCGTCACCTGCTTGTTTCCATGGATATGTCATTTCTCTGTCTGGAATGTCCCACAGTGTGACATTAAACAGCTCCACTTTACATTTATTCAATTACAGGTGGTTTTATGGCCCAATAATAACTCAAAAAACAGACATTCTCCACAGATCTGACCTGTCACTTGGTCTGGTTTGGTCTCCATGAAGATAGAAACGTTTAACACCATATTGTGAAACACTCCAGACATGAATTTTATTTATTTTTTTAATCTCCATGGAGAAAAGTATTTGATGAACCCTGCACTGCAACTTACTGAACCAGACTGCTAAACCCTTTTGAAAGTAGACTTGACTGAACTTAAAAGGTAAATAACAGTTACAAAACACATCTCGTCTTTAAAGTAGGGGTGTAACGTTACACAAAAATCAAGGTTCCGTTCGATTCGGTACATAACTCGGTTTTTGAGGTCAGGGTTCGGTTCATTTTCGGTTCAGTTTGGGAACAAAACGCAAAACCATTTGCTTGTTGTTTATGTGTGAGTTTATAAAACCAACTATTTGTTTTGACATTACACAAACGGGAAAATAAAACCAGTGCAAAGTGGAGTGGAGAGTCCATGCCAGCGAAATGCGAAAGTGAGGACGGCGGCGCGACGACCGTAGTTTTGCGAGGAGTCACATGGTTCAGAGGGACGTAGTCAAAGCAATTTTTGTCAAGGCAGCCGACCTAACTATAAAGCGCCGTGGGAAACAATCACGGACGAGTTTCCTTGTGAATATTAAAAGAGCCGAGTCTCTGTAGCTGCACATGTAGTGGCCAAATGTAAACACACATACAAATTGCACAAAACTCACTCGTGCACAGCCCTGCACCGAACCGAACGTCCCGTACTGAAAGAGTTCAGCAAGAATATATGTACTGTTACACTCCTAGTTAAATGGGAAAAAATAAAATTAAATCAGTCTCTGCTGTAGTATTGGCTGATATTGGCAAATATTTAAAGCATTTGTATTGAAACAGAAAAAGCTGGATCTGCTGAGGCGACCGCTCTGTGCCGTTTAGGAAAAGTGCGTTTGGACAACTCTCTTTTGCTTATCGAGCAGCTCAAACATGGAATCGAGTGTCTGCTCAGATACAAGAACTTTCAACACTGGCAGCATTTTCTAAAGCTTTAAAACAGAGGTTGTTCAGTGGCCAAATATGTCACCACGTTTAACCAATTAATAAGAACTAACAAATCTGTCTATCCATAAATGTGGAGGTTCCTCATACTAATGGAGTTTCATAATTACGAGTATTTTCTTGAATATTTCACAAACGTTACTTATCTAATAAAATCAAATATTAACTGCACTGATAAAAATGCTGATGCTGATTTCATTTTCTATTATCACAATTAATGTTTATAAAACTTATTACCCTATAAAAAAATGTCCAAAAAGGTCCATGTTACACTATTTTCTGATCTATGTTATAATGTTGAAACAAAACAAACAGACCTGGAGTTGTGTTTTGTTTCATTCATTGTGTTTTCTTCTCTCAAATGGAAACCTTGTGATGTCAGGAAGTGCTCCACTCCGTTTTTAAACTCCACACACCTTCACTAGAATCATGTGAATAATTTCAGCCCTGGAACTGCCGATCTCTACTGAACTAAAGATAAAAAAACACAACTCCAGGTCTGTTTTTGAGGAAATAACAACATTATAACACGAATTAAAGCTCCAAATAGTAAATTTTATGTAATTTCGGACCTTTAAATTTAGAGTTATTTCATTTAGAACACCGTAAAAACGCACTGTATAAATTAAATCAACTTCACTATTAAAACAAAAAAGAAAGTCAACATCGCAACTAAAAATTCACTCTCCATCATGCTTAGTATTTCTGACATAACATTTTTTAATTGAATGGTTACCAGTTGTAGTGTATGTATAATTACTCATAAACAATATTGTGATATATATATATATTTTTATATTTGGTATCTTGCCTTAACCAACAACTCCGTTTTACCACTACCGGAAGTGAAAACAACTCCAACAAGAAAAGTAAAATAAATAATAAACATCACCAAAAACAAAACAAAAAAAATCACCAAAATAAAAAACAAACAAAAAACAAACAAACAAAGAAATTACTTCCAACAAGAAAAGTAAAATAAATAATAAACATCACCAAAAAAAAAGAAAAAAAAAAGAAAAATCACCAAAATTAAAAAAAAAATAAAAAAATCACCAAAAAAAAAAAAAAAAAAAAAAAAAATTACTTCCAACAAGAAAAGTAAAATAAATAATAAACATCACCAAAAACAAAACAAAAAAAATCACCAAAATAAAAAACAAAAACAAAAAACAAACAAACAAAGAAATTACTTCCAACAAGAAAAGTAAAATAAATAATAAACATCACCAAAAAAAAAAGAAAAAAAAGAAAAATCACCAAAATTAAAAAAAAAAAAAAAAAAAAAAAATCACCAAAATTAAAAAAAAAAAAAAAAAAAAAAAATTACTTCCAACAAGAAAAGTAAAATAAATAATAAACATCACCAAAAAAAAAAAAAAAAAAAAAAAAAAAAAACACTGAATGAGATGCTGTGTCCAGACTTTTGACTGGCACGTATGTGATCAACAAAAATATAATTTAATGGCACAAATGTAGACTTAATTTGCTCTCACCTGCTCCATCCACTGCGTGAAAGAGCGCCCCCATGAGTCCTTCTTCTCCAGGTGCAGGTAGGTGTTGAACAGAATGAGGTAAACGTATCTCTCCAAATACTGCAGACTCCGCAACAGCAGCTCCTCGGCCTCCTGCTCGCACTTTGCACTTTTGATCTGGAAAAAGAGGGAAATTAAACATCATCAGCATGCTTTAAAGATCATTTTTATTAATTTTTTGGTCATTCACCAGCGCGTTTTAAAGCCACAGTATGTAACTTTATCACAAAAAGTAAAAATATATAAACTAAAAGCATGTTTTTGTCATTTTGGTTGAGTTTATTGCACCAAAAAACACGCTTCCTTACACTTTTCGGGCTTGCGTCTCCACAAACCTGACTCTTACCCTGCTTGTCTCCATGGAAACATTGTTCATTTGGCGATAATATTCCACATTATGGCATTAAACGTCTCTATATCCATGGAGAATGTTCCGAAGTATGATTTTAACTTTCTATTTCCATTGAATCCTCCGTAAAGTTGCACATTGTAGCTTTAAGTTTTGACAAGAAGCTCAAAAACACATCGAATATGAGACATTATTATTGTGAGCAGGGCCACCTTTCCACAGATCTGGCCTGTAACTAGGACATGGAGATCAGTTGGGCTTAATCTACACTTTGAACAACGACAAGCAACATCTCAAAACAAGTAAGAGTAAAGTTACATGGATCAGCTTTAAATTATGACCATCAGAGTATATCAGAGCTTAATCTCCTTGGTTACGGAAAAGAAAATGCTGATTCACTGTGTGCGTCTCCCCCGACAACGCTCTATTCCTCGGACATGACCGTGATTATGTAAATTACGTTTTTTTGTCCTTGATAATCTGTCTCTGTACCAAACACAAACCAAACCTGTCTGAGTTTTTTTTTTTTTTTTTTTCAATTTTTTGTTTGAATTTTTGATTTTTTCCTCACCTCTCTCCACTTAAACTGTTCGTCAAACTACAGAAAATGTTCCAAACTCGAAAAGATTGTATTCAGTGATCATATTGAACTCAAATAACAAACGGCATAGGTCAGCACAACCTTCATAGGCTCAATTCACGTTTAAATCATAAACCAGGAAGAAGTTTGGAAACATGCGATGACAACTTCCGGCTCTGTTTGTGTTTTTTTTTTAAATAGATCTACGGTTTTCAGTAGTACCGTATTTTTCGGACTATAAGTCGCTCCGTAGTATAAGTCGCACCAGCCAAAAAATGTATAATGAAGAAGAAAAACACATATAAGTCGCACTTTTTTGGGGAAAATGTCTTCTATAAAACCAGAGACCAAGAACTGAGATTTCCTGTTGAAAGTCAAGTTGTAGTAAAAACAATAGAAGAGAGAACAACAGACTGTTAACGTCACATATGAACAGTTCTTCAGATAAACTATAACATAAACAACAGAACAGAACAAGTTTAACAAACTCTCCATCTCACTCCAAATCTTCTTCATCCTCGGTGTCACTTCTGAACAACTCCTCGACCTCCGGAGGTAAACAGAGCGCCGCTTCCTCTTCTGTGTCGCTGTCGTCAGACTCAGCGTCAGTTCCAGTTAGAATTATTCAGGTCTTTCTGAATCCCGACAGGATGGTTTCGGTGTCACTGAAGTCCAGACTTTGTCCATCCATCCAGTGACTTCAGGAAAGCTTTCACAGTGTCACAAGTTTCTCTCTCACTCCAAACTTTCTTTCTGCTGCTCGATTATCGTTTTCAGCTGCAGATTTCACGACTTGCAGCAGGACAGAGGCTCTTTCTGCAGGAGACATGCGCAGTAGAGCCAAGTGACAGTGGTGCAGGAGGAACAGGAGCAGCAGATACTCACACACAAGACTAGAACCTCTCAACATTTTAATATATAAGTCATAGGAAACACCCAAACTATGAAAAAAGTGCGACTTACAGTCCGAAAAATATGGTACTGAAAGAGAAGGTGTTGAACTTTCTGCTAGTTTTTGTTTCATGTGGATAGGCCCAGTAATTACAGATATAATAATAATAATACATAACACTTGTATGGTGTTTTTTCAAGATACTTTAGTTCAGCAGAAATTGGTACTTCCAGGGCTGAAGTCGTCCAAATGATTCCAGTGAAGGTGTTTGGAGTTTTATGATGTAAATGTCTATTTTAAATGTAATTTAGTTTTCAAACTTGTTAATGTGTATCGTGAAATGTGAAAGTGTTTTGCACTTGCCGGCCACTGTAAAAATAAACTTAAAATTGCAGCAACTAAAATTCAGAATAAACAAATATTCAAAACAGATTTTCAGATTTTAAAACATTCAAAGTGAGAATTTCAGTGGTATTTCAAAGGAAAAGGGAAAGTTTCATGGTGCATCCTCCCGGTGTCACAAGTTTCTCTCTCACTCCAAACTTTCTTTCTGCTGCTCGATTATCGTTTTCAGCTGCAGATTTCACGACTTGCAGTTTGTAATCTGCAAAATATAATTTTCTTTTTGGAGGCATTTGTGTTCAGTTTTCTCAGTGTCTTTATAAGTTTGATTAAATGTTAAATTGTTCAGTGGTGCAGAAGTAACGGTGCGATCGACTGACATGATACAGACAGGACAGAGGCTCTTTCTGCAGGAGACATGCGCAGTAGAGCCAAGTGACAGTGGTACAGGAGGAATACAAATACTGCATGTTGCTTCAGGTTTGTGAAGTTGTCGTGTACAGGTGGGAGCCTGGATGACGTAAGAAAGGTTTGAATACAGCCCAGGAGAGATCACTAAATTACTCAAACATACGTGGACGACTCTAAAACCTCTTCAGACATGTTTTTGATGAGAGAAAAACATTATAACTTGGCAGAAAGCTTTAAAAAAAGGCTGATTTTGCATAATACTGTTGCTTTAAAGTCCCTGTGGAGAAGTTTTCTTAAGGCTACAAAAACATTTTAAAACTCGAAAAAGCCTTGTTCAATTATTTAATCTTTCTTTTGCTACGCTACCAACACCGAACCCACCAGCAGCAAAAGCTTCCTTTAAAACCCCCTTTTCATTTCAAACAAAAAGTGAAAATATGTACAAAACTCTCTTCTGTACACTCTCTGAAACCTGCGTTCACATTTCAGAAGTTTTAAAAGGTTCAAACGTGGCAAAAAATAAAACGACTGGCATACATGTGATTCCACGCTTTGATCAAAACGTACCCATGCCATAAAAAGAAAAACATCTTCTTTACATCAAATCATGCAAAGGCTCCAGTGATTACAGGTCTGAGTACAGAAAACTGGAGGCACCTATAGACTCATTTCGATTTGAGTCATTTGCATTTGAATAAAAAGGTGATTATAGGTGACTTAGACGTACGTATTCACTGCTTAAAAACTTTAAAAACTTTACAGAATTAAAGGTTGTATAGAGGATTTTTTAAGGGAAGAGAAATACAGCGACAGTCCTTTTTCAAATGTCGTGCAAGCGTGACACCACCTTCCTCCTCCACAGCCTCAGTAGAAACACCTCCTCCCGTCTCTTTACTCTAGAAATCACGCTTGTTTACATCCAGTGCACGTTCAGAATTACTGCTGAAGTGACCTGTCAAGAAATAATTTAGCAAATGTGAATTTTTAGTCGCACAATCGCTGGAAGGAATCTCCAAGAATCACCTCAGTTTGTCTTCGCTCCTTTTCCCCTTCTCTTCTTCTTTCAGCGACCTCAAAAACGGACTTTCTTTCGCGGCGAACCGGTCGTGGATTCTCGTCCGCCATCGCAACAAACTTTGCGCGAATTGCGACAAAGCTACAGTTTGAAAAAGCCTCTAAGAACCGCCGCATAAACCGCGTAATCCCCGCACGCCGACGAGTCAGTTACACTAGAAACGTAGGGAGATTGATTGACAACCTAACAGCCAATAGAAAATGAGGTAGCCTTGTTACCTATTGGCTGATGTTTATCTGGCCTCACTACGTCCACAGTTGATAGATTTTCATTCTTTTTTTTTTTTGGATCATCATAATTACAAGGCTGCTGTGTCTCTGTAATGGTATTTTAAACTTTCACTGATAATTTGAAACTAAAAAAAAATCCTCCACACAACCTTTAAAGGGTTCATATTACACTATTTTCTAATTGATGTTATAATGTCGTTTCCTCACAAACAAACCCAGAGTTGTGTTTCGTTTTGTTTCATTTGCACATGTTTAACACACAAACGAATGCATATTTAGGCCAAATTCTTCTCTCATGCAGAAAACACTCAGTTCCATGTTGTGATGATAAGAAAGTACAGAAAGTTATGGAAGATCATTTGTACCATCAGATTTAGAATTTGAAATACCGCAGAATTTCTCACTTTGAATGTTTTAAAATCTGAAAATCTGTTTTGAATTATTTTTATTCTGAATTTTAGTTGCTGCAATTTTAAGTATATTTTTACGGTGGCCGGCAAGTGCAAAACACTTTCACATTTCACGATACACATTAACAAGTTTGAAAACTAAATTACATTTAAAATAGACATTTACATCATAAAACTCCAAACACCTTCACTGGAATCATTTGGACGACTTCAGCCCTGGAAGTACCAATTTCTGCTGAACTAAAGTATCTTGAAAAAACACCATACAAGTGTTATGTATTATTATTATTATATCTGTAATTACTGGGCCTGTCCACATGAAACAAAAACTAGCAGAAAGTTCAACACCTTCTCTTTCAGTACCATATTTTTCGGACTGTAAGTTGCACTTTTTTCATAGTTTGGGTGTTTCCTATGACTTATTTATTAAAATGTGGAGAGGTTCTAGTCTTGTGTGTGAGTATCTGCTGCTCCTGTTCCTCCTGCACCACTGTCACTTGGCTCTACTGCGCATGTCTCCTGCAGAAAGAGCCTCTGTCCTGCTGCAAGTAGAGAAATCTGCAGCTGAAAATGGTTAATCGAGCAGCAGAAAGAAAGTTTGCAGTGAGAGAGAAACTTGTGACACTGTGAAAGTTTCCTGAAGTCACTGGATGGATGGACAAAGTCTGGACTTCAGTGACACTAAAACCATCCTGTCGGGATTCAGAAAGACCCGAATAATTCTAACTGGAACTGATGCTGAGTCTGACGACAGCGACACAGAAGAGGAAGCGGCGCTCTGTTTACCTCCGGAGGTCGAGGAGTTGTTCAGAAGTGACAAACATTTGGAGTGAGATGGAGAGTTTGTTAAACTTGTTCTGTTCTGTTGTTTATGTTATAGTTTATCTGAAGAACTGTTCATATGTGACGTTAACAGTCTGTTGTTCTCTCTTCTATTGTTTTTACTACAACTTCACTTTCAAGATGAAATGTCAGTTCTTGGTCTCTGATTTCATAAAATAAATATTCCCCAAAAAGTGTGACTTATCGTCCGGTGCGACTTATTGTACAAAAATAGGGTGTATACTAGGGATGGGCATTCGATGAAATTTTCTTAATCGATCGTCGAGAGAATTAACAATTGATTATCGATTAATCATTAACGTTTTTATATTAAAATGATCATAATTATTATTACTATCTGCACTACTAATCTGCATAAATAAATTCAACTTTACGACAAATAAACCGTAACGACTCTAGAGCCACATCAGCCCGTTTTTTATTATGTGTTTAATTCAGTTTTGCGCAACTCACAGAAACGAAACTTAAAACCGCATCACTAATTTGCATAAACTAAGCGAAGATTAAAACTACAGCTCTTGTGAATCTGATGCGGTCAATTTCTGTTGGATTAAAAGACATGACTCAGGTGAATACAGGTTAGTGTGACCAGATTTGCGTTTGTCAAAACCAGGACACCGTACGGGGGGAGGGAGGTGGGGCCTCGTCATCGACATTGCGCGACTCTCACCTGGTAAAACTTTTTCTCACTGGACACTGAAACATATGTGCTGCTTTGTTCACTGTGCACATGGACTCACACTTGTCCCGAACGCAACGGAAAGTGTGGAATTTCTTGTACAAATCATCGTTAAATACGCATTTGTGCTTCGGTTCGTTACAGACTGACCCACTGTTTGTGTCTCGCTCCTTCTGATGCAGAGACACATGTACAGACCCTGTTCGGTCACGCTACACACAGCAACCTACATTCGGTTTGTCGATTCAAATTAACGTAATCGATGAAATTCTTAATGATCAATTATCAATGAATCGACTAATCATGCCCATCCCTAGTTTATACAAACAAATTTATAATATTTTTTTCACTATAGCTTCAGAAAGTGGTGGCATTATTGAAAAGTTACATAACCCTGGTGCAGTTTGACCCGGTCCGACCCTCTGGATTCATTTTCCATTCGCTTCACACCCTCCCGTCCCTCTGGCGTCTCTGTACATTCAAATCAATACAACACAACACTACACAACACACAATACAATAGAACCAGCAGCCCGCTCACTGTAATTTACATACGCGGTCACGAATAGGTCTGCTTCATTTGTCTTCAGAACCGTCCATTATTTAACACGGAGCTGGAGGAGAGGTCGCGATTTGCCTTTTAAATGTCAAAATTGTTCATAATATCCACGTGAAACAAAAAGTAGCACAAAGTTCACCGTTTTTCACACCGTTATTATTTGTGTGTCTACGTCTCCGAAGCTCAAAATGCTCAAAATTCCACCTTGTGATGTCACGAAGCGGGAGTTTTTTTAAGTTCACAGCGACGTTTTAACTTTAGTTCAGTAGAGATTGGGGAACTGCAGGGCTGAAATTATCCAAATGATTCTAGTAAAGGTGCGTGGAGTTTAAAAACATGGTGGAGCAGTTCCCGTATCACAAGAAACCAGAAAAGTTACACTAAAAGTTACGCCTTGGCAAGTTTGTGGATCCAGTCTCTCAAAGTTATGGTGTTTTTTTTTTTTTTTGGCAGATTTCTTTCAAAACTGTAGAAATTATTACATCATATTTTAGAAAGTTGTAATCCCTTTTGAATATTGTCCAAAGGAAAAAATAAAATAAAATAAAATCAGAATAACTGTCACAAAGTTCAGCTTCCCTGTCAACACAAATAAACCAAAATGAAATTATTTGAGTTCAAAATAGCTTCAAAAAGTGGTGTTTTTTTGGCTGCTGAACAGACTTAACTGAAAAAATATACAAAAATAAAACCGTGATTGACAGCTGAAGGACTAAGCAAAAAGTTATATATTTTCAGTTTAAAGAATTCTGTCAAAAATAGATAAATTTTTACGTCATATTCTAGAACGTGGAGACCCAACTTCGACTGTTAAAGACGAATTGTGGTCCGTCAAATGCTTTTCTCCGTGGAGATGTTGTTGCTTTGTCTGGAATGTTTCACAGTGTGGCATTAAACCTTTCTGTCTTCACGGAGACCAAACCGGACCAAGTTACAGGTCAGATCTGTGGAGAGGCGACGCCGCTCGCTGTCAGAATGCAAGTTTTTCTCGGTATTTTTAAGCCGTAAAACCACCCGTTATTGAATAAATGTTAAGTAGAGCTGATTAAAGTCATACTGTGGAACATTCCAGGCAGAGCAATGACATCTCCATAGAAACAACCAACTCCCCTCAACCAGAAAAGTTACACAATGTGCCTTTAAATTGAATATCTGGCCTGTAGTTTAAACTAACTCTTAATGATTATTTGGATAAGCAAATGTTTTACCGATGAACTTTGATGAAATATTTCTATAGTGTGGGTGCAGCCTGCTTCTCGTCTCCATGGAGATGTTATTACTTTACCAGGAATGTTCCACAATATAGCATTAAACATGGAGACACTGTGTTTTGATCACAGGCTCTTAAAAAAAAATAATTAAATCTTAGTCTAAATCCATTTTGTTTTGTTTTTTTCCTTGAGTTCGCCGACCTAAAAATGTTTCTGGCAGCTTTTGCCAATATGTGCATTGTGTCACCATGGTAACCGATGAACATTCCGCCCTATACATACATGCTGAACACCCCCAAGAGCTACACAAACATTTTAAAGCTGAACTATGACTATAACTTTTTGTGTAGTCTGCGCGCAACCTGCTTCTCGTCACCATGGAGATGTTACTGCTTGACCAGGAATGTTCCACGGTAAAGCTTTAAACGCGGAGTCAGATCTGGGGAGAGGCGACCCCACACACTGTAAAAAAAAACATGTACAACTGCAACTGAGTAAATAATAGATAGTTAGATAGAAAGTTTAATGCCATACTTCGGGAAATTCCAGACAAAGCAATGACATCGCCATGGAGACAAGCAAGTGGCGGACACAAGCGACCAGAAAAGCTACACAGTGCAGCTTTAAAGTGCAACGTAAATGACTTAAGACGGATGTAAACGTAGGTCTTCACTGTGAGGAAACTAATAAAACTTTTCCAATAAGACAAAACAAAAATAATGGAATTTCCTTTTATAAAAACGATGCATTTTGATGGTGTTTTCTGGACACTCAAAGGACGCGCTGCAGTGTTTGTCCAATCTCCATATTTAGTGTATATTTCTAAGACGAAGAGCGGCTTTTTGTTTACATAGAAATCAATGTCTCGCAAACATTCACCTCGGACGACTTTACAGAAGAACTTGCCCAAACCGGATCTGAAGATTGGATCAGAAACAAACAACTTTCAATCAGAAATAAAAATATGCCCTGTCCTTAAAACTCTATTTAAAGACGCACGATGGAATTTTTCTGGTGAAGGGTCTGTTATCTGTCTGTTCCAAGGAATGTTATTGCTTCATCTGGAATGTTTCACAGTATGGCATTAACGCTGCGTTCGTTTATCCATCTGTCCTCCACTCGGATTTCGTGTGTCCGACTCTGAGAAAAAACAAGGACGCCGACCGGAAGCTGTTGTTGCTTTGGCATTAGTCGAGTACCGGGCGCTCCAAAATAGTCTGCGCTCAACTACACAACCTCGAGGAAGAGTTTAGTATAAATAGAATAATTCAGTTTATTAGGCTACGTTCAGACTGCAGGGCTTAACGCTCCAATTCCGATTGTTTTTGCCGAGGTCGTTCACATTTCCAATTAAATGTGACTTGTATGTGACTCCAGTGTGAACATTAAACGGCCCAAAAGTGTCCCGCATGTGACACTGGAGACACGACGACGTCAACCGCAGCGAGCGTCTCTGTGTTTACAGAAGTTGTCCAAACATGGACGCAGCATCGAGCACCTGGAGATTTTAAAGTTCCTCTCGTACCGGAGCCAGAACATGAACAACTTACTTGTTTTAAGGAGGAGATTGAGAAGGAGAAGGACGAGGTTTTTTGGTCGTGGTGTTTTGTGGGACAGCGGGCAGCGACGTCCGTTTTAAAGGAACGTGTGGATGTGGAGACGGAGCCAAGAGTGGTGAGTGGTGATGTGCTTTCACTTCAGTGACACAGAGTTCATTAACAATTTTCGCCTACTTCAGTGCAGAATAGTGACGTTTGTGTCTTGTTGATAACGTGTAGGTGGATGAATGCACTTTGGCCGTTCAGACTGAAGTCACATGTCAAAAGATCAAGATATGTATCGGTTTCAGGAGCACATATCCAAGTGTCCTGGGTCACATTTGAAAAAAAAAAGACTGTCATTAAAAGATCAGATACAGGAACATAGAGGCCAAAAAATCTGATTTGGGTCACTTCAGGCTGCAGTCTGAACGCAGCCTTAGTGAAGTGAAAGTGTTGTCGTGTGATAGTGGGTCATTTTGGCACGTTCCCGAGCACGAAATGGGCTAAAAACATGGACGACACCGACTGCAAAACCCACAGGCAGTGATACAGACGCAATAAAGTACTGCAGAAATCCAGACGGAGTAAGGTACTGCAGTAATACAAACGCGGTAAAGTACTGCAGTAATACAAACGCGGTAAAGTATTGCAGTAATACAGAGTGACTGAAATGATAATTTAAACCACAAAAGAGTCCAAACACAATAAGAACATTTGATGCTACAAGTGACACTGGGTGCAGCCACCATGGATTCTATCTCGGAATCTTTTCTCTGTATCCTCTGAGCTTTTCCGAGTTCTGGAAAAGGGGCGTGTCAGTCGCTAGGCAACGTCCTCAGACCTCCAAGTCAAATGTATAAACAAACGTACCATAAAAATTTAATCTATGTATCATGCGTTCATTCATTTTTCAATATAAAACCAAAAATAAGAAAACGAAAAACCAACAGTTTTCTTCATTATTTGTCTCCAAAGCCAACATGAAAAAATGGATAACGATTTGTTTTTTTCAGTTTTCGATTTTGTGTTTAAATGAAGATTGGAAAAAACAGATAACAACCGTTTTCCGTTTACGTGAGTTAAACTGTGATGCCGAACTGAACCAGGACTAACCGTTTACAGTCCCAGTCTGGTCCGGGTTTGGCCCCTGTCTCAGTACCGGTCTGGTCCCGGTCTCAATCACGATCTGGTCCGAGTCTGGTCCCGGTCTGGCCCCAGTGTCAGTCCTGGTCTGGTTCCGGTCTGGTCCTGGTCTCTGTCCCAGTCTGGTCCTAGTCTAGGTCCTGGTCTCAGTCAGAATGAAAAAAAAAAAGGATAACTGCCGTTTCCCCGTTTCCGTGACTTCCGTGACTGCAATACCGGACTTTTGCACTGCATACGGACTGAACCAGGACTGATCCAGGCCCGGGACCAGACCGGGATCAGACCAGGACCAGAGCGGGACAAGACTGGACTCCGAGCGTTAACTCCGAGCCCTGTCTATGGTTACAGGTCAGATCTGTGACGAGGCGACCCCTCTCACAGCCAGAATGTCTGCTTTTCTAGGTCTTTTTGAGTTTTAAAATCACCTGTCGATGAATAACGTTAAGGCAGAGCTGTTTAATGTCACACTGTGAAACATTCCAGACAGAGCAGTGACACATCCATAGAAACAAAACCAAAAAGCTACAACTGCACGATATGCCTGGGATCTTCCACAGTATGTAAACAAATGTCCCTTTGGTGACAACAACGTCTATTAAATATCATTATACTAAAACTTAAATGTCCTGTATTACACCAAACTGACTCTTGTGAGCTTTTAGTCGAGTTATAATGTTGTTACCTCCTCAAAAACAGACCTGGAGTTGTGTTTTGTTTCATTCACATGTTTGAGTAACTCTTTATTATTAGTCTGTCTACATCCAAACCTCAAAATGCTCTGTTCCACCTTGTGATGTCATGAAGAGGTGGTTTTGGAGTTGACATTGACCTTTTCACCTTTAGTCCCGTTGAGATTGAGGCAAATCGAGGACTAAAATGATCCAAATGAGTCTAGTGAAGGTGCCTGGAGTCAAAAACTGTAAATGTTGTATCCGATATTATCAACAACACGCATGTAGCACACCCCGATGACGTCAGATATGTTTTAAAAGTATCATAAACGTGGAAGTCAACAGAGTCGGATAACGCGGGTTCACGTTGAAGTGTTCCGGCCGTGATTGCGGTGACGCCCCCTGTCTGCGGACGGTGATTGTGCGCAGGTCAGACCCACATCATCAGATCGACACTCGAGACCAGAGCGATAATGCGAGAGGTGAAAATGCGAGGCCAAGTCCGTACGGCGCCCGGATAATACAGACCGCCGATGACGTGTTCGGTCACTCGCCGTATCAATGAAGGAGGTTATGTGTATGTATGTTGAGGTGAAAGAGGTCAGCGCTGATGTACAGTCGACTTATATGAGCTTTTAAGACGCTATTGATACTTTAGAGCGGATTTCATCAACATTCTCCGGGAGTTTGATGCTGTAACTGTAGGAAATACTGTTATTTTGACTTGTTTACATTTATATAATTACCGTATTTTTCAGATTATAAAGTGCACCGGATTATAAATCACAGTATCATTAAGGTTGAATTCTCTCGACTATTTTCATACATAATCAGTGTTGGGGAGTAACAGATTACATGTACCGGAGTTATGTAATCAGAGTACAAATGATGAGTAACTGTATTCAGTTACAGTTACTGTTTCAGTGAGTGGTAATTGGATTACAGTTACTTTGTTGAAATAAATGGATTACATGGCGGTATTTTCCTGTTTCACATTTTGGGCTAAACCAGGGCTAAACCAGGTCTCAACCCAAGTCTCAAACCAGGTCTAAAACCAGAACTAAACCACCAGACTAAATTAGAACAAAACCAGGTATAAAAGCAGGACTAAACCAGGACTAAACCAGGACAAAATCAGGACTAAAACCAGAACTAAACCAGGACTAAAACCAGAACTAAAAACCAAGACTAAAACCAGAACTAAACCAAGACTAAAACCAGAACTAAACCAGGACTAAACCAGGACTAAAAGCAGGACTAAACCAGGACTAAACCAGGACTAAAACCAGGACTAAACCAGCTCTAAGCAAGAATGTGGATTATGAATGTGATTGTGGGTGGATCATTTAAGTTTGTTTATTTCCTACGAAGACGACTTCAAATATACTTTGACTAATAATCTAATAATGTATTTGAAACAGCTTTGTGCACATTTCTTTACATTTTACAGAA
The DNA here is from genome assembly GCF_026225935.1 of Boleophthalmus pectinirostris. Taxonomy (NCBI): domain Eukaryota; kingdom Metazoa; phylum Chordata; class Actinopteri; order Gobiiformes; family Gobiidae; genus Boleophthalmus; species Boleophthalmus pectinirostris. Next base: position 30,959,203 of record NW_026571047.1, read on the forward strand.
ACAAAATTTAAATCCACATGGCAAATTTGCGCTGAAAAAAACCCCAGCTCGCTCCTTGTGTCCTGATCATTTCTGTTGGACTAAAGGAAACGACTCACTTACTCCGTGAGGCTCCTGACTGCAGCAGCTGTAATGTTCCGACAATCCATCAAGCGGTGCGGCTTCGTAGTTTACCAAAGTCATACTAAAACATTTTGACAGCTTTTTGAGCACACTGTAGATTTTTGAGAAAATTAAAGGATTTTAAGTGCACCTTATAGCCCGAAAAATACATTATGCCTTATTTGACACCTCTCTCTTGCCATCTTTAGAATTTATTATTACCATTTATATGTTTTATTCTTAGATATTATATTGTGATGCGTGAGCTCCTGTGTTCAAAGAATTTCCCCTGTGGATCAATAAAGTCTGTCGGTAACTACACCTTATTTAGCCTTAATAAAGCATGAACAAAAACTTAATTAATAATGAACAAAGATTTAATTAATAATGATTCACTCTTAGTAAATGCTTAATAAAGCATAATTCGTCTGCACTTTAGAAAAGAGTTAACAGATACCAGCTGCCTGAATTATCATTGTATTGTATTATTAGTAAATCATTCTCTCATAGTTTACTAATGATTAATAAACGCTCAAATAGTTAGTTCATGAGTAATTAAGTATGAAATAATGATGAGTAACTATTTACAGCACAGGCAAATTAAGTGCAAGTGCTAATTAAGGTAGTAATTAAGTAGTTACTAAGTGTGAATCATTATTAATTAAGTCTTTGTTCATGCTTTATTAAGGCTAAATAAGGTGTAGTTATTATAAAGTGTTACCAGTTTGTCTAAGTCTGAAGAAAAAAGATTCTCTCTCATTGTGCATTATAAAAAGAGACAGAAAAGCAAAATGTAGAAAGAGATACAAAACTGTACGGAAACAACCATCCCAAATTCTTGATTCTCTGTCATGGTGCATTTTCAAAAGAGACCGAAAAGAAATTTGTAGAAAGAGATGAAAGAACTTTAAAGACATTCCAGACACTTGATTCTGTCTCATGGTGCATTTTTAAAAGAGACAGTGAAACAAATGATAGAAAGAGATACAAGAAACAACTTCCTGACACCATCGCAGATAAAAGTAGACAATAGCAGCAGATAGGACTGAGTGGTCGGGGCTAAAAGTTCAACCTTAAACACGTTTTTGACTCATGGCTTGAAATCAGGTCCGTCCCTTTAATAATACAGATTACAACAGCTTTTTTTTACATATCAGAAGCACTCAAAGCACAAACGTTTTCCCAACATTTGTATCGTTTCAAAACCTGAATCCCTTAACCACTTAGAGCCTCAAGTAAAACGAAATAATCACAAAAGCGTCTCCAAAATACACGTTCCATTTGAGGCAATTACTGAAAGTCCGTGTTACTGTACAAAGATTTACTATTAAGTCTTACGTAATTTCAAAAGTATTACTGCATTAGCAAACATAAGGCCAGTGATTATACCTCGTTTCCCTCTGTAGTGTTTTGAAGACTGATTTCTTTATTAACACGAGCAGGTTTCAGGTGCTGCCCGCGAAACACGACAACCTGAGTGGGAGTTTAGAAGCCGGAGAAAAGGTCACTTAAAATAACGTTCACAGCTTTTTCTGTTACATAACGAAAGAAAAAAACTAAAGAAATGTCTTCGAGAGTGTACTTATGCTTTCGAAGATATTTCTCGGAAGGATCCAGTCGATTCTAGTGAAGGTGTACGGAGTTTAAAAACACAGTGGAGCACTTCTTGTTTTACTGCATGACATCACAAGGTGGAACAGAGTGTTTTCTGTTTGAGAGAAGAACTAAATATGAAGGGTTTGTGTGAAAGAAACAACAGTACAACTCCAACTCGGCCCTGTACTTCCTTAATGTACTCGTAGTCAACATTTGTCGATGACACTATTACACGACACATTACGCACCAAAAATAAGAAAATGAAAAAACTACTATTTTCTTATTATTTGTCTCCAAAACCAAAATGAAAAAACAGATAATGATTTGTTTTTTCAGTTTCGATTTTGTGTTTAAATGAAGAGTGGAAAAAACGGATAACGGTTTCCTGTTTACGTGACTGCGATGCCGAACTTTTGCACCGCATACAAACTGAACCAGGACTGATCCAGGTCCAGGACCAGACCGGGACCAGAGCGGACGCTGAGCTTTGACTCCGAGACTCCGCAGGGTCCGAGCCCCAGTTTTGAGTTCCGGCCCTGCAGTGGGCTCTGAGCCTCCGGTCTGGTCCCGGTCTGGTCCCGGTCTGGTCCCGGTCTGGTCCCGGTCTGGTCCCGGTCTGGTCCCGGTCTGGTCCCGGTCTGGTCCCGGTCTCAGGGTGCTTTCACACAGACAGTAGTTGTTGCGCACCGAACAGTCCATTCAAACCAAAAGCTCTTATTTCGGTTCCTTTTCGTTGGTGTGAAAGCTTCAATCGGACTCAGACCCGCACCAAATCAAACGGACCGAGACCTAAAAAAAGAGGTGATCTCGGTTCGCTTGAATCCGCACCAAATAAAAAATGTTGGGGCGTTTCCTCTGGTGTGAACACAAACTCAGGTCCAAACCACAGACAGCAGGTCCAAACGAACTACTCCAACCAGCGGGAGCAGCTCCGGTTCAGGCCGGGCTCAGAGGAGCTGGAGCGGTGTTTGGAGCCTCGGCCTGAGAAGCGCTTTCCCCTGGGAAGACAGACGCTCAGAACAACATATAACAAACCAAACTGGATTCACGCTTCTGTCCGGATGCTGCACCACCTCGGAACCAGCCGCGGTTCTTGAGCGCGGGAGACAGGAGCAGCCCGTCCGGACCTGTACCTCACTTTCCCGCACGGAACCAGAGCACAGACGATGACACGGAACCGCTCGGGTCTCAGTCCCGGTCTCAGTCCCGGTCTCAGTCCCGGTCTCAGTCCCGGTCTCAGTCCCGGTCTGGTCCTGGTTCAGTCTGTATGCGGCGCAAAAGTCCGGCATCGCAGTCACTGAAGTCACGTAAACGGCCGTTATCCGTTTTCCACTCTTCATTTAAACACAAAATCAAAAACTGAAAAAACAAATCGTTATTTTTTTTTTTTTCATTTTGGTTTTGGAGACAAATAATGAAGAAAATAGTTGTTTTTTTCATTTTCTTATTTTTGTTTTTTTATATTGAAACACTAATGAACGAATGATACATGGATTAAGGAGCTCATGGTTGTTTGTATTTTTCCTGACTAATAACCGGAATAATGATGTGCACGTAAACACACTCATAAGTATGAAGCTCACAAGAGTCATTTTCACCTTTCATCTTTTTTATTCCTTGTCAGACACACATTTCTATCTCCGTTGGCCGGAGAATAAAGTTTTTCTCGTCTTAAAACACAATTTCATCTTTTTCTCTTCCTTCTCTTTCCCCTTACAGTGAGTACAGTGGTGAAACATGCACATCTCTGCGGTTTTGCTCTTAATCTCAGTCTTTTAAAACCACTTATCCTGCCGCCGTGGGCCAAAAAGATGAACCCGGTCACCCTTTGTGCCCTGGGACCCTGCCAGGCTGCACCGCTCCAAACCACACGTCCATATGGGGCCAGATATCAGCGCCATCCCCGAACACAGGCTAGAGTTTCTGCATTACATAATTCACACCACCTCGCTCGCATTTTCTCTCTCTCTCTCTCTGTCCTTTTCTCTCTTTCTCTCTCCTCCTCCCTCTCTCTTCTTTCTCTCTAGATAATTCACACCACCTCGCTCGCATTTTTTCTCTCTTTCTCTTTGTATGTGTGTTTCTGTTTCTCCCTTTCTCTCTCCTTTTCTCTCTCCTCCTCTCCTCTCTCTTTCTCTCTCTCGACATAATTCACACCACCTCGCTCGCATTTTTTCTTTCTCTTGTTGTATGCATTTCTGTTTCTCTCTCTCTCTTCTACCTCTTCCACTCTTTGTTCTTTTATTCCTTTCTCTCTCCTCTTTTCCTCCTCTCTCCATCTCTGTATGTGTCTCTCTCTTCAATCTATATATCTCCCTCTTTCTCTGTTTTCTCTCTCTCTCCTCCTCTCCTCTCTCCTTTTCTCTAGATAATTCACACCACCTCGCTCGCATTTTTTCTCTCTGTCTTTGTGTTTTCTGTTTCTCCCTCTCTCTCTTCACTCTGTCTTTCTCTTTTCTTCCTCTCTCTCACTCCTCTTCTTTTTCCTCTGTCCTTTCTCTCTGTGTGTGTTTCTCTCTCTTCACTCTATATCTCCCTCTCTGTCTGTCTTACACCTTTTCTCTCTCTCCTTCTCTGTCCTTTCTCTCTCCTCTTTCTTCCTTTCTCTACATAATTCACCACCTGCTCATTTTCTCTCCTCTCGCTCTCTGTGTGTTTTGTCTTTCTCTCTGTCTGTCTTTTTCTCTCCTCCTCCCTCTCTCCTTTCTCTCTAGATAATTCACACCACCTCGCCCCCATTCTCTCTCTCTCTCTTTCTCCATTTCTTCTCTCTCTTCTCTTTTCCTCCTCTCTCCATCTCTCTGTGTGTCTCTCTTCACTCTATATCTCCCTCTCTCCGTCCGTCTTTCTCCCTTTCTCTTTCCTCCTCTCTCTGTCCGTTCTCTCTCTTTCTTCCGTTCTCTACAAAATTCACATCACCATCGCTCTCATTTTCTCTCCTCTGTCCTTTCTCTCTCTTTCCTTCTCTCTCTCTATATAATTCACATTTCATTTTTTCTCTGTCTTTTTCTCCCTCTCTTCATCTGTCTGTCTTTTCTCTCTTTCTCTCTCCTCCTCCCTCTCTCCTTTCTCTCTCTCTAGATAATTCACACCACCTCGCTCGCATTTTTTCTCTCTGTCTTTGTGTTTCTGTTTCTCCCTCTCTCACTCTGTCTGACCTTTTCTCCCTTTCTCTCTCTCCTCTTCTTTTTCCTCTGTCCTTTCTCTCTCTGTGTGTGTTTCTCTCTCTTCACTCTATATCTCCCTCTCTGTCTGTCTTACACCTTTTTCTCTCTCCTCCTTCCTCTGTCCTTTCTCTCTCCCTCTTTCTTCCTTTCTCTACATAATTCACATCACCTCGTTCTCATTTTCTCTCCTCTCTCTCTGTCCTTTTCTCTCTTTCTCTCTCCTCCTCCCTCTCTCCTTTCTCTCTCTCTAGATAATTCACACCACCTCGCTCGCATTTTTTCTTTCTCTTCTCGTATGCATTTCTGTTTCTCTCTCTCTCTTCTACCTCTTCCACTCTTTGTCCTTTTATTCCTTTCTCTCTCTCTTTTCCTCCCTCTCTCCATCTCGTGTGTCTCTCTTCCCTTATATCTCCCTCTCTCTGTCCGTCTTTCTTCCTTTCTCTCTCCTCTTTTCCTTCCTCTCTTTCTCTTTCTCTCTCTAGATAATTCACACCACCTCGCCCCCATTCTCTCTCTCTCTCTTTCTCCATTTCTCTCTCCTCTTTTCCTCCCTCTCTCCATCTCTGTGTGTGTCTCTCTTCCCTCTATATCTCCCTCTCTCCGTCCGTCTTTCTCCCTTTCTCTTTCCTCCTCTCTCTGTCCGTTCTCTCTCTTTCTTCCGTTCTCTACAAAATTCACATCACCTCGCTCTTTTCTCTCTCTTTTCTCTTTTCCTCTTTCTCTCTCTTTCTCTCTCATTTTTTTTTCTCTCTGTCTTTTTCTCTCTTCATCTGTCTGTCCTCTTTTCTCTCTCCCTCTCTCCTTCTCTCTTTACATAATTCACACCACCTCGCTCTCATTTCTCTCTCTTCTCTCTTTGTATGTGTGTTTCTCTTTCTCCCTTTCTCTCTCCTTTCTCTCTGTCTTCTTCTCTCTTTTTCTCCTCCCTCTGACCTTTCTCTCTCTCTACATAATTTCGACCATCTCACTCAAATTTTTCTGTTTCTCCCTCTCTTCATTTGTCTGTCCTTTTGTGCCTTTGTCTTCTTCTTCTCCTCCCTCTCTCCTTTCTCTCTCTCGACATAATTCACACCACCTCGCTCTCATTCTCTCTATCTCTTTTTTCTCTCTCTCTCACTCTTTCTCCATTTCTCCTCTCTCCATCTCTGTGTGTGTCTCTCTTCCACTCTATATCTCCCTCTCTCCGTCCGTCTTTTCTCTTTCCTCCTCTCTCTGTCAGTTCTCTACAAAATTCACATCACCTCGCTCTCAATTTCTCTCCTTTCTCTCTCTCTGTATGTGTCTCTCTCTTCACTCTACATCTCCCTCTTTCTCTCTGTTTTCTCTCTTTCTCTCTCCTCCTCCCTCTCTCCTTTTCTCTCTAGATAATTCACACCACCTCGCTCGCATTTTTTCTCTCTGTCTTTGTGTTTCTCTCTCTCTTCACTCTCTGTCTTTGTGTTTCTGTTTCTCCCTCTCTCACTCTGTCTGACCTTTTCTCCCTTTCTCTCTCTCCTCTTCTTTTTCCTCTGTCCTTTCTCTCTCTTTGTGTGTGTTTCTCTCTCTTCACTCTATATCTCCCTCTCTGTCTGTCTTACACCTTTTCTCTCTCCTCCTTCCTCTGTTCTTTCTCTCTCCCTCTTTCTTCCTTTCTCTACATAATTCACATCACCTCGTTCTCATTTTCTCTCCTCTCTCTCTGTCCTTTTCTCTCTTTCTCTCTCCTCCTCCCTCTCTCCTTTCTCTCTCTCTAGATAATTCACACCACCTCGCTCGCATTTTTTCTTTCTCTTCTCGTATGCATTTCTGTTTCTCTCTCTCTCTTCTACCTCTTCCACTCTTTGTCCTTTTATTCCTTTCTCTCTCCTCTTTTCCTCCCTCTCTCCATCTCCGTGTGTCTCTCTTCCCTCTATATCTCCCTCTCTCTGTCCGTCTTTCTCCCTTTCTCTCTCCTCTTTTCCTTCCTCTCTTTCTCTTTCTCTCTCTAGATAATTCACACCACGTCGCCCCCATTCTCTCTCTCTCTCTTTTTCTCCCTCTCTCTCTCTTTCTCCATTTCTCTCTCCTCTTCTCCTCCCTCTCTCCATCTCTGTGTGTCTCTCTTCACTCTATATCTCCCTCTCTCCGTCCGTCTTTCTCCCTTTCTCTTTCCTCCTCTCTGTCCGTTCTCTCTCTTTCCTTCTCTCTCTCTATAATTCACATTTCATTTTTTCTCTCTGTCTTTTTCTCCCTCTCTTCATCTGTCTGTCCTTTTCTCCTCTCTCTCTCCTTTCTCTTTACATAATTCACACCACCTCGCTCGCATTTTTTCTCTCTTTCTCTTTGTATGTGTGTTTCTGTTTCTCTCTCCTTTCTCTCTTCTTCTCTCTTTTTCTCCTCCCTCTGACCTTTCTCTCTCTCTCTCTCTACATAATTTCGACCACTTCACTCAAATTTTTCTGTTTCTCCCTCTCTTCATTTGTCCGTCCTTTTGTGCCTTTGTCTCTCTTCTTCTCCTCCCTCTCTCCTTTCTCTCTCTCGACATAATTCACACCACCTCGCTCTCATTTTCTCTCTCTGTCCTTTTCTCTCTTTCTCTTTCCTCCTCCCTCTCTCCTTTCTCTCTCGATAATTCACACCACCTCGCTCTCATTCTCTCTCATTCTCCCTCTCTCACTCTTTTTTCTCCCTTTCTCTCTCCTCTTCTCCTCTCTCTCTGTGTTTCTCTCTCTTCACTCTGTATCTCCCTCTCTCTGTCTTTCTCTCCCTTTTTCTTCCTTTCTCTACAAAATTCACACCACCTCTCTCTCTCTCTCTCCCTTTGTGTGTTTGTTTCTCCCACTCTCTTCACTCTATGTCTTTCTCTCCTCTTTTCCTCCCTCTGTCCTTTCTCCCTCTCTTCATCTGTCTGTCCTTTTCTCTCTCCTCTTCTCCTCCCTCTCTACATAATTCACACCACCTCGCTCTCATTTTCTGTCCTCTCTCTTTTCCACTACCTATCAGCTGTCTCCTCCCCTCCTCTTTCCCTTCATCCCTCCCTCTCTGTACACCTCCCTCTTTCTTCTCTTCCTCTACCTACAACTTCCCTTTCATTTCCACCTCTCTTTCTCTCTCTCTCTCATCTCTTCCTATTTGATCTCCCCCTCTTTCTTCTCCCTCCTCCCCTCCCTCTCTTTTTTTTGCTCAATTCCGCCTCTCCTCCGCCTCTCTCTCCTTTCTCCTCATGCTCTCTCACCACTTTTCTCCTTCTGTTCTCAACCCCTTCTCTCCTTTCTTCTCTCTCTCCTTCCCGCTCTCTCGCTCATGTCTTTTCCCTCTATCCTTTCACTCTTTCGTCCTCTTCTCGATCCCTACCTCCCCTTTTCTCTCTCTATACACTTCCTTCTCTTTCTTCTCTTCCTCTTTTCTTCTCTCTCTCTCTCCTCTGTCTACACCTTCTCTCTTTCTCTCTTCCTCTCCTCCTTCTCCCTCTCCTTTCCTCCCTCTTTCTTTCAAATCCCATTAGAAAACACTGTCAGGTTGTTGGGGCACTGCACATTTTTCCCATTCCAGCCCGAAAGGAGGAGACACTCTGGAATAATACGCTTTAATGGAGATTCTTAGACGCACACACACACACACACACACACAGAGCACACACACACACACACACAGAGACACACACACACACACACACACACAGAGACACACACACACACACACACACACACACACACACACAGAGACACACACACACACACACACACACACACACACACACACACACACAGAGACACACACACACACACACACACACACACACACACACACACACACACACAGAGACACACACACACACACACACACACAGAGACACACACACACACACACACACACACACACACACAGAGACACACACACACACACACACACGCACACACACACACACACAGAGACACACACACACACACACACACACACACACGCACACACACACACAGACACACGAACGCACAAAGACACACACAGAGACACAAACGACACACACACACTCGCACACACAGACGCACACACACACACACACACACGGACGCACAAAGACACACACACACACACACACATAGAGACACAGACGCACACATATATAGAGACACACACAGAGACACACACACGGACACACACACAAGCACAAAGAGACACACACAGAGACACACAAACACACACACACACACACAAACGCACACAGAGACACACACACACACGGACACACACACACACACACACACACACACACACACACACACACACACACACACACACACAGATGCACACAAGACACACAGAGACACACAACACGAACGCACACACACACACGCACACACAGATGGACACACACACACACACGAACGCACAAAGACACACACACACACACGGAAGCACAAAGACACACACACACACACACGGACGCACAAAGACACACACACATGGACGCACAAAGACACACACAGAGACACAAACGAAAGCACACACACACTCGCACACACAGACGGACACACACAGACGCGCACACACACACACACACGGACGCATAAAGACACACACAGAGACACACACACACATGGACGCACACACACACATAGAGACACAGACACACACAAACGCACACACAGACGCACACACACACACGGACACGGACGCACGCACACACACACACACACACGGACGCACAAAGACACACACAGACACACATATATAGAGACACACAGAGACACACACACTGACGAACACACAGAGATGGACACACACACGAACGCACAAAGAGACATACACACACACACACACACACAGAGACACATATAGAGAGACACATATAGAGAGACACACACACACACACACACCAACATATAGAGACACACACAAACACACACAGACACACATAAAGAGACACTTACATACACAAGCACACACACACACACACACACACACACAGAGAACACGCACACACGGACGCACACAGAAACGCACATATATAGAGACACACACAGACACACACCCCCACACACATATACAGACACACAAACACACATAGACACACACAGACGCACATAAAGAGACACACACATACAAAAGCAGACACACATACAGACACACACATACAGACACAGACAAAACACACGGACACACACACAGAGACACACATACACACATATGGACGCAGACACAGACACACACACGGACGCACATATAGAGACACACAGACAGACACACACACATGCACAGAGAACACACACACATATAGACACACACATATATACAGGCGCACAGACAGACACACACACACACACACACACACACAGAGACACACGGACGCACATATAGAGACACACACACACACACAGAGACACAGACAGACACACACAAACACACACACATATAGGGACACACACATACTACAGAGACAAACACACACACACCGAGAGAAAGACACACACACACATATAGACGCACACACACACACACAAAAGTATTGATTAGTCCTGTTATAATGAGTATCGGATCACAGGGCTGCAGTTCTTTAGTTGTTCAGTCGATTAATCGGTGGATGTTTCAATCGACCAAAACGTGTCTTAATCGACTGACGGTGCGTTCGATTCTCCGTCCGACTCTGAGCTACGAGGACGTTACCTTTTTCCTCGGACGCTGGAACTAAGAACTCGGAAGAGGAGGAATTCCGAAATAAAATCCAAGTCAGTGTCACTGGTCAGATCTGTGGAGAGGCGACCCCATCCACAGTAATAACGCATGATTTCTACAGCATTTTAGATTCATAAACATTTAATTTATCACATTTAAGATAGACAATTTTAATGCCATACTGTGGAACATTACACATAAAGCAGAAAAGTGACATGGAGTTTGCTTTAACTTCCACATACGAGTTAATTTCGGTCAAATTTGAGGTTTTATTTACCCTTTTTTCCCCGTCTCTGTTTGTACTTTTCCATCAGATTGAGCTGAATGATATAACACCATTGTCTGAGGAAGTAAAAGCCCAGATTTGTGAAGTTGTGGGCGGAAGAGCGGAGAAAGTATTCGGATATAAGACATCAGGGACCAAAAACTACAACTGCTCCACTCATTTGAACAGAACGTGAACGGAAACAGTCAACAAAACGGACAAATACACTCGAGACCATCGTTTCCCAAAGACAAGAGGTGTTTTTTTTAGGGTCGCCTTGTCACGATCTGCACGTTGAAATGTTAAGACATGTTTTGTATAATTTCCTGTCTTTTTGTAATTATTTCATTGACTATTTTGCTGGTTCAATTGAATGTTGAAAAGAAAAAGAAACTGGTTACGTTTAATGTCCAAATAGGCGACTTATGGATCCTTTTATTGCTGAGTCAATTGTTTTTTGTTTAAAATTTGAGTAATATTAATTGTTGAGAGACACGATCACTCAGTCAACAATAAAATATCCTCATTCATGTTCAATAATGGTCAAATCCACCTTTATTTAGTGATTTACGAATAATGTTTATTGACCTGGGTCGCGAAGGTTTGTGACTTTTAAAATATCGGTCCCCAGAAAAAAAGTCTGGTAAACACTGATCTAAACACGGTAAAAACACGGTAAAAATAGAGAGGAAAGCTGCATTCCTCGATACATGGGCGACACTGAGCTTTTGATTCGATACGTTATATTTAAAATCGATTTGTTCAATAAAAAATAAAGGCTAAATCATGTCTGTGATAGTAAAAGTCTTTGTTAAACCACTTCTTGTGCAAAGTTAAAATGAAACACAAACATTTTAATCATCAAAACAGTGAAAATGTCAAACGACTTTCCTTCCCCTAAACAAGCAGTAAAACTGTAGCACTATAACAAAATAATTTAATAAAATTATATTTTTGCACACCTCTCGTGTAAACCATATCTCCATGACAACTGGTGAACATTTTGCTCATAAATGTGCAAAAATATTTAAATATCGATATATAATATCGTTAAATTTAATGATACAGTATCAATAACGTGGACTGCTGTATCGATATATCGCCAAGAGTCCATCCATTTTCTTCTGCTTATCCCAGATCAGGGAGGACCAGCAGGGACTCCCAGACTCCCTCACCCCAGACACTTCCTCCAGCTCCTCTGGAGGGACCCCAAGGTGTGTCCTGAGTCTTCCCTGGGGCCTCCTCCCGATGGGACATGAACAACTCCTGAGAGAGTCGTCCAGGAGGCATCAGAACAGATGCTCGAGCCTCAGCTGCTCCTCTCCACGTGGAGGAGCAGCAGCTCTACTCTGAGCTCCTCCCGTGTGACTGAGCTCCTCACCCTGTCACCCTGCGGAGGAAACTCATTTCGACCACTTGTATCCGCGATCACGTCCTTTTGGTTGCCAAAAGTCATTTGTGATATATTTTATTAAATTATTTTAAATAAGACCTACAATTGTGTTGGAGTAAAATCTGTGTTTTTTTATTTTAACTTTGCACAAATTGAGTGGACTTAGTAGAGTTTTAGTGTCAGAGCCATGATTTACCCTTTTTTTTCAATGAATCGTATCAAATCTATTGAAATATATCGAATCGTATTGAATCAAAAGTGCACTGCATCGAAAAATGTATCGTATCGTGGCCTTTGTATCGAGGGATGCATCATATTGGCAGCTTCTTTATGACACCCAGCGCTGATTACGACACAGCAAAGCATCAATAACAAAAAGTTTAATTGTGAGCTACGAATGGCCTAAACGACAATATTATTATGAAGAATTATTTCAGCGTTCAATTATTTACGATTATTCCAGATTTTATCAGTAAACTTGAGTCCCGCCGCACACTGGGCCCACACAGACCTGTCGTTTACGGCGCGCAGACACAGAGCGGGACGGACATATGGACTCACTTACAGCTGAAGGGTTGTCGAGGTAACGAGGCCCCGCCCACCCAGGTCCAGCACAAGTCCTCATTCATCCAGGACTTAAACCAGACCAAACCAGGACCCTCCCCCGCCCCGGGGTCCAGAGAGGAGGTCTGAGTGGTCCACACAGGGGCTATAGACCGGGTCAGGGATGTGTGTCAAACCTTATGCAATCACCGCGGGGTATATTTAGACACAAAAATCATGTTCTGGACTTCACTTGGGTTTACGCAAATACAAATTACGTTCAAATGACCTATTGATACTTTGCCGAGGGTGTGCTACATGTATGTATGTCTACGGCGGAATGTTCAGCAGCTACACATTTACAAACGGTGCGGAAAAAGTTTAAAGACGGTCTGAAAACGGACAGGTGATTTTTTTGGTCAGATTGTGGTCAAATAAAGTTCGGATTAAAGTCTAATAAAGCGTCAGACAGAGCAGTGCCTACAGTTAGCGTCACAGTCCCAGGGAATGTTGAGAGAGAGAAAGATCGGCTGCAAAGTTTCAATATCAATGAATGTTGGTTTCATGTTGCAGGTTTTTACAAATACAAAGAATATAGTCAACAAAAACGCATTGATGTGTACATTTAGTCCTGGTTTAGACCTGGTTTAGACCTGGTTTAGACCTGGTTTAGACCTGGTTTACACCTGGTTTACACCTGGTTTACACCTGTATTAGAATTGGTCCTGGTGCAGCCCTGGTTTAGTCCTGGTTTAGACCTGGTTTACACCTGGTTTACACCTGGTTTACACCTGTATTAGAATTGGTCCTGGTGCAACCCTGGTTTAGTCCTGGTTTAGTCTTGATTTAGACTTGGTTTAGTCCTTGTTAAGTCCTGGTTTATTTCTGGTTTAGAACTGGTTTAGTACTGATTTAGTCCTGGTTTAGCACTGGTTTAGACCTGGTTTTGCTTGGTTTAGTCCTGGTTTAATCCTGGTTTAAACCTGTTTTAGCACTGGTCTTGGTTTAGTCCTGGTTTAGTCCTGGTTTAGACCTTGTTTACTCTTGATTTAGTCCTTGTTTAGTCCTGGATTAGTCTTGATTTAGTCCTGCTTTAGTCCTGGTTTAGTCCTGGTTTAGTCCTTGTTTAGTCCTGGTTTAGACCTGGTTTAGTCCTGCTTTAGTCTTGATTTAGTCTTGATTTAGTCCTGGTTTAGACCTGGTTTAGTCCTGGTGTAGTCCTTGTTAAGCCCTAGTTTGTTTAGCCCTTCTTCAGTCCCGTTTTAATCCTGGTTTAGTCCTGGTTTAGATCTGGTTTAGTGCTGGTTTAGATCTGGTATAGATCTGGTTTAGTCCTGGTTTAGATCTGGTTTAGTCCTGGTTTAGATCTGGTTTAGTCCTGGTTTAGTCCTGGTTTAGTCCTGGTTTAGACCTGGTTTAGTCCTGGTTTAGATCTGGTTTAGTCCTGGTTTAGTCTGGTTTAGTCCTGGTTTAGATCTGGTTTAGTCCTGGTTTAGACCTGGTTTAGTCCTGGTTTAGATCTGGTTTAGTCCTGGTTTAGATCTGGTTTAGACCTGGTTTAGTCCTGGTTTAGATCTGGTTTAGTCCTGGTTTAGATCTGGTTTAGTCCTGGTTTAGATCTGGTTTAGTCCTGGTTTAGATCTGGTTTAGATCTGGTTTAGTCCTGGTTTAGTCCTGGTTTAGATCTGGTTTAGTCCTGGTTTAGATCTGGTTTAGTCCTGGTTTAGTCCTGGTTTAGATCTGGTTTAGTCCTGGTTTAGATCTGGTTTAGTCCTGGTTTAGTCCTGGTTTAGATCTGGTTTAGTCCTGGTTTAGATCTGGTTTAGATCTGGTTTAGTCCTGGTTTAGTCCTGGTTTAGATCTGGTTTAGTCCTGGTTTAGATCTGGTTTAGTCCTGGTTTAGATCTGGTTTAGTCCTGGTTTAGATCTGGTTTAGTCCTGGTTTAGATCTGGTTTAGATCTGGTTTAGTCCTGGTTTAGATCTGGTTTAGATCTGGTTTAGTCCTGGTTTAGATCTGGTTTAGTCCTGGTTTAGATCTTGTTTAGTCCTGGTTTAGATCTGGTTTAGATCTGGTTTAGTCCTGGTTTAGATCTGGTTTAGATCTGGTTTAGTCCTGGTTTAGATCTGGTTTAGATCCTGGTTTAGTCCTGGTTTAGATCTGGTTTAGTCCTGGTTTAGTCCTGGTTTAGATCTGGTTTAGTCCTGGTTTAGATCTGGTTTAGTCCTGGTTTAGTCTGGTTTAGATCTGGTTTAGTCTGGTTTAGATCTGGTTTAGTCTGGTTTAGTCCTGGTTTAGATCTGGTTTAGTCCTGGTTTAGTCCTGGTTTAGATCTGGTTTAGACCTGGTTTAGTCCTGGTTTAGATCTGGTTTAGTCCTGGTTTAGATCTGGTTTAGTCCTGGTTTAGTCCTGGTTTAGATCTGGTTTAGTCTGGTTTAGTCCTGGTTTAGTCCTGGTTTAGTCCTGGTTTAGATCTGGTTTAGTCCTGGTTTAGATCTGGTTTAGTCCTGGTTTAGATCTGGTTAGATCTGGTTTAGTCTGGTTTAGTCCTGGTTTAGATGGTTTAGACCTGGTTTAGTCCTGGTTTAGTCTGGTTTAGTCTGGTTTAGATCTGGTTTAGTCCTGGTTTAGATCTGGTTTAGTCCTGGTTTAGCCTGGTTTAGATCTGGTTTAGTCCTGGTTTAGTCCTGGTTTAGATCTGGTTTAGTCCTGGTTTTAGTCCTGGTTTAGTCCTGGTTTAGTCCTGGTTTAGTCCTGGTTTAGATCTGGTTTATGGTTTAGTCTGGTTTAGTCCTGGTTTAGTCCTGGTTTAGTCTGGTTTAGTCCTGGTTTAGACCTGGTTTAGTCCTGGTTTAGATCTGGTTTAGTCCTGGTTTAGATCTGGTTCTGCCTTCATGTTGCTATAAATACAGATAATATAAAGTCGATAAAAACAAACAGATGTTCAGTGTTGGAGAAGCTCTGACATTTACACTTCACTCTTTAATTAAATGAAGGTCACATTTAGTAAGACACAAAAACAACTTGAAATAATGAAATAAAGACACAGAAGAACTACGCAAAAATAAAGTGTTTTTGACAGAGAACGAGCTCCCTGGTTCAGTTGTGATTGTGTTTTTTCTTCAGAAACGTTTATAAGATGCACACATAGAGAACTCACTTGGGTTTTTCAGTTTGAAATGTTGTAAATATAAAAGTGAAAACAATCTTGAGAAGGAGAAAACTCTTCAGAATGATGAAATAAATAAGAAAGACTGAAATTCTGGAGAAGTTCATCAGATCAGAAGTGCAGGACTGGAGACGAGATGATCTGTTTATAAATGTGTGTTTAAATTGAGGTTTTTGGGTTTATAAAGGCAACTGGTTTAGACATGGTTTAGTCCTGGGTTAACCCTGATTTAGACCTGGTTTAGATCTGGTTTAGACCTGGTTTGGGTCCAGCTGGTTTAGTCCAGGTTTAATCCTGATTTAGTGCTGGTTTAGACCGGTCAAAATGAAGGTTTTAAGGTTTATACTGAGTAAAATGGGATTTATATAAATCTGGTTTAGTCCAGGTTTAGTCCAGGTTTAGTCCAGGTTTAGTCCTGGTTTAGTCCTGGTTTAGTCCTGGTTTAGTCCTGGTTTACTGGTTTAGTGCTGGTTTACTGCTGGTTTAGTCCACGTTTAGTCCAGATTTTAGGGTTTATAGTGTGTAAAATAGCATTTATATAAATCTGGTTAGGTTTAGTCCTGGTCTAGTCCCGGTCTAGTCCCGGTCTAGTCCCGGTCTAGTCCCGGTCTAGTCCCGGTCTAGTCCCGGTTTAGACCTGACAAAATTAAGGTTTTAGGGTTTACACTGTGTAAATCAGCGTTTATTTGAATCTGGTTTTGCCCTGGTTTAGTCCAGGGTTAGTGTTGTTTTTAGTCCTGGCTTAGCCCCGGTTCAGGCCTGGTTTAGTCCTAGTTTAGTCCTGGGTAAATTCAGGTTGAGACCTGTGTTAGACCTGGTAAATCCACAGAGGTTTAGTCCTGGTTTAACCCTGGTTTAAACCTTTACATAGTCCTGGTTTTAGGGTTTATAATGTGTAAAATGACATTTATATAAAACTGGTTTAGCCCTGGTTTTTAACTGATTTAACCCTGGTTTTGACCTGGTTTAGTCCTGGTTTAGTCCTAAATTAAACTCGTGTGACTTGTGTCTGTGTCTGTGTCTCCACAGTCAAGAGTCTCGGCTCAGTTCAGCTCAGGCAGGAGCAGCTCTATAGAAATCACAGTCACACTTCATCTGGCTCCAAGATGCACAAACGCATTCTTATGGATAAAGTCGGTGCCGTAAAGTCTTAAAAAAAGAAAAAAAAAAAAAAAAAAGGGAGGAGGAGAGAAGGAGAAAGAGGAGAGGAGCAGAAGCCAACTCAGACCTGTAGGTTAATGCCTTCTCCAGACCTCCGCTGCTCCCTCGCTTTTTCCACTGGCTCACTGATTAAACCCTATGGCTGTGACGAAGAAGAGAGGAGGAAGAGGAGGAGGAGGAGGAGGAGGAGGAGGAGGAGGAGGGGGGAGCCATGTGCTAATCTACAGGTCTATAGTTTAAATGTACACTGTAAAAAAACTCTGAGATATAATGACTTGTATTCTGAGTTTTACTGTAAGATTAACACAAAAAAAAATCCTCAATATTAATCAAAACAATTAGAAGAAGTTTTAGAATGGATTTTATCTACACGACAATGAATAGAAGATCATGGTAAGTAAATTGGAATAAATTAAAGGATAAATTACTTTCTATATTGTCATAAAAGTTGTTTATTATCATTATAATGCCAAAATTAATATCAAGTTGAGTTTGTATTGTAAGAGTGTAATGGTACTTTTAATCGTGCCGAACTGTTTCGGTACAGAACGTTCAGAAGGCTCAGCACTTTAATATTCACGAAGGAACTTGTCCGTGATTGGGGCAGCAGAGTTTCCCACAGCGCTTTATAGTTAGAGCGGCCACCTTGACGACACGTGAATCCTTAAAAAACTACGGTTGTCGAGCCCCTGTCCTCATTTTCACCTTTCGCTGGCACAGAATCTCCACTCCACTTTGAATTTATTTTATTTTCCCGTTTGTATAATGTTAAAAAAAATTGTTGGTTTAATAAAAACACAAATAAACAACAAGAAAATGGTTTTGCATTTTGTTCCCAAACTGTACCGAAAAAGAACCGAACCGTGACCTCAAAACTGAGATATGTACTGAACTGTGATTTTTGTGAAGCATTACACTCTTATTGTATAGTTACAACACGCATTTACTCAGAAAAAGAAGGATAAAGGAGAGGACTAAGATAGCGTGATGTCACCCGTAGTGTTTGGAGCCAGTCAAATGAAGCTCACAGAGGCTAGAGGAGTGAATTTGGAGGTTCGATATTAAAGGTTGTATAGAGGATTTTTTTTAAGGGAAGAGAAATACAGCGACAGTCCTTTTTCTAATGTTGTGCATGCGCGACACCACCTTCCTCCTCCACAGCCTCAGTAGAAACATCTCCTCCCGCCTCTTTACTCTAGAAATCACGCTTGTTTACAGCCAGTGCGCCTCCAGAATTACTGTTGAAGTGACCTGTTTAGAAATAATTTAGCGACAGACGCATCAGTCTTTAGACCCTTCGTCTGCATCGCTGGAAGAAATCTCCAAGAATCACCTCAGTTTGACTTTGCTCCTTTTCCCCTTCTCTTCTTCTTTCAGCGACCTCAAAAATGGACTTTCTTTTGCGGCGAACTGGTCGTGGATTCTCGTCCGACATCACAACAAACTTTGGCCGAATTACGAGGAAGCTACATTTCACAAAAGCCTCTAAGAACCACTGCATAAACCACGTAATCCCAGCGCACTGGCAAGTCAGTTACACTAGAAACTACACTCGGGAGTTTGATTGATAACTAACAGCCAATAGATAAAGAGGTAGCCTCGTTTTCTATTGGCTGATGTTTATCTGGCCTCACTACGTCCACAGTTGATAGATTTTCATTCTTTTTTTTTTTTGGTCATCATAATTACAGCCTGCTGCATCTCTGTAATGGCATTTTAAACTTTCACTGACAATTTGAAACAAAAACAAAAAAAAAATCCTCCATACAACCTTTAAGAAAAGGAAATTATTTATGGACAAAATCGTGAAATAAAAGCACCAGCACATCACAGCAGCCACAGCAACATCATGTGACTCTGAGGAAGACAGCAGGGAGCAGTCGAAACCGTCAGGTACGAAAACAAACTCTTGGTCTGATTAAAGAACCTAAGAACATAAATGATAAACTGGACTAAAAACACCAGGATCATGTGAAGTAGAGTGGGTTAATACAAACATTTTACGACCAAAATGACGAAGCTCACAGCAGCAGTTACAGACAGAGATGAAGTTTTTCAATACAAAGTGAATTTGAGCCAGAGTAGATGGAGCCCATAGCGCCCCCATGCTCAGTTCCCATTTGGAACACCATGTATACATACAGTCTATGATGTTCCCATGTGGCCTTATCTCTGTGTTAGTCCTGCCCGATTATGGAAAAAAATCATTATCACGATTATTTTGGTCAATATTGAAATCACGATTATTCAAACGATGCATTTATTCAGCATTTCTCTCTCTTAAAAAACACTTTGTTATTGATAATTTACGCAAAACTTTCAAATTGAAAATAAATATTGTCTACAAATATGAATCTTAGAGCAGTTTTGTGATGTATAAAACAAAAATTAATAAAAAAATAAATAAACTTTGAACATGAAATAAGGCAAAAAACAAACAAACCCATAAATGTACCCAAAATAAACTCTATATCCAGCTCTTCTACAATCTCTACATTTTAAAAAATTAAATAAATATACTTATTTATATAAAAAATATCCCAACCAAAGCTTCATTTCAATTCGATTATATGAGTTTGGAGATCGTTTGACACACAAATTGAATTTCTGTGCTGTGAATTTGACTTTTTTAGTTCTAATACCTGTGAAAAATGAGGACCTAGTATCGATACTAGTCTTAATCGCGATTAGTATCTGATTTTTGATACTTTTGACAACCCTGCATAGACACACACCACACGACGACCCACTAAACCTTCAACCTTCATATTTCAAAACACACATACTCCATAAAAAACTACAGACTGGCAGATATATATTTTTACAGTGCACATGTGCGATGAGTTACTCCGGTCTGCGCAGCGCCGTGGTTAGATTCCTATAGGTTTAATGACATCACAGAAAACTTCATGCTCGGCTGATATCAGACCAGCGCTATAGGGCTCAAAGAAGAAGCTACTGTCATTATCAATCACTGCGAGCGCTTGGATTTCACGTGCTTTTCCCCCGTTGGCCTCGTCTGGGAAGTGAGTATGTGAAAACAGTTAAGAGATCAGAAGATATTCACCGTTTGCTGCCACTGTTATTGTTGACTCTAAAACCGATATAGAAAAGTAATATAATATGTTTATTCTGATCAAACTGCATTATGTCCCAACAGTAATCAACAGATACGTAACGTGCGACTGAAATGTTCACTACTGCACGAGTGAAAACTTGCAATTCTAATGTAGAGTTTTATCTGCAGACTGAACAAATCAGACAATGAAATAATAATGTCACTCACAAATTTGAGATTCAGTGCAATACAATATCAGTCCAATATGTGGAGACACTGATATGGTTGTCTTTTAAAAACATAAATGTTTATTGTTTTGTCACTGTCCTTGTCTGTTTTAAAAATGGACCATTAGTCCAGAATAAAGATGATGTTGATAATAAAGTCAATTATTTTAAGTTATTAATCACAAATATAATCTCCAAAATAATAATAATAATTCCGAAAAGGAGTGGGGAGAAACAAACCCTTATTTGGCCCCAACACTTTTACAAAACCATTAAAGCAATAATGTGCTTCTGCCAGATTCTATGGCTGCGTTCAAACTGCAGCCTGAAGTGACCCAAATCAGATTTTTTGGCCTCTATGTTCCTGTATCTGACAGTCTGAACCACACAGATCAGATTTTTTCAAATGTGACCCAGGACACTTGGATATGTGCTCCTAAAACCGATACATATCTGATCTTTTGACATGCGACTTCAGTGTGAACAGCCAAAGCACATTCATCCACCTACACGTTATCAACAAGACACAAACGTCACTATTCTGCACTGAAGTAGGTGAAAATGATTAATGAACTCCGTGTCACTTGGCTCCGTCTCCACATCCACACGTTCCTTTCAACGGACGTCGCTGCCGCTGCCCCACAAAACACCACGACCAAAAACCTCGTCCTTCTCCTTCTCAATCTCCTCCTTAAAACAAGTAAGTTGTTCATGTTCTGGCTCCGGTACGAGAGAAACTTTAAAATCTCCAGGTGCTCAATGCTGCGTCCATGTTTGGACAACTTCCATAAACACAGAGACGCTCACTGCGGTTGACGTCGTCGTGTCTCCAGTGTCACATGCGGGACACTTCCGGGCCGTTTATTGTTCACACTGGAGTCACATACAAGTCACATTTAATTGGAAATGTGAAAGACCTTGCAAAAACATCAGATTTCACAAAAAAATCGGAACTGAGCGTTAAGCCCTGCAGTCTGAACGTAGCCTTATAATAATCACATCCCTCCAGATGCAAAATCAATAACTGCATTTCAGAATCTTTTAGTGCACATTCAAATTACAAATTACAGATTTTTTTGGTGAAATCCGATGTTTTTGCGAGGTCGTTCACATTTCCGGTTAAAAGCGACTTGTCTGTGACTCCAGTGTGAACAGTAAACGGCTGGAAAGTGTCCCGCATGTGACACTGGAGACACGACGACGTCAACCGCAGCGAGCGTCTCTGTGTTTACAGAAGTTGTCCAAATACGGACGCGAGCATTGAGCACCTGGAGATTTTAAAGTTTCTCTCGTACCGGAGCCAGAACATGAACAACTTACTTGTTTTAAGGAGGAGATTGAGAAGGAGAAGGACGAGGTTTTTGGTCGTGGTGTTTTGTGGGGCAGCGGCAGCGACGTCCGTTGAAAGGAACGTGTGGATGTGGAGACGGAGCCAAGTGACACGGAGTTCATTAATCATTTTCACCTACTTCAGTGCAGAATAGTGACGTTTGTGTCTTGTTGATAACGTGTAGGTGGATGAATGCACTTTGGCCGTTCACACTAAAGTCGCATGTCAAAAGATCAGATATGTATCAGTTTCAGGAGCACATATCCAAGTGTCCTGGGTCACATTTGAAAAAATCGGATCTGTGTCGTTCAGACTGTCATTAAAAGATCAGATACAGGAGCATAGAGGCCAAAAAATCTGATTTGGGTCACTTCAGGCTGCAGTCTGAACGTAGCCTTAGTTACTCAAAAACCAACAGTGTCTCATAATCCGGTGCGCCTCATGTATCAATTCTGGTCGTGTTTAGTGACTCGAAACCGATTTTATGTGGTACACGGTGCTCAAAAATCTGTCAATCCGCTTGATGGATTGTCGGAGCATTAAAGTTACTGTAGTCAGGAGCAGAGTAAAGGGTGAAGTATAGTTCTGCACTGACTCAACGCAAACTGCCGCCTCCACCAGAAAAGTTTAAAAAAAAGCGCCTTTAAAATGAGATGAACTTTGCCCAAATACAACTACTTTTCTCTGTCAGAGTAACACTTCCTTCAAATCTGACTTTTTAAAAATACGAACAACTTCTGTATTCTCTCTGCGTGAATGCCACTGCCCGCTTTATTACGACATCTGTGCAAACTCAATAAAAAAGTTGGAAAAGTCAGAAGGACAAGTTAATAAAAAGACGATGAATATTAAAATGAAACTTACAATGCGGTCTTTTGTGCAAGCCGCGCGGGTCAGCGGAGAATAGTCTTACAAAGTGTTGAAAACGTCTTGAATTTGGGAGATTTTGTGAAACTTTAACTTGGAGACAGATCATTTAAAAGATACCGACTAAACTCGCAGATAAGGTCGAAGAGAAAGTTAGAAAAGGAAAATATTTTAAAAGGTTTGGAGCTATGTTTGGTAAGAGATTTGGTGGAGCTATGCCTGACCAAGCAAGTTAATAATGAGGGGGAAACCAGGGTAATTATAGGGCTGCACAATCTCTGAAAAGAGTCTAATTGAAACCTTTTGTAACAAGTATTGCAATATAAGTTGAAAAAATAAGAGTGGACATTGTAAAAAAAAAACAGGAGGGGCGTTAAAGACGAGGTATTACACTTCCTGTGGGGGATTAACTGCATTCACATGATATATTTAGATCACCGTGTTAACCTTTTATTGTTTTGAAAATGCCAAAAACAAAGTATCATCATGTTTTGGTTTTGCTCTCCATGTTAAGTCACTACCCCTTCAGAGCACTATCACAACACAATGACCACGTTTCCATGCTGTTTTTTAAATTCCAAATGAATTGTTCGGAATTAAAATATTCTCCTTTGAGTTTACATGGAAATAAAAATGTAGAATTGAGGTTTACATGGAAAACACGTTAAATCGCCTTTATTTAATTCCGCTCCATGTCTGGGGGTCGGAAAGGGTTCTGATTAGCCTGACCTCGCAGCATTAGGATTCGTGCGCTCGACAGTAGGCAGGTACTTTTTTTATTTAATCAGTCGCTGCTATTTGGTCGTAATGTATGTAATCCTGTAGGAAGATTTGCAATAACGTCTTTCCCCTTGATAAAATTCACCAAACATTCTCTTTGTTCCAGCTTTAAATCCTCGATCTTGGGAATCGTTACCAACACAGAATGTCTGTCTTCGTCTACATCCATCTTGATGCTTTGTTTATTGTTGTGCTGTTCCACAAAAGGGACCCAGACAGATGTGACGGGTTTGACGTCATGGCTTCACAGCTCTTCACTGATTGGCCGGTGCGCAGTCTACAACATCTGGGGTTTTTGCAAACCATCTAGTGTATTCTGATTCCTGACGTAGTCGCTGGAGAGAAATGAAATTGAGCGGAGGGTAGGTTCTGACTGGACAAGGTCCATCAGTCCTGGCTTTGGACTTTCATGTACTGCTCTCTAGATTTGTGAGCGGGATGTGGGAGTGGGCTGAGGTGGAGCAGCCGCTGACTCAGTTTGTCTTCTTCCTCCTTCTCCGACACTCTTCCCTTCTCCTCCTTGGCTGAGAGACGTAAAGTGTGATGAGAGAATTCTCCAGCTGCTGCTCAATTATCATCGCGGAAAAAGTTTGGGTCATGTTTGTGTCCATGACGTAACGACAAACCGAGATGACAGAAAAGCCGGTAGCAGCTGAAGTGTGTGTTTTCTTCCGGTCGACGTAAATAGTGAAAAAAATTGTGTCCTTGTCCAGTCAGAACCTTCCCAGGCCGGTGCTCGGTCTACAACTTCCAGGGTTCTTGCAAACCGTCTTGTGTATTCTGATTCCTGAACTAGTCGCTGGAGAGAAATGAAATTGAGCGGAGGCACTATTTGGCGCCAACCTGGATAAGTTTTGACTGAACAGGGACACCAACGTATTTACATCGACCAGAAGAAAACACACACTTCAGCTGCTACCGGCTTTTCTGTCATCTCGGTTTGTCGTTACGCCACGGACACAAACGAGATACGAACTTTTTCCGCAGTCGTTTCGATGATAATTGCGCAGCAGCTGGAGAATTCTCTCATCACACTTTACGTCTGTCGGCTGAGGAGGAGAAGGGAAGAGTGTCGGAGAAGGAAGGAAGAAGACAAACTGAGTGTGAAGCTGCTCTACCTCAGCCCACTCCCACATCCCGCTCACAAATCCAAAGAGACGTGGATGAAAGTCCGAACCCACGACTGGTGGAGCCGGATCGCCTGGATCGCATCAGAAGGGCGACTCAACGAGCATGTACTGAACGACCAGAATTATTTTTAAGAAGAATAAACGTTTACATGATCGAGAAATAAATTAATTCGGCTTTGAAATCGGAATAAACCACCCACTTACGACGGAATTAAGTTAAATTCCGAATAATCATTTTCATAAGGAATTAATTGTTTACATGGTCTTTTTAAAGCGGAATTAATTTTCATTAAAAATTAAATTATTTTATTATTATTATTTTAAGTTATTTTGAATTAAAGCTCTCATGTAAACATGGCAAATCACATCACATCAGGTTTGTCGTGTGGGATAATGGGTGACATGGACTTGTGGGCGGAGCCTCGTACAGAATCTTACAGCTCACCGTAAGCAGGGTTTGAACAGGGCCCGGGAGAGAACGCTAAATTACTCAAACATGCAAGGATGACTCTACAACCTCTTCAGGCGTGTTTTTGATGAGGAAATGGCATTAAAACATGGTAGAAGGTCGATTTTGCAGAATACTCCTTCTATAAAAAGTCGGAAATCTGTTCAGAACGCACTTTGTAAACAACTCCAGATGCTTCGACATTTGAAAGAAAACTGAAATATGAGCTGACAAACTAATACAAGAATCCCATGCATTTCTGAAAGTTTGTAGAGCTCTAAGCTACGTACAAGATCATTTTTCTATAAACAGACAGGAAACTCTTTACAAAGGTCATTCTATCCTCTAAATAACTAGACCCTTTGTGATTTGATAATTATGCCAACTCGACTCGGATAACAGCCCATTTACTCCTCCAAACATTAAACATTAAGCTATTGTACTGTATTTTGTTTAAAATTGTTAACCGCTATTTTGAAAACCATGGATAATCTTTTGTTCGCTTAATTCTGTTCTGTATTTGTGGGTAACTGACAGAGATGGAAAAAGTACTGAAAAACTGTAATTAAGTCAAAGTATCTTTACTTTGCTTAAGTCTTAATCAAGGACCATGTAAAAATCTGCTCGAGTAAAAGTAAAAAAGTACTTTGCCACCGAGTACCTCCGCTCAATTTCCTTTCTCTCCAGCGAATTGGAATCAGGAATCGGAATACACCAGACAGTTTGCAACAACACTGAAAGTTGTAGACTGCGCACCGGCCAATCAGAGAAGAGCTGTGAAGCCATGACGTCAAACTCAAGCGTCTGTCTGGGTCCATTTTCTGGAACTACAACAAGAATCCCATGCATTTCTGAAAGGGATTCTACAACAGTAAACAAAGCATCGAGATGAATGTAGATGAAGACAGACATTCTGTGTTGGCGACGATTCCCGAGATCGAGGATTTAAAGCCGGAACAAAGAGAATGTTTGGTGAATTTTATCAAAGGGAAAGACGTTATTGCCTTTCTTCCTACGGGATTTGGCGCATTACATACGTCACGACCAAATAGCAGCGATTGGTTAAATTTAAAAAGTACCTGCCTACTGTCAAGCGAACGAATCCTAATGCTGCGAGGTCAGACGGTTTCCACGATGTGAAACCCGCTGATGAATCAGGTTAATCAGAGCCCTTCCCGACCCCCAGACGTTGCGCATAATTAAATAAAGGCCATTTAATGCGTTTTCCATGCAAATCTCTATTTAGAATTCTTATTTATTTATTTATTTATTTTAATTCCGAACTATTTCATTAAAAACAAAACAAAAAAAAATCAATAAAAGGAAACATGGTGATGTAAATATAAAGTGAAACCGGCTGATGAACTCACAAAACTGCAATAAAAAAGAAAAAAAACAAAAACAAAATCAAAGTATGCAAAACTAAAATGTTACTCTCATTGCACACTGATTGCTGACAAGAAATGAAAAAGTGTCATGACGTCCTTGATCTGTGGCTCGGCACCAGCATCGTCCAAGTTGATCCAAGACAGACTGGACAATGACTGGACATTCTGTAGTAGACATGTCAAACTCAGGCCCGGGGGCCAAATTTGACCCATGATATAATTATATTTGGCCCGTGAGATCACATCAAATCTGTATTAGAGCTGCTCGCCGGCTACAGATAAACTATAGAGACATTATTTATTTAAAATGTTGTTATTATTTTATATTCTGCTTGTTCTGGATTCAATGTTCAAGCAAAACTATTATTAAACGTTTATTTTAATAAGAAAAGGTTTAACATTACATATCACGAAAGAAGAGAAAACCTGCAGATGTTGTGGAAATTTTTCAATAAATATTTAGTTTGGCCCATGACTTAGTCCCAGTTTTTAATTTTGGCCTCTGTCAATTTGAGTTTGACACTCCTGCTCTATAGCAAAAATGCCGCGTGTGCAATTTTTTTTCATTTACAGCAGATTTTATTTTATTTTTTTCCACATTTCTTTTTTTTTCTCTATCACTATGATTTTTACTCAGTAACGACGGCGGGTTCCAGTGTAATGAAGTGAAATGCTTGGGTCAAAATGTACGAGTAAAACTGAAATGACCTATTTCAAAAAACACAAACAAAATTACTCATAAAAACTACTCAGTTACAGTAACGTGAGTAAATGTAATTTGTTACTTTCCCCCCTTGGTAACTGAACCATTCGTGCGCGGCTAAAATCTCCTCGTCACATTTGAGAGTCGGCACGCGGCGCTCGCTCTGACACGACTCCACAAATGTTTTGAATAGTTGGTATTTGTCACCTGGAAATGTTCCTGGAAGTTTTTATTTACACAGAGTAAAAATACTGGACAGAGAAATAAGGTCAAGTCATGCAGAGTTCAAGCTACTAAAAATATATAGAATAAAAAAAGATTCACAAAATACAACTTTACGAGAATTTAAATGGTTTATATTAAAGTTGATATAACTTTTTAAAGGCGTTGCGACTTATTTTTTACCGTTTTGGTTTTTCTAACTATAGTTTATAAGCACTTTTCACAACTTTCACAGGCCAGAGCAGAAATTTGTCATCACGGTAACAACAACTAGCATGCCAAACAGCGCACTTCCTAGTTGACAGACAATCAAAACACTTAATTAATCTCATTTTGACCTTTTTTTAAAACTTTATTACATGTAGAAAAGTAGATACAGACCCTTGATTCATTTTATGTTTTTAAGGATTCTTCTATTCCCTCCTTGTCTCCATGGAGATGTTATTAATTTGCCTAGAATGTTCCACCATATGGCATTAAACAGATCTAAACAAGCCAAATTACAGGCCAGATCTGTGGAGATGAGAGACCTCGCTCACAGTAACAATGCATGTTTTTTAAGGTACTTTAAGCGCTTGTAATTGAATAAAAGCGAGATTGACAAGTTTAATGTTTTATGCCGTGTTTTCTTGAGCTCGGGACTCGGGGAAAACCGACCTCCACCTTGAGAATCGGGGAAACGCAAACTCGGGCTGGTTCGGTGTAGACCAAGTCGGCTGGATTTACGTCACAGCAAAAATGGAGGAGCACACAGTGAACGGGGAGAATTGTCTTTTCGTCATTTTGATGTGTTACGTTGTGTATGATGGACCAATGAGGGATTACACACATATAAGGACACATGAGAATAGAAAAGAAAGTACTACCATTTAATGTTAAAAACACCTTCTATTATAAATGACATTCCTGTGTAAATAAAGAGTATTTTTTATTCATTATGGGATCGGAATCGGTATCGAGTATTGAGTCTATTCCTTTGTATTGAAATCGAGTTTGAAATTTTTGATAGAGGCCATATATTTTCACCTTCAGAGCGACTCTTAAACATGTTCAGTTTCCTCATTAGATTTGCAATAAGTGTTTAAGATGAAGGATTCTGCGTGCACAGAATCTGGTTAAATACAAAAGTACCCGTCTACCGTCGAGCGAACGAATCCTAATGCTGCGAGGTCAGACTGTTTCCACAACGTGAAACCGGCTGATGAATCAGGCTGGGAACTTTCCAGGCAAAGCACTAACATCTCTATGGAGGCAAACACCCGAAATGTTCCACAATATGACATTAAACAGCTCCACTTTACATTTAAAGTGTTTTTACATCTCAAGAAAAATCTCTGGTTTGGTCTCAATGAAGATAGACAGGTTTAATGCCATACTACGGAAGCCGAGAGGGGTCACAACAAACGCAAACGCCGCAACAAATACAAATGCGACAACACAACAAAAAGCCACAACAAACCGAAAAAAGGCACAACGGAAATGACCGCGGGACTCTGTTTTAACGCAAACGCCACAACAAATACAAACGCCACGACACAAACGCAAATGCCGCAACACATTAAAAAGCCACAACGGAAGTGACCGCGGGATTCTATTTACCGACGGACCGATCAAGCGGCAAGTGAAGAAGAAGAAGAACTACAACGTGAAAAGTAAAGGAACGAAGAAGTTGGAAACGTAAGTAAAAATTATTTATTGTTTTATCATTATTCGTTTCACGTTGTAGTTCTTCTTCTTCACTTGCCGCTTGATCGGTCCGTCGGAAAATAGAGTCCCGCGGTCACTTCCGTTGTGGCTTTTTTAGTGTGTTGTGGCTTTTTAATGTGTTGTGGCTTTTTAATGTGTTGTGGCGTTTGTATTTGTTGAGGCGTTTGTATTTGTTGAGGCGTTTGCATTAAAATAGAGTCCCGCGGTCACTTCCGTTGTGGCTTTTTTTGGTTTGTTGTCGCATTTGTATTTGTTGCGGCGTTTCCGTTTGCTGTGACCCCTCTCGGCTTCCGTACCATACTGTGCCGTAACATCTCCATGAAGAAAAGCATTTGACCAGAAAAAGTTACACAATGTACCTTTAACCGGTCCACTGAAATTAATATATTTTTCATGAACCTTTTAGCTTCGACTCAGAACTCAGTAACAGACTTATTGATACGGCTCTCGTAATAAAACTAATCACATTTCTAACACTGGGCCTGTGTCAAGTGGTCTTCTGATGCACGATCTCCAAATCCGCGATAATAAAACAGATCTACGCAGGCTGGATTTCCCTTAATCCTCGGCGGTGACAGACGTTGGCGTTCTGTAATTGCTTCTGAAGAACTCAACGTCTGAAATCCACCTTAAGACGAGGAACGTGAAGAAGGACGCGCGGCCATTTTATCCGAGTAATCTAATGTGATCAGTGTGAACGTCTTCAGAGAGCAATCGTTATGTAAACTATCCCTACGGAACAATATTTATTATGTGTACATTTTCTTTGCAGCAGATCAATACCTAACTGTAAGCACTGCTCTGTTTGAAGCTTTCTTACTCGAGTTAGACTTTAATCAGAGCTTTATTACCTGGTCCTTGAAGGGTTGACCAGGTTTTGTGTGTCTGTGCGTCTATCCACGATAATTCCGCCATTTATGGGTCAATTGAAAGATCACGCCATTATAAAGGATCAGCAATTTCGGCAATTTCTGAACCATCTGCGGGCGAAAATATTCACCCAATCATCACACAAGTTGGCGCACACATAACCAGGGTACACTGATGTTACAGGTCAAATATGTGTTTTTGGTCATAACTCTGCGAAGGATCGAGCTCGAGCAACGGGAGTGGTCTCAAAATCTCGGAAAATGTATGATCTATTTATAATTCTATGCATTTGTAGAGTAAAATATTAATAGTTTTGGAGATAATCACTAATAATAGTTCCTTTCTCTTTCAGTGTTTGCCGTTAAAATTCTAATTGGAACAAAAATAATTTCCATTTCTTGTTTTTCTGGTGATACACAACACACTGATCTACAGTCACACAACTAACATACACACAACTCATGAAAAATGACATTTTGGTTACACACTAGTAAACACAGACTCTCTCATGTGTGACCAACATCACACAAATGTTCATGGGCCTGTACAGATACACACATTACACTGTGGATATAACAATCATGTATATAGACTGAGCTCCTCATAAACTGCTTCTGCGGTGATGAACTGACCTCATGGGGATCAGGTTGATATCTCCGGTTGTTCTTGTTTGAACCAAGTTCTGCTGTTAACCTCTCGCTTTCTCAAAGTTTGTCACAATTTACATGCAAGAGAAGCATTTTTCTGACACTTTGAACATTATTTCAACAAAATAAAGGTGTTTTCTTGTATGTTTAGTTGTCAAATTAAAATGTCAGTGTACAACAGAAGAGTTTTGGCCCAGACTACATCATGGACAGTGTCTCTTTCCTCGTTTCCTTCGCTTTGATTCCTTCTCCTCAATCCTCCATTTTTCAGCTGTCAGTCAAACGTGTCAAAACAAAATCACAGAATGAAAGAGTAAACATGAGGGAGGCTTCAGGAGGCGGATATCGGATAAAACAATCAAACTTTATTGGTCTCAGTGAGGAGTTTATATCCTCTATCCATTTCCTTTGCCGAATCGACGAGAGGAATCGAGAAGAAGTTAGTGAGGAAAGAGAAATGAGACGCGGCCCCGGTGTCTCTCAAATAACATTACAGACAACAGTTTTTCAGTTAGTTTCCCTCAACTTTTGGTTGAAAATCAAACTCCTACAGGATGATGAAGGCTCGTGTTGATCACAGGCCCCTGAAAATTCACTTTGTGTTTTTCTTGAGTTTTCAGATTATCCCCTTGGTAACTCCTAAACATTACAACATTATGCTGCGTTCAGAACACAGCGTCAAAAACGCCCTAGACGCCTCTATTTGGACGCCTTTGCATTGGGCACCGAAAAATACTCTTTTTTTTCCTAAAACGATGGCAGACCAGAGTAAGAGAGTGAGTTTAGTGTATTTATTACAAAAAACATCAATGGAGATCGGCGGCTGCGACGTTTATATATGTATCCTCCACTAATGACACTGGATCAGTCCTGGTCTAGTCTTGGTCCAGTTCTGGTCTAGAGTCCTAGTCCAGTCCTGGTCCTGGTCTAGAGTCCTGGTCTACAGTCCTGGTCTAATTCTGGTCTAAGTCCTGGTCTAGAGTCCTGGTCTAGGGTCCTGGTCTAGGAGTCCTGGTCCTGGTCTAGTCCTGGTCCAGTCCTGGTCAGTCCTGGTCTAGAGTCCTGGTCTCGGGTCCTGGTCTCGGGTCCTGGTCCGGTCCTGGCGATCGGTTGGGTGATTGTGGTGTATATATTTATACTTCTTGGTTCTTGGGTCTTTCTCTTTCTTCCTGATAATAATCAGGAAGATTACGCTACGTCACTGGATACTCGTCCCTGATTGGTTGATGCGGCGTGTTTGGCGCAAAAAGTTCAGCATTTTCAACTTCTGACGCAGACGCCTTAGACGCCCGTCGAGAGCGTCGACACCAGGACGCTCAAGACGAGTTTCCACATAGACTTTGTATGTAAACTGGACGCCTTGACACTCCGATATACACAGGCCTTTAGAGGTACATGTAAAACACCCCCAGCCCGGTGTCTCTGCAAAATAAGCCTATTACTCTTCAATAAACTGCTGCGTGGAACATTGAGACGAGCAGGCGGCACAACCTGACAGTATTTAGATATTATTTAGTCCTAAACCAGGATTAAACCATAAAACCACTCCAGAACTAAATAAGAATTAATGTAAACAAGTTCTTATGAGGTTTAAAGACCAATCCAGGACTAAACCAGGTCTAAACCAGGACTAAACTAGAACTAAACCAGTTTTCAAGCCAACAACTTCTTTTTACCTTTAATTCAGTGAAGATTGTCAATTCCAGGGCTGAAATTATCCAAATGATTCTTGTGAAGTTGTATAAAGTTTTAGTGTTTTCAGTTTGAGAGAAGAACTAAAGAGCCTAAATCTGCAGCGTTTGTGCCTTAAACGTGCGAACGAAACGAAACGAAACAAAACTCCAGGTCTGTTTGTGACGAAGAAACAACATTATAACGTAAGAAAATCAGAAAACGGGCCTTTTAATGTACAGTCAGAACACTTTATCTCTACAGAAGCAGCTTGTTTCACACCTTCAGACGTCTGGGAATTGTTTTCGTACGTCAAACCACATGTGGGCACCAAAACATCTGGAGAAAAAGATTGCATTTGTTTTGTCCCCGGAGAAGAAAACTGACATAAGGTGTGCATATGTTATTTATATGTAATTATGTAAAAACGGCTCCTCGGCGCAGATGGGAACGGTTAAAGATCACAGCGTCACCGAGTTTTAATACAAAGAAAATCACTGGTTTTGATTTTGTGTACTGTTTAATTGGGTAAAAATATAATTACAACATGAGGCTAACCAGGAATTCCCTAAAACAATGTTATGGGAAAAACAAATACGGGAATAAAGCAGGACTAAAACAACTTTCTTGTGAGGTCTAAAATAGAACTAAACCGGGACTAAACCAAAGCCAAACCAAAGTGTAAAGTATGTCCAAACTATAGACCAGTTCAGGACTAAACAGGACTGAACCAGGACTGAACCAGGACTGAACCAGGACTGAACCAGGACTGAACCAGGACGAGAAAAGAAATCTAAACAGGTTCTTGTGAGGTCTAAAATAAAACTAAACCAGGACTAAATTCAAACTAGTTCTAAAGTATGTTCAAACTAAAGACCAATTCAGGTCTACACCAGGTCCAAACCAGGTCCAAACTAGGTCCAAACCAGGTCAAAACCACGACTAAACCAGGACTACACCCGGTCTAAACACAGTCTAAATACGGTCTAAATATGAATCAACTTAAACAGTTTCTTGTGAGGTCTAAAAACCAATCCAGGACTAAACCAGGTCTAAACCACCAGGTCTAAACCAGGGCTAAACCAGAATTTAACCAAGATTAAACCAAGACTAAACCAGGAGTTAACCAAACCCAACCCAGGACTAAAACAGGATTAAACCAAAACCAAACCAGGACTAAACCTGGACCAAACCTGGACCAAACCAAGACCAAACCAGGACCAAACCAGGTCTAAACCAGGTCTAAATAAGAATCAATCTATACTAAACTAAACTAGAACTAAACCAGGTATAAACTGGTTCTATACCAGGGCTTAACCAAGAATAAAACAGGTCTGTACCAGGTTTAACTAAGACTAAACCGGGACTAAACCGAGACCAAACTAGGACTAAACTAGGACTTAACCAGGACTAAATCAATACTAAACCAGGGCTTAACCAGGGCTTAACCAGGGCTAAATCAGGACTAAACCAGGACTAAACCAGGGCTAAACCAGGGCTAAACCAGGACTAAACCAGGGCTAAACCAGGGCTAAACCAGGACTAAACCAGGCTAAACCAGGACTAAACCAGGGCTAAACTAGGGCTAAACCAGGGCTAAACCAGGACTAAACCAGGACTAAACCAGGGCTAAACCAGGACTAAACCAGGGCTAAACTAGGGCTAAACCAGGGCTAAACCAGGACTAAACCAGGGCTAAACCAGGGCTAAACCAGGACTAAACCAGGGACTAAACCAGGACTAAACCAGGGCTAAACCAGGGCTAAACCAGGACTAAACCAGGGCTAAATAAGAACCAATCTATACTAAACAAAACTAGAACTAAACTAGAACTGAACCAGGTATAAACTGGTTCACTACCAGGGCTAAACCAAGACTAAAGCAGGTCTGTATCAGGTCTAAACTAGGCCTAAACCGGGACTAAACCCTGAGAATGGTTAGAGAAAGTCAGCAGGACTAAGTCAGGTTTTAACACAGGAAAAAGAGAATATGTGTCAGAACTAAACAAGAAACAAACCAGGACTAAACCAAAACATATTAACATCATAAACCAAAACAAATCTTAACATGGACAAAAGGAAAAAAAAATAGGACTAAACCAGAACCAAACCAGGACTACAGCTTCAGATTAACGGCTAAAAAAGGACCAAACCAGGACTAAACCCGGTCTCCGTGTTGTCACGAGCTCGCTGTAGTGTGAGAAAGCTCTTTCATCATCCCTCCACGCTCCCTGGACTTTGTTATTGTTTGTAGCCGATAGCTAAACAGCACTCGCTCCTATAAAACTCTGAATAAAACCACAGGAGCCTGGACTCTTTTTCCACAGTCTCACAAACTCAGAGCAGATGGAAACTCTCACAGGTGGAAGAAAAAAAAAACAGGTGAGAGATGTAACGTAACAGAAATTGATTTGTCCAAGTTTTATACAAGAAATGTCCCAGGTGTCCCTATTTTTGACCAATTTGATCCCTGGCAAAACTAAGGAGAGGCATAAACTGTCATTTGTTTAGTTAAAATACAGAAAAGCTGCTTAAAAATGACCAAAACAAACCAGGATTAAACCAGGACTAAACCAGGACCAAACCAGGACTAAACCCTGAGAATGTTTAGACAAAGTCAGCAGGACTAAGTCAGGTTTTAACACAGGAAAGACAGAATATACGTCGGGACTAAACAAGAAACAAACCAGGACTAAACCAGGACTAAACTAGGTCTAAACCAGGTCTAAACCGGGAATAAACCAGGGCTAAACCGGGACTAAACCAGGACTAAACCAGGTCTAAACTGGGACTAAATCAGGACTAAATCAGGGCTAAACCAGGACTAAATCAGGACTAAATCAGGCCTAAACCAGGACTAAACCAGGTCTAAACTGGGACTAAATCAGGACTAAATCAGGACTAAACCAGGACTAAACCAGGACTTAACCAGGACTAAACCAGGACTTAACCAGGGATAATCTAGGGCTAAACCAGGACTAAACCAGGACTTAACCAGGGCTAAACCACAGCTGCTTAAAAAATGACCAAAACACAAAGAAAATGTGACTATACTGACTCATGTTAGGACAGAGCGCATAACAATTTTTCTTAATTACGCACTTTTTCACAATTTTATTAACTGACCATCACAAACCAGGGACGTCCCAGTATTTTATTTTGAAAATTTGGTCACCCTAGATAAGACAAGGTCTCATGACACTAAATTTCGCAAGATAAAAACGCAAAAATACAAATACAAATGTCCAAAATCATGTTGTGTCTAAGCCACGATTAAACCAAGGATAAACCAGAACCAAACCAAGATTAAACCAAGACTAAAAGCAATACTAAACTGAAACCAAACCAGGTGTAAACCAGGTGTAGACCAGGACTACATCGGTCTAAACCAGGTCTAAATAAGAATCAATCTATATTAAACTAAACTAGAACTAAAACAGGTATAAACTGGTTCTATACCAGGGCTTAACCAAGACTAAAGCAGGTCTGTACCAGGTCTAAACTAGGTTTAAACCGGGACTAAACCAGGTCTACACCAGGACTACACGGGGACTAAACCAGGACTAAACCCTGAGAATGTTTAAAGAGAGCCAGCAGGACTAAGTCAGGTCTTAATATGGATTAAAATGGATCTATAAAAGAACTGAAGAAGAACCTAACTACAGAACTAAACCAGGACTACAGATGGAGAATCACTTGAGAAAACCAGCAGGACTAAGCCAGGGATTAAACAAGAAAAAGAATTGGGACTTGACTCGTACTTGAAGCCTGTGACTTGAGAAGACTTGATGCTTAGACTAGTTGACAAATGAAGTGTTATTAAGTAGTTTTAAATCTTAACTCTTTCTGTTCTGACCATAATAATTTGCACTTTTATCAAGACATTTAAAAAGGAAAAATGAGATTCTTAGATAAATACTCATATATAAATACACCATGACTTTTTAAGTAGTTTAGTTTAAAAATCATAAAAAATTGCAAAAATTGAAGCTATACTTCGTGTTTTGGTTTAACCTCTTCAGACCCTGCGTCCTCATAGGAGAACATGACATTTTTGCCTCTTAGTACCACGATAGTCCATTTTTAAAAACTTTGACATGTTAGCCACATTGAGGGACACTGCCCACACCATGTTCTGGTGATATCACAACATTACACCAATTTCAGTGAAAGAAAAATAGCATGAATATCAACAAAAATCTTCTACAGCAGCCCCAAAAACTAAAAACAGCAAGGTAAAGTTTATATCTAAATTTTATGAATGAATAATATTGCCTCTATTTTCATATGGCATTAAAATTTGATACATTTTGGTAATCATAACAGACTAGAGCATCAGGAGATGTCATGTCCTCGTTTGAGGACATTGAGCCAATAATGTTATTGACTGTACCATGTTGTGAGTTTACTGGTGTTGCAGTCAAGATCACAGTAATCGAGATCAAGAAGAGTCCGAGACCGCAGAGTCCCCAGACCAGGACAAGACCAAGACCTCTGAGGGTCAAGACCAAGACAAGACCGAGACTTTTAAAGGCCAAAACTGAGACAAGACCAAGACCAATCACCACCAAGACCGAGACACGACTGAGTCCAAATGTGCTTGAGTCCAAGACGAGACCAAGACTGTAAACAAGTGGTCCTGATGCTGGTCTCGAGACCAATACGGGTTTACAACACTAGAGTTTACAGTTATAAATAGTTCATTTAAGTGGTACTTTTGCTTGTGTCATACAGTAAGATCGGCCCATTGTCCTCATATTAGGACACAGGTGTCAAACATAAGGCCCGGGGGCCAGATCCGGCCCTCCAAGTCCTTTAATGTGGCCCTTGGGTGATTTTCTACTCAAATATTTTAATTATATTTTCTATTAAAATATTGTTAATTTTCTGTGGTGTTTATCACAGCAGCGTCTCCAGCGTCTCTGTACGTGGCCCCTCCCACCAGAGCAGCACAAATGAAGACTTGTCTCTTTCCAAACGCTCTTAAAGGACGATCGTTTTGACTGTTGACCGTGACACCCTCATCAGAAAAATGTCCAAAAATGAGAAAGGTGGACACAGAATGCAGGATTTTCCAAGAAAAATTCACTTATTCCTGTTTGCAAACAAGTTCATGTTAAAACATTGTGTTGAAATTGAATTTTTCTTAAAGTTTCAGGTTGTTCATAATATTATAATATTATAATAAGAAAGAGTTCATCAATTAAAAAAGATTTGTGTAATAGATTTGTGTTTCTCTGCACAAATATTTGAACTTATTGTTATTTTTGGGGTTTATATGACATGAGTTTTCTGATCCGGCCCCTTTGGGATCAAAGTCGGTTGGATACGGCCCCCGGACCAAAATGAGTTTGACACCCCTGTATTAGGACATAATTTTTTCCAAAAACTACTTCCGGTATAAAAACAGTTTAGTTATGATACTTATTAGGTCCTACTTATCCCAAATAGCAAGGAGAAATAAAAAATGCAAACCAGACAAAAGCTCGGGTCTCAAGAGGATATAGACTTGAAATGACTTGAAGCTCAGAGCAGATGACTTGGACTTAACTTGGACTTAACTTGGACTTATGGCCCAGTGACTCAAGGCTTGGACTTGCCTGTATTTGACTTCGGCCTTGACTCGGACTTGAGACTTACTTGAAACTTGCAAAACACTGACTTGGTCCCACCTCTGGTTCACGATCTCTGATTTTATAAATAAATTTCCCCCAAAAAGCGCGACTTACACATGTTTTTTTTTTTCTTCTTCATTGCGCATTTTTTCTTATACTCCGAGAAATACGGTACTCGATCGTTTTGACAGAAGCTTTCTCAGGTGACCACGGAAATAGAGCAGCGCCGATAGTTATAATGTCAGGCTACGTGCGCCGTGAGATCACCCATGTACACGACCATTTTCACTGATTAGTTCCACTCGACGAGCTCAAAAAGCACTAATCACTGGAATCACAGGGGCCTGATATGGACTGGTATACGCCACTTGAGAAATCACAGAGGCAGAAGACGGCGGAGCTACAGGGAGGTGCCTTCTGACCTGAATGTGTGGTATTTACGATGATGCTCGGGCGGGAATCGTGAGCGAGATCCGGCAGCGCGTCTGTACAGAAGAGCGTGCGGTTTGACGTCAGCGGAGTTTTCGATTTCGAAGTGTTTTTGGTGCTGAAATGGAAGAAGAAATGTACGAGAAAGGAAAGGTCAGAGGGTCCGTCAAACTCTTTTTTTCTTCTAGCGGAGGTGTTGTTACTGGTTTGTCTGGAATGTTTCCGTAGAAACAAGCAGGTGATAGATCCACAAACAAAAAGTTACATAGTGCAACTTTAAAGGGCCCGACTAGGGGTAAACTGGCACTAAACAAGAACTAAACCAGTACTAGATTGGGACTAGACCAGGGACAAGACCAGGGCAAGACCGGGACTAGACCAGGACTAAACCAGAACTAGATCAGGACCACACCAGGACTAAACCAGGACTAGATCAGGACTAAATCAGGACTAAACCAGAACTAAACCAGGGCTAGGTCAGGACTACCCCAGGACTAAACTAGGACTAAACCAGGACTAAACTAGGACTAAACCAGAACTAAACCAGGACTAAACCAAAACTAGATCAGGAATAAACCAGGACTAAACCAGAACTAAGCCAGGACTAAACCAGGGCCAAACCAGAGCTAGATCAGGACTAAACCGAGACTAATCCAGGACTAACCCAGGACTAACCCAGGACTAAACCAGAGGTAAACTAGGGCTAAACCAAAACTAAACCAGGACTAAACCAAAAATAAACCAGGACTAGACCAGGGCCAAACCAGAGCTAAACTAGGACTAAACCAAGACTAAACCTGGACTAAAACAGGACTAGACAAGGACTAAATCAGGACTAAACCAGAACTAAACCAGACCTAAAACAGAACTAAATCAGGACTAAACAAAGACTAGACCAGGACTAAAAAAGCAAGTCTTCATCTGGAGTGGAGTTAACACGATACTAAAATCTCAAACTGGATTTCAACAAGACTTGATCATAAAAACTAAAACTTAATTACAATTCAAAAAAACAATTTCATAGGTGATAGATTGGAATTTTAAACACGAAATATAAACAAAATATATTCCGTTATGTCACTTTCACTCCTGGTTCTGAGTGATCTGAGCTTCGTGTGGAGCGGTGGTGCGTTCAGGTCCCTGCTCCACGATGGGAAAAGCCCTTCACAGCTGCAGTGGAAATGTCCCTAAAATAAACCAGCTCCTGAAAATCATCTGACCCACAACAGCTGCTGGACTGGACACAGAGCGAGAAGAGCAAGGAAAGTTACACGGTGCAACTTGAAGCACTGCTGTGTCTAAATAAATAAATTAGGGGTGTCAAATTATCGCGTTAATTGCGATTAATTAATTACAGTCATATTTAGCGCGTTATGTTTTTTAATCGCGTTAATCTCATTTTTAATCTCTAACTTTACTGTTTCTGTATGTGAGTTGCTTTATTGGGACAACACACACACACACACAAAAAACACATTAATTATTTTTTTATTTCGGTAATTCCACTCATTGCCGGAAACCCACAACAAAACGCGCGCAGTAAGAGCGATGTAAACGTCATGTTAACGTTGACGGCGTCAGTCGCACAATGGACGAGGGCGAAGAGCCAGTAGAACAGAGCAGCAGTGCACAGGTAAAAACACATTCGTGTCTTGGAAATTATTCTCCCGACGTGAAATATAAAAGAAAATAACAAATATAAAATCGCCTGAAAACAACCTGCATAGACTCATGATGTCTGCACTACTGTCCTATACACAAACACACACAAACACACACAAACACACACACACACACACAAACACACACACACACACAAACACACACACAAACAAACACAAACACAAACACAAACACCCACAAACACAACACAAAACAACACAAACAACACAACACAACACAAACACACAAACACACACAAATACACAACACACAAACACACACACAAACACACACAAACACACAAACACACACAACACACACAAACACAAACACAAAACACAACACACACACAAACACACACAAACACACAAACACAAATACAAACACAAACACCCACAAACACACACAAACACACACAAACACACACAAACACAAAACAACACAAACACACACACACACACAAACACACACAAACACACAAACACACACAAACACACACACACACACACACACCTTCATCATCGTCATTAACCTGAGAACGCGTGGACCACGTTTCCTTCCGTAGTTACTGCGTGGACACAGACGTGCTCCCGTGAGCCGCGTGTGGATCGTGTTTTCTCGCGTACGCGGCGTAAACCGAGCTTCCTCCTGTGAACCTCTAAACCAGAACTAACACCAAGACTAAAACCAGACTAAACCAGGACTAAACCAGGACTAAACCAGGACTAAAACCAGGACTAAAACCAGAACTAAACCAAAAATAACACCAGGACTAAAACCAGGATTAATCCATTCCAGGACTAAACTAGGACTAAAGCAGGTCTAAACCAGGTCTAAACCAAGGACTAAAACCAGTGATTCATATATAAAGCATTTCTCTATCAATAATATTTTTAATATGGTTAAGGAAAGACTGGACTTTTTATTGTCTTTAAGTCGACAAAAGTTATTATGTTCAGATTTCCTCGTCTTTGCTACTTTACAGCAAACAGTTTCTTATTCATGGAGACTTGGGCTCAACAGACAATTTGGAGAGATTTGTTAAACAATAAATTGACTTTATAAAGTCACTTTTTTAAATCTATATCAGTCTTTTTGATCTGCCACAATAATGTAATAATGAATTTAAATGAAAATACCTCAAATTGAAGCTTTTCTCAGCATTTTTTAGGTGAGATTAAAAAGAGATTAATTAGATTAATTAATTACAGATCATAATTAATTAATCTCTCAATTTTTTTAATCGCATGACAGCACTAAAATAAATATAAACTAAATAATAAATACAAGAGCTGTATGTCTTTACTCGTTTAGTCGATTAATCAGTTGGTTTCTTAAAGGCGCACTCTGTAACTTTCGGGGTGATATTACGCTTATCTATTTCCATGGAAACCAGCAACAAGCCAAGTTACAGATCAGAGCTGTGGAGAGGAGGGCTCGCTTACAGTAAAATGCACATTCATATTCTCTTCAAATGTCCATGTTCATATTCATTTAATGTCCCTATGTTTTAAATTTTATGGTGATTATTTATGTTTGTGTTGTGATTTTAATGTTTTTTTCTTATTCTGTAAACCACTTTGAATTACTCTGTGTCCGAATTGTGCTGTACAAATAAACTTGCCTTGCCGTATTTTTCAGTTGGTTTTGCATGAGAATCTGTGTATCATTCGTTCATTTGTTTTTCAAGATAAAACCAAAAATAAGAAAATGAAAAAACAACTATTTTCTTCATTATTTGTCTCCAAAACCAAAATGAAAAAACAGACAATTTGGGTTATTTTTCAGTTTTCGATTTTGTGTTTAACCCTCACGCTCTCCTCTGAGTCACACTGACCCAAAGAACTTTAATTTTTTCGTTCCCGCTTCTTGGGGCGGGTCAATCAGACCCAAAAATTGATTTTCTCACCTGGCAAGAATTTATTTGAAAATAAATTTTTGGGTAGGATAATGGAAAATACGGATAACGGTTGTTTCCCATTTCTGTGACTAAAACTGCAATGCCAGACCGGACTGAACCGGTCTCAGTCCCAGTCTCAGTTCTGGTCTCAGTTCTGGTCTCAGTTCTGGTCTCAGTCCCGGTCTCGGTCCCAGTCTCAGTCCCAGTCTCAGTCCCAGTCTCAGTCCCAGTCTCAGTCCTGGTCCGATCCCTGTTCTCAGTCCCGGTCCCGGTGTCAATCCTGGTCTGGTCCTGTTCTCAGTCCCGGTCCCAGTCTGGTCCCGGTGTCAATCCTGGTCTGGTCCTGTTCTCAGTCCCGGTCCCAGTCTGGTCCCGGTGTCAATCCTGGTCTGGTCCTGTTCTCAATCCCGGTCCCAGTCTGGTCCCGGTGTCAATCCTGGTCTGGTCCTGTTCTCAATCCTGGTCTGGTCCTGGTCTCAGTCCTGGTCTCAGTCCTGGTCTCAGTCCTGATCCCAATCTGGTCCTGGTGTCAGTCCTGATCTGATCCCGGTCTCAGTCCCGGTCTCAGTCCCGGTCTCAGTCCCGGTCTCAGTTCTGGTCCCAGTCTGGTCCTTGTGTCATTCCTGGTCTGGTCCTGTTCTCAATCCTGGTCTCAATCCTGGTCTCAGTCCTGGTCTCAGTCCTGGTCTCAGTCCTGATCCCAATCTGATCCTGGTGTCAGTCCTGGTCTGATCCCGGTCTCAGTCCCGGTCTCAGCCCCTATCACCCGACAGTCTACGCGGGCTCCCGACACTCAGTCCTGGTTTAGTCCTGTTTTAGTCCTGGTTCAGTCCGGCACCTCAGTTTAACTCACAGAAACAGGAAACGGTTGTTATCCTTTTTTTTTTTTCATTTTAGTTTTGGAGACAAATAATGAAGAAAATTGTTGTTTTTTTTTCATTTTCTTATTCTTTGGTTTTATTTCGAAAAACGAATGCACGAATGACACACGGACTCACGAGCTCCCCCTGCAGGTGTACAACAAATCGATCATCAGGACACGTCTTTAGTAGATTACAGCCCAAATAAACACAGAATTCCCCATTGCCCCCATATTTATTTACCCCTAAGCTCCGTACCCTTGCCCCCTGCCTCCCCCCTCCCACTCAGAGCGTCCATAATAGAGGCGGTTTCCATTAACACACATTTACATTTACAGAAATATAATGACCGTATCCCTGCACAGAAGCATAAATATACTGACCGACGCAATAATCAGGACTGACATTTACAGTTTTTTATTGAAATATTTAAAGAGAACATGTTACGCCATTTTCTGATCTGTTTTAATGTTGTTTCCTCGTCACAAACAGACCTGGAGTTGTGTTTTGTTTCATTCTCACATGTTTAAGACACAAACTCTGCAGATTTAGAGTTTAGAGTTCTTCTCGCAAACCAATAACACGCTGTTCCAACTTGTGATGTCACGTGGTAAAACACACCTTCGTTAGAATCATTTGGATTCATTGAAAAAAAAAAAAAAAAAACTAAAACAATATCCAAAGGTAAGTTATAATGACTTAAAGGTTGTATAGAGGATTTTCCAAGGAACGAGAAATCCAGCGACTGTTTGTCCTTTTTCAAATGTTGCGCATGTGTGAAACCACCCCCCCTCCCCCTACAGCTCCTACGTAGAAACACCTCCTCCCTCCTCCTCCTTACGCCAGAAACAGGTTTGTTTACAGCCGGTGCACATGACTTGTAAACAACTAACTACAGTGTTGGTTAGGCAAGACGGAGAAGTGAGGAAGCAGGGGGAGGGGGTGTGCGGAGATTTCCGTGCCCGGAGAAGTGAGGAGCAGGGAGAAGAGCGGATCGGGCAGCGGGGAGAGGAGCAGGAAAGGGGAGCAGAGAAGGTTGCGCGGAGATTCAGTGCGAATGAACTAGCTACAACACGCAGCAGCAAGCGGACTCTTTCTTTGCATTGAAAATTACGTTTTCAGAAAATAGGATATCGCTTTCGTGTCCTGTCTCGCTCTTGGAAATAAAGTACGTTTTCATAATAAGCAGAAGTTTCCTGTCCAGGAGTAATTTGTGGACCAGTGCGTCAGTCTTTAGACCCTTCGTCTGCTTCAGTCGCGCCATCGCTGGAATGAATCTTCAAGAATCACCTTAGTTTGGCTTCGCTGCTTTTCCCCTTGTCTTCTTCTTTCAGCGACCTCAAAAACGGACTTTCTTTTGGCGGCGAACTGCTCCTGGATTCTTGTCTGCCATTGCAACAAACTTTGTGCGAACTGCGAGGAAGATATAGGTCAAAAAAAGCCGCTAAGAACTGTTGCGTTGGTGGAGTAAACAGCGTCTGTGCGTCTTGCGTCTGTGG
This sequence comes from Boleophthalmus pectinirostris, assembly GCF_026225935.1. Taxonomy (NCBI): domain Eukaryota; kingdom Metazoa; phylum Chordata; class Actinopteri; order Gobiiformes; family Gobiidae; genus Boleophthalmus; species Boleophthalmus pectinirostris. The sequence continues at coordinate 31,003,243 of NW_026571047.1, forward strand.
ACTGCGTGACAGTCGTACGTAAACCACGTAACCGGCAGCGCGCAGGCAAGTCAGTTACACTAGAAACGTAGGGAGTTTGATTGACAGCCTGTCAGCTCACAGATAACGAGGCAGTGTCGTTATCTATTGGCAAATGTTTAGCCCCACCACGTCCAGAGTTGATGAATTTTTATTCTCTTTTTTTTGGTCATCATAATTACAAGGCTACTGCATCTCTATAATCTATCATTGACAATTTGAAACCAAAAAAAATCCTCCATACAACCTTTAAATTAAGAACATTTTACTTTATTTGCGTGGAACTTGACGAGTGAAATGATTTGACCAATGGAATAAGAGTGTTTTTCTTAAGCAACATTTGATTTTGTTTTTCTTATTTTAAGTGAAGCAAGATGTATTTTCGTATTTGAAGTACAAAAAGTCTTGTTCCACTGGCAGATCATTTACTTGTCAACAGTTTTGGGAGTAAAGTGTTAAGTAACAAATTACTGTAATGTGTTGCTTTTTGCTGTAACGCAGTAATGTAAAGCATTAAAGGAAAAAAAACTAATATTTTACTAAGTACAAATGTGAGAAACGCGCGTCACAATGCAGTTTTAACCTGTATTGAAATGGTGGGTTTTTTGTTTTACTTGATACAAATTTGCTAAAATCACCGCGATATCAGCAGCGGAGAAAGTCCATTGTTGCTGTTCCGAGTGTGGTGACGGGCCCGGAGGTGCGCCCGCGTAGACCGTAGGATGACCACGGGCGAAAGAACCGATGCAGAACTCCGCGATGTACGAGGCTAATCGCACTCGACGCCCGATCGTGATTTGTGGACGAGGTTCTCTCAGGGGCGGTCCTAGATTCGAAGTCCTAGTCCAAGTTTAGACCTGGATTAGACCTTGTTTAGATTTTGTTCAGTTCAGTCCTGGTTCAGTCCTGGTTTAGTCCTGGTTTAGACCTGGTTCAGCTCTGGTTTAGTCCTAGTTTAGTCCTTGTTCAGTCCTGGTTCAGTCCTGGTTCAGCTCTGGCTTAGTCCTGGTTTAGTCCTGGTTTAGACCTGGTTCAGTTCTGGTTTAGTCCTGGTTTAGTCCTGGTTTAGTCCTGGTTTAGTCCTGGTTCAGCTCTGGCTTAGTCCTGGTTCAGCTCTGGTTTAGTCCTGGTTCAGCTCTGGCTTAGTCCTGGTTTAGTCCTGGTTCAGTTCTGGTTTAGTCCTGGTTCAGCTCTGGCTTAGTCCTGGTTTAGTCCTGGTTCAGTTCTGGTTTAGTCCTGGTTCAGCTCTGGTTTAGTCCTGGTTCAGCTCTGGTTTAGTCCTGGTTTAGTCCTGGTTCAGTTCTGGTTTAGTCCTGGTTCAGCTCTGGTTTAGTCCTGGTTCAGCTCTGGCTTAGTCCTGGTTTAGTCCTGGTTCAGCTCTGGTTTAGTCCTGGTTCAGTTCTGGTTTAGCTCTGGTTTAGTCCTGGTTCAGCTCTGGTTTCGTCCTAGTTTAGTCCTGGTTTAGTCCTGGTTTAGTCCTGGTTCAGCTCTGGTTTAGTCCTGGTTCAGTCCATATACGGGCAAAAGTTTGGCATCTTCACTCACTGATTGTCAAATAACCGTCAGTGAGCGAGTTATTTTGAAGAGAGTAACACATTACACTTTTGAAGTAACTTGTGCTTGTGAAGTGAAATTTACTCAAATCATGATAAAACTTTCTTAATTCAAGTCATCTTAACTTGACTAGATTTTGTTTTTTTGCAGTGTTGAATTTGAATTTCAGTCCTGGAATTGCCCATTTCTACCAAACTAATGCTAAAAAGTTAATTTGTTCACTTGAAAACTACCGCTTCATGACCTCACAAGGTGGAACAGTGCGTTTTGAGCTTCGGAGATGTAAACAGACGAATAAAAAAATGTTAGTCAAACACGTGTGAATGAAACAAAACACGACTCCAGATCTGTTTTTGAGCAGATAACAACATTATAACACGACTTAAAGCTCAATTTGCATCCATTTTGAGTAATATATAACCTTTAATCTTTCATCTTTCATCTCTATTTTACAGTGTACGGAGGTGAGATTATTCGTGGTATGTTCAGGAGCGGAGGTTCACCTGTCCAAAGCGGCAGTGAAGGTGCGGACCTGTCTCTAGTCTGTTTACAGAGTGTCATTCACCTGTCGGGGCTGGTTTCCTGTTTTTTCACCGCTAACGTCATCCGTTCAGAGATTCATGTATGCGTTTTCCAAACCTGATCCCGCTGAAGGATGTGGTCCAACTTAAAGATGATGCATTGTGCTTTATTCAGGGATTTTAAAGAAGCATTATGTAAGTTTTCATGGTTCTATATGATGCAAAATTAAAGGTTGTATAGAGGATTTTTTAAGGGAAGAGAAATAATTTTTCAAACGTTGTGCATGTGTGACACCACCTTCCTCCTCCACAGCCTCAGTAGAAACATCTCCTCCCGCCTCTTTACTCTAGAAATCACGTTTGTTTACATCCAGTTCAGAATATTGCTGTTGAAGTGACCTGTCTAGAAATAATTTAGCGACCGACGCGTCAGTTTTTAGACCCTTTGTCTGTTTCAGTCGCGCCATCGCTGGAAGGAATCTCCAAAAATCACTTCAGTTTGTCTATGCTCCTTTTCTCCTTCTCTTCTTCTTTCAGCGACCTCAAAAACGGACTTTCTTTCGCGGCGAACTGGTCGTGGATTCTCGTCCGACGTCGCGACAAACTTTGTGCGAATTGCGAAGAAGCTAAAGTTTGAGAAAACCTCTAAGAACCGCTGCATAAACCACATAATCCCAGTGAGTCAGTTACACAAGAAACGTATGACAACCTAACAGCCAATAGATAAAGAGGGAGCCTCGTTTTCTATTGGCTGATGTTTCTCTTGCCTCAACACGTCCACAGTTGATGGATTTTCATTCTTTTTTTTTTTTGGTCATCATAATTACAAAGCTGCTGCGTCTCTGTTATGGTATTTTAAACTTTCACTGACAATTTGAAACTAAAAAAGAAATCCTCCATACCACCTTTAACTCTTGTGAGGCTTTAGTCGTTATAATGTTGTTATCTCTTCAAAAACAGACTTGAAGTTGTATTTTATTTCATTCACATGTTTGAGTAACTGTTTATTATCAGTCTGTCTGCCATCTCCAAAGCTCAAAATGCTCTGCTCCACCTTGTGATGTCATGAAGTGGTAGTTTTCAAGTTACCAGCAGCTACCTTTTACCATTACGTAGTGAAGACTTCCAAGTAGATTTCTTCATTGAAACATCAGTGTTCATGTTTTATCGAATCATTTTAGAAGTAGGAATGTCCCGACCACAGTTTTTTACCCCCGAGTCCGAGTCATTTGATTTTGAGTATCTGCCGATACCGAGTCCGATACTTCTATAAAAATTGTGAAATGAACTAAGAGCAAAGAATAAGAACCAGGATGTTTGGGGGGATCAGATTGTGTTGATTATAATGTGTAGTATTTGGGCTGAACTTGTGAAAAATCAAATGTCCAAAACTTGAATTTTATTCACTTTTCTAACCATTCATCATCATTGTTGAAAATCTTGACTTTTACCACAGTTTGGTCTTTGAATGTGTAACTTAGTAAACTTAATGAACTGGACAAAACAGGAACCAGACCAGAACCAGACCAGACCCTGAGACTCTGCACTAGAGTTTGTATATTTGATATTATATGAAGCCTGTGCATTATATTTGAACCATTTAAGCTCGTCTATGAAATCCAAATAATACAAAATCTTACCAAATAAAAACAAGATGACAGAAGCTCCACAGCCTCTGTCCCTCGCACCACCACATCCACAAACCCACAGAGAGCAACACAACATCGGTCCCACCTCAATAGACACTTCATGCCACTTTTCCCACCCACTCCGCCAAAAGTGTCAACTCTGTTGCGCGACATGCAAACAAACAGCGCCGTGTGATGCCGCCGTCGGCCGCGCAGGTGTGAACACGGGCCACAGAACCACAGGTAACAGCGCCCGAGCACGACACGACCCAGACGTCCCAGCGCGAGTGTGTCTCTAGTACAACAGGCGCTGGGACAGACAGACGAGCTAATTGGACGTCCTGAGAAAATCCCGCGCCTCAGAAAAACTGTTGTGTGCTGTGTGTCCAGTGTGTTACATATGTATATTATTTATCCAATACCTGATTGGAACATAATGGCCGAGTCCCGATCGAGTCCACAGTCACGTGATCACCGCCGATTTCCGATCATGTGATGGGATCAGGACAACCCTATTTAGAAGTAAAACCAACCTCGCATTTGAAGGATTTGATGTCTGAGCAGCAGCAGAGAGGACTGATATCACCTGTCTTAGCACCTGTTTTATCGGCAAAGTAAAATTCCGCTGCTGGTGAGAAAATAGTCCCTCAACATGTTAGTTTTATTTCCAACATTATTCTATCAACACAGACATTCACATCGACAGTCTGGTGTAATAATACATTTGGGGTAAGACTGTTTTTAGTGGCAGGATAAATATGACCGTTGACATGCACTAGTCTAACTAGGGGTGTCAAATTATCGTGTTAATTGCGATTAATTAATTACAGTCATATTTAGCGCGTTATGTTTTTTAATCGCGTTAATCTCATTTTTAATCTCTAACTTTACTGTTTCTGTATGTGAGTTGCTTTATTATAAAACCTGTTTTTATGTGTTGTTGGGACAACAACAACACACACACACACACAAAAACACATTTATAATTTTTTTATTTCGGTAATTCCACTCATTGCCGGAAACCCACACAAAACGCGCGCAGTAAGAGCGATGTAAACGTCATGTTAACGTTGGCGGCGTCAGGCACAATGGACGAGGTCGAAGAGCCAGTAGAACAGAGCAGCAGTGCACAGGTAAAAACACATTTGTGTCTTGGAAATTATTCTCCCGACGTGAAATATAAAAGAAAATAACAAATATAATATCGCCTGAAAACAACCTGCATAGACTCATGATGTCTGCACTACTGTCCTATACTATACACAAACACACACAAACACACAACACACACAACACAAACACACACAAACACACACACACACACACACACACAAACACACACAACACACAAACACACACACAAACACAACACAACACACACACACACACACACAAACACACACACACAACACACAAAACACAAACACAAACACACACCTTCATCATCGTCATTAACCTGAGAACGCGCGGACCACGTTTCCTTCCGTAGTTACTGCGTGGACACAGACGTGCTCCCGTGAGCCGCGTGTGGATCGTGTTTTTCTCGCGTACGCGGCGTAAACCGAGCTTCCTCCTGTGAACCTCTAAACCAGAACTAACACCAAGACTAAAACCAGGACTAAACCAGTCCAGGACTAAACCAGGACTAAACCAGAACTAAACCAGGACTAAAACCAGGACTAAACCAGGACTAAACCAAAATGAAAACCAGAACTAAAACCAGGTCTAAACCAGGTCTAAACCAGGACTAACACCAGGCCTAAAACCAGGACTAAACTAGGACTAAAGCAGGTCTAAACAAGGACTAAACCAGTGATCTCATATATAAAGCATTTCTCTATCAATAATAATATTTTTAATATGGTTAAGGAAAGACTGGACTTTTTATTGTCTTTAAGTCGACAAAAGTTATTATGTTCAGATTTCCTCGTCTTTGCTACTTTACAACAAACAGTTTCTTATTCATGGAGACTTGGGCTCAACAGCCAATTTGGAGAGATTTGTTAAACAATAAATGACTTTATAAAGTCACTTTTTTTGTTCTATATCAGTCTTTTTGATCTGCCACAATAATGTAATAATGAATTTAAATGAAAATACCTCAAATTGAAGCTTTTCTCAGCAATTTTTAGGTGAGATTAAAATGAGATTAATTAGATTAATTAATTACAGATCATAATTAATTAATCTCTCAATTTTGTTAATCGCATGACAGCACTAAGTCTAACACCAGTGACCTCTGCAAATACAAGGACTGGATGGAATGTTTTAAAAAGTGTCTCCACACGTCTCCAACACTCTGGATCACGAGGAAATGAGGTCCTGTGACCAAAATTCCACACTGTCCCTGTCCGAAAAATACGGTACAACATTTACCTTTAGTTCAGTAGAGATTGGCAATTCTTGGGCTGAAATGATCCAAAGAGAGTTTTCAGTTTGAGAGAAGAACTCAGTCTGAATGTGCAAGTAGAAAAGGTCATGGTACTTTTCTTTTAGTACACCGTTCATTCTTTATTATAATTCACTGCGGACGATTCAAACGCTCTAACTCACTTTTAGATCCATGCGAGCGCCGCGTTCTGACGTCAATGGACTTAACGGACCGACGTCTTCACCTTTATAAATCTCTTTTAATTGAAAACTGAAATTACAGCGATTAATTCAAAACTTGCACCTTTTGGATGAGAAACTACGTCAATGTAAAGACGGGACGATTCTTTTAAGTCATGGTTTGATTTGACTTTGGATTTTGGACTCCCGGTTTTCAATTCTCTTCGATTTTGGTAACTTCAGGACAGAAATTAACGTTTCCTGAAGCTTTAAAATGATGTTGAACTGTATCAGAACAAGTATAGGAGCACATAAACAAGAATATTTCAAGTAATATTGTGCTTATAGGAAAGAATTCACACATTTTCTACAAAATGGTTTCTTTCCTCTTCTCTCTCCTCTCTCTTCTTCTCTCTTTATTCTCTCTCCTCCCTCTCTCCCCTCTGTACTCCCTCTCCTTCTCTCTCTCTCTTTCTCTCTCTCCTCATTCTCTCATTCTCTCTCCTCCCTCTCCTCATTCTCTCCCTTTATTCTCTCTCTCTTTTTCTTCTCTCCTCCTCTCTCCTCATTCTCTCCTCCTTCTCCTCCTCTCTCTCTCTCTCTTTCTCTCTCTCCTTCTCTCTCTCTCTCTCCTCTCTCATCCTCTCTCCTCATTCTCTCTATCTCCTCCTCATTCTCTCTCCTTCTCCTTTTTTGTTCCTCTCTCCTCCTTCTCATTCTCTCTCTCCTCCTTCTCTCTCTATATTCTCTTTCCTCCTCCCCATTCTCTCTCTTCTCTTCCTCTCTCCTTCTCCTCCTCTCTCTGTATCCTCTTTCGTCCTCCTCATTATCTCTCTTTATTCTTTCTCCTACCTCTTCTCTCTTTCCTTATTCTCTCCTCTCTCTTTATTCTCTCTCTTCCCTCTCCTCCTTCTCTCTGTACTCCTCTCCTGTTCCTCTCTTCTCTTTCTCTCTCTCCTCATTCTCTCTTGTTATTCTCTCTCCTCCCTCTCCTCATTCTCTCCCTTTATTCTCTCTCTTTTTCTTCTCTCTCTCTTCTCCTCCTCTCTCCTCATTCTCTCCTTTCTCCTCCTTCTCTCTCTCCTCTTCCTCTCTGCTCCCTTCTCATTCTCTCTCCTCCCTCTCCTCATCTCTCTCCTATCTCTCTCTCTCCTCTCATTCTCTCTCTTTCTCTCTCCTTCTCCTCTCCTTTGTTCCTCTCTCCTCCTTCTCTCTCCTCTATATTCTCTTTTCCTCCTCCTCCATTCTCTCTCTTCTCTCTCTCTCTCCTTCTCCTCCTCTCTCTGTATCCTCTTTCGTCCTCCTCATTATCTCTCTTTATTCTTTCTCCTACCTCTTCTCTCTTCCCTTATTCTCTCCTCTCTCTTTATTCTCTCTCCTCCCTCTCCTCTCCTCTCTCTCCTCTCCTCCTCTCTCTTCTTTTCTCTCTTCTCTCTCTCCTCTCTCTCTCTCTCTCTTCTCTTTCTCTCTCTCTCTCTCTCCCTCTCTCTCTCTCTCTCTCCCTTTATCTCTCTCTCTTCTCTCTCTCTCTCTCCTCTCTCTCTCTCTCTCCTCTCTCCTCTCTCTCTCTCCTTTCTCTCCTCCTTCTCTCTCTCTCTCTTCTCCTCTCTGCTCCCTTCTCATTCTCTCTCTCTCCTCTCCTCATTCTCTCCCTTTATTCTCTCTCTCTTTCTTCTCTCCTCCTCTCTCCTCCTTCTCTCTCCTCTTCCTCTCTCCTTCTCATTCTCTCTCCTCCCTCTCCTCATCTCTCTCCATCTCCTCCTCATTCTCTCTCCTTCTCCTTTTTTGTTCCTCTCTCCTCCTTCTCATTCTCTCTCTCCTCCTTCTCTCTCTATATTCTCTTTCCTCCTCCCTATTCTCTCTCTTCTCTTCCTCTCTCTTTCTCCTCCTCTCTCTGTATCCTCTTTCGTCCTCCTCATTATCTCTCTTTATTCTCTCTCCTCCCTCTCCTCCTTCTCTCTGTACTCGCTCTCCTGTTCCTCTCTTCTCTTTCTCTCTCTCCTCATTCTCTCTTGTTATTCTCTCTCCTCCCTCTCCTCATTCTCTCCCTTTATTCTCTCTCTTTCTCTTCTCTCCTCCTCTCTTCTCTCTCTCCTCATTCTCTCCTTTCTCCTCCTTCTCTCTCTCCTCTTCCTCTCTGCTCCCTTCTCATTCTCTCTCCTCCCTCTCCTCATTCTCTCCCTTTATTCTCTCTCTCTTCTCTCTCTCCTCCTCCTCTCTCCTCCTCTCCTTCTCTCTCTCCACATTCTCTCTCCTCTTCCTCTCTGCTCCCTTCTCATTCTCTCTCCTCCCTCTCCTCATTCTCTCTCCTTCTCCTTTTTTGTTCCTCTCTCCTCCTTCTCATTCTCTCTCTCCTCCTTCTCTCTCTATATTCTCTTTCCTCCTCCCCATTCTCTCTCTTCTCTTCCTCTCTCCTTCTCCCTTCTCCTCCTCTCTCCGTATCCTCTTTCGTCCTCCTCATTCTCTCTCTTGTCTTCCTCTCTCATTCTCTCTCATCATTCTCTCCCTCCTCCCTCTCTTATTCCCCTCTTCTGTTCCTGTTCCTCTCTCCACATTCCGTCTCCTCTTTCTCTCTCCTCCCACCGCTCTTCCTCTCTCCTCTTTCTCTCGCTCCTCTCTCTTCCCTTCTTCCTCTCTCCTCTTCTTTCTCTCCGTCTGTGGTCTGTAAATGGCTCTGAGCTCCTGGGGCATTTTCCATCCACTGTCAGTACGGCACAGATAAAACTTCTCTCTCTGTTTCTGTGTCTCTACGTCTCTCCTCCCTCTTCTCTTCCCCCCTTCTCCCTCTCCTCAATCTTCCTCTCTCTTAATCCTCCTTCTTCTCACTCCATCTCTCTTACCTCCTCTCCCTCTCCCCTCCACTCGTCAATTTATTTTTCTCCCTCTCCTCCTCCTCTCTTTCTCCCTCTAGCCAGTCCCCCTCTCTTCTCTCTCTTCTCTCTCTTTTTGCCTTGAAAACATCTGGGTCTGTTTATCACCTGGGCAGACACAGGGGGAAGTGGCTGGGGAGGGGGAGGGCAGTGCCAGTTCATATTCACTCAAATTCACTTCAAATCTCTCTCTTTTTTTTTTTTCCCTCCGTCCCACCAAACCTCACGTTCAGAGGAGTTGCAGAGCGTCGTCAGGATTAGAACAGGATTCATTCTACAGCTGTGCCATGTTTGGGTCACGAAAAGCCAAATCAGGGTCTTTTTTTTTTTTAAATCTATGATCTCAAACAAGTTTTGAGTTTCTTTTTTATTTACTGCAATCCCGTTATTTTTTTTTTCTCTTTGTTATTATCTTATATTGTGATGCTGTGTCCAAATTACTTCCCTTGTGGATCAATACAGTTTGTCTGAGGCCCACAATGTTCGTACTTCATAAGAACTGTGTTTTTAGGTTCTTTTTACAGACCAAGAGTTTGTTTTCATACCCGACAGTTTCGACTGCTCACTATCGCTCTTCTTCAGAGTCACGTGATGTTGCTCAACGTCAACATCTGCAACATCAGGCTATGAAAACAAACTCTTGGTCTGTAAAAAGAACCTAATAAATAGGGTTGGCCTGATTTAGTGGATTAATCGATAATTGATCATTAAGAATTTCATCGATTACTAGGTTGCTGTGCGTAGTGTGACCGAACAGGGTCTGTACATGTGTCTCTGCATCAGAAGGAGCGAGACACAAACAGTGGGTCAGTCTGCAACGAACCGAAGCACAAATGTGGATTTAACGATGATTTGTACAAGAAATTCCACACTTTCTGTTCTGATCGGGACAAGTGTGAGTCCATGTGCACAGTGAACAAAGCAGCACATATGTTTCTGTGTCCAGTGGGAAAAAGTTTTACCAGGTGAGAGTCGCTCAATGTCGATGTCGAGTCCCCACCTCCCTCCCCCCGTACGGTGTCCTGGTTTTGACAAACGCAAATATGGACACACTAACCTGTATTCACCTGAGTCGTGCAGCATCAGCGCACAAGAGCTGTTTTTTTTTTTCTTCCCTTAATTTATGCAAATTAGCAATGAGATTTTAAGTTTTGTTTCTGTGACAGTTGCGCAAATCTGCATTAAACACATTATAATGTCAAACGGGCTGATGTGGCTCTAGAGTCGTTACAGTTTATATGTCGTAAAGTTGAGTTTATTTATGCAGATTAGTCGTGCAGAAAATAATAATAATGATGATAAATTTTAATATAAAAAACATTAATGATTAACCGATCGTTAGTTCTTCCGAAGATTGATTAAGAAAATTTTATCGAATGCCCATCCCTACTAACATAAAATATCGGAAGACCAAATGAATCTTGCCGGTGCAGAGCAAGAAAAAAATGGATGGTTTTGAGTCAGAGCTGACGGAAACGGTAAGAAAATACAGATATCTATACGACACAACGCTCAGTGATTATAAAAACCAAAGTCAAACGGCAAGAAATTCATGGAGGGAGATCGTGGACGTTTTAGGCTCGGATGAAAATCAGTGTAGAAAATTCTGCCGTAATTTCTGTCACAAGTTTGAGAAAGTCAGAAGGCGGGTCTCCAAAATGCATGGCAGAGCGATGGGGGCGGGGCACAGCAAGCGGGTGGGGCAGTTCAGCAGCAGAATGTCTTTAGAAGTATGAAATGTCAGAGCCGAAACAAACTTTGTTCTTGTTCGTATCACCTCAAGAACAAGAGCAAAGTTCTTACGTTCTTATGAAGCATGAAAAGGCTTGAAGTGTAAGTCTAAGTTCAGACTGCAGCCTGAAGTGACCCAAATCCGATTTTTTGGCCTCTATGTTCCTGTATCTGATCTTTTAATGACAGTCTGAACGACACAGATCCGATTTTGAATTTTGAATTTCAAATGGCGACCCAGACCACTTGGATATGTGCTCCTGAAACTGAAACATATCTGATCTTTTGACATGCGACTTCAGTCTGAACAGCCAAGAAGCATTCATCCGACCTACACGTTATCAACAAGTGACAAATGTACGCAAACATTCTTCTCGTCACACGAAAATTATTAATGAACTCCGTGTCACTGAAGCGAAGCACATCACCACTCACCATCTGGGCTACGTCTCCACATCCACACGTTCCTTTCAGCGGACGTCGCTGTCGCTGCCCCACAAAACGCCACGGCCAAAAACCTCGTCCTTCTCCTTCTCAATCTCCTCCTTAAAACAAATAAGTTGTACATGTTCTGGTTCCGGTACGAGAGAAACTTTAAAATCGCGTCGATGTTTGGACAACTTCCGTAAACACAGAGACGCTCGCTGCGGTTGACGTCGTCGTGTCTCCAGTGTCACATGCGGGACACTTTTGGGCCGTTTAATGTTCACACTGGAGTCACATACAAGTCACATTTAATTGGAAATGTGAACAACTTCGCAAAAACATCGGATTTCACAAAAAAAATCCAAATTGAGCATCAAGCCCTGCAGTCTGAACGTAGCCTACGTGTTCACTGATGAGTTTTTTAAGACTGTAGAGTGTAAATATTAGCCAAAATAAGTTAATATTTTATCGAACCGCCAACCTTCAGATCAGTGGACAAACGCTCTACCAACTGAGCTACTGTCACTCCATATTTTCGTTTCCTTATTTCTGAGTTGTGAGTTTATTTTTGTGCAGTTTTGAAATGTTCAGACCTTCTCAGATCTTCGTGGCGCTGATGTAAACAGGACACTTGGACCAAACCTCTCGTATAAATTGGTGTTGTCCGACGTCGCCGCGCGAGCAGCAGAACTTTTTTTTTATCTTGAGACGAATTAGAATTTTAATACGATTTCTCAACATCAAAGTAAAGTGCAGCGCTTTCAGGATAAATCAATCTGAGTCCGAGTGTGAGTGGAAGCTTTGAGAAGAAAGGGCTTTTTGTTTTGAAGGCAGATTTCACAAACTCTTTCGCATTAATTAACGAGCTGTTTTGGCAAGACATAGTTGACGATTTTTAGTTTTTATTTTCTGACATTTTAAGAATCAAAGAAAGGATTTGTTGTCACGCAGAGTAAAAGGTGTAATGAGTTTGAAATCAAATCAAACTGCATCAAAATTATTTATATATTAAAGTTCTCTAGTGAGATTTATGTCATGTTAGAATGTTGTTATCTCCTCAAAAACAGACCTGGAGTTGTGTTTTGTTTCATTCACGGATTTGAGGAAGTAATGGCATTTACAGAGCTGCAATTGTCCAAATGATTCTCATGAAGGGACATGGAGTCTAAAAACACAGTGGAGCACTTCCTGTACATGACATCACAAGGTAGAACAGATTGTTTTCAGTTTGAGAGAAGAACTCAGCCTAAATCTGCAGAATTTGTGTGTTAAACATGTGTGAATGAAACAAAAAAAACACAATAAAAAAAGGATTTGTCTTTTTATTTGAAGGCAGATTTCACAAACTCTTTCGCATTAATTAATGAGCTGTTTTGGCAAGACATATTTGCTGATTTTTATTTTTTATTTTCTGGCGTTTTAAGATTCAAAGAAAGGATTTGTTGTCATGCAGAGTAAAAGTTGTAATTAGTTTGAAATAAAATCAACTTGCATCAAAATTACTTATTACACAAATTTGACTCTTGTGACATTTAAGTCGTGTTATAATGTTGTTACCTCTTCAAAAAACAGACCTGGAGTTGTGTTTTGTTTCATTCACACATGTCTGAGTGTCTCTTATTAGTCCTTTTTTAGTCCTCCTTTTACCTTAGAGATTGGCATTTATGGAGCTGGAATTATTCAAATGATTCTAGTGAAGATGCATGGAGTTTAAAAACACAGTGGAGCACTTCCTGTACATGACATCACAAGGTAGAACAGATTGTTTTCAGTTTGAGAGAAGAACTCAGCCTAAATCTGCAGAATTTGTGTGTTAAACATGTGTGAATGAAACAAAAAAAAAAAACAATAAAAAAGGGATTTTTTAAATTTGAAGTCAGATTTCACAAACTCTTTCACATTAATTAATGAGCTGTTTTGGCAAGACATATTTGCCTATTTTTATTTTTTATTTTTTGGCATTTTAAGATTCAAAGAATGGATTTGTTGTCTCACAGGGTAAAATTATAATTAGTCTGAAATCAAATCGCATCAAAATTAGGTCCTATATTACACAAATTTGAGCTTTAAGCCGTGTTGTAAAGTTATTACCTCGTCAAAAACAGACCTGGAGTTGTGTTTTGTTTCATTCATGTTTGAGTAACTCTTTATTATTAGTCTGTCTACATCTCCAAACCTCAAAATGCTCAGTTCCACCTTGTGATGTCATGAAGCGATAGTTTTTAAGTTAATATCTACATTTTAGCTTTAGTTCAGACGAGAAAATGGGTGATTCCAGGACTGAAATGATCCAAATGATTCTAGCGAAGGTGTTTGGAGTTTAAAAACACAGTGGAGCACTTCCTGTATTACCACATGACATTACAAGGTAGAAAGTGTTTTTCGTTTGAAGAACTCAGCCTAAATCTGCAGAGTTTCTGTGTTAAATATGTGAATGAAACAAAACAAAACACAACTCCAGGTCTGTTTGTGACGAAGAAACTACACTAAAACATAGATCAAAAAACAGAGTAATGTGGGCCCTTTAAATGAGTGTGTTTACATGCACATCAATAACCCGGTTATGATTGGGTTTTTTGAGTATCCCGGTTTCTTCATGGTGCATGTAAACGCAGTAACCCGGTTTCAGTAACCCGGTTATGGCAGTATCCCGGTTATTAGAAACCGGGTTACTGTAGCTGGTTTATTCCGATAGTAACCGGGTTACTTGTGGCATGTAAACGCAGTACCCCGGTTACTGCAACATAAAGTTGAGTCGCATGCGTCCAAAAGACACTTTCCAGCCTTTCACCACAACAGTAGTGACATAAATAAATTGACCAACATAAATAAAGTGACCAAACGAGTGAAATGACTGGAAAATAAAGAGCTGCACTAAATCTGCACTCGTACAATCTGCACTCGTACGACCTGCACTCGTGTGACGCTGAAAAACTAAAACATGAACTATCTCCTATACAACACACGCACAGAACACACTTACCATCATTAACACCTCTTCTGTCACAGAAATAACACACATAATCCACAGAGTCGTGTCATTTAGTCCAAAAGAAACTGATCGCATCAGCGGCGCAAGGAGCGAGTTGTTTTTATCGCCGCTAACAGTTTATGCTAATTAGCCAAACGGTCTTAAGTTTCGTTTCTGTAAAACGTAAACAAATGTGATCAGAGCTGAATTATCTGATCAAACGGGCTGATGTGTCTATAGTGTTTATGGTTTATATGTTGTAAAGTTGAGTTTATTTATGCAGAAGATTTTAATGAAGAATCTGCACAGTGGATTGTGGGAGATCTCGTAGCTCCTTAGCTTCTTATGCTAAAGGAGCTCACGGTTTGTATTTTTCCTGGTTTATGAAATTGATTTAAGTAAATTTTTGCGCCTGCGCATTTGTAAGATTATGTCAAGGAAACCAGGGATACTCCATTTGATCATGTATACGCGGATATGAGTGTCCCGGTTTCTCAGTGCGCATGTAAACGCAATAACACGAATACTGACATAACCGGGATATGGCTAATAACCGGGTTATTGATGTACATGTATACACACTCAATGAAAAAAAACTGTCAAATTTCTTCCTCCGATGCCTGAACTTTTCTCCAAACCAAATGCTTTTACTGACAGGATATGAATAAAATAAAGGTCACATTTTTATCAACAGCACTTTTCCACCTTTTCCACCTGCACTCGAAACTTTACAACACGGAACCTCTCACGTATTCACACACACATTCACACAGACACCAGTGTACGCAGACACCGGGGGAGAGGAGGCTTAAGTGTCTTGCCCAAGGACACAACAACAACAGCATTCATCTGTGGGAGTTGGAATCGCACCAGCCAACCTGTGGGTACTGCTACTACTACTGCTACTACAACTTCTACACTACAACAATTACAACTACTACTGCTACTGCTAATACTACTCTACTACAACAACAACAACTACTACAACAACTACAACATCTACTACAACTACTACAACAACTACTACAACAACTACAACATCTACTACAACTACTACAACAACTACTACAACTACTACAACAACTACAACAATCTACTACAACTACTACACTACTACAACAACTACAACAACTACTACAACAACTACAACAACAACTACAACTACTACAACAACTACTACAACAACTACTACAACTACTACAACAACTACTACACAACAACTACAACAACTACAACAACTACTACAACAACTACTACAACAACAACAACTACTACAACAACTACTACAACAACTACTACAACAACTACAACATCTACTACAACAACAACAACTACTACAACAACTACAACAACTACAACTAACTACTACAACAACTACTACAACAACTACAACAACTACTACAACAACTACAACAACTACTACAACAACTACAACATCTACTACAACAACAACAACTACTACAACAACTACAACATCTACTACAACTACTACAACAACTACTACAACAACTACAACAACTACTACAACTACTACAACAACTACACAACAACAACTACTACAACAACTACTACAACTACAACATCTACTACAACTACTACAACAACTACTACAACAACTACAACATCTACTACAACTACTACAACAACTACTACTACTACAACAACAACTACTACAACAACAAAACTACTACAACAACTACTACAACAACTACAACATCTACTACAACTACTACAACATCTACTACAACAACAACAACTACTACAACAACTACAACATCTACTACAACTACTACAACTACTACAACAACTACAACATCTACTACAACTACTACAACAACTACTACAACAACTACAACATCTACTACAACTACTACAACAACAACTACTACTACTACAACAACAACTACTACTACAACAACAACAACTACTACAACAACTACAACTATCTACTACAACTACTACAACAACTACTACAACTACTACAACAACAACAACTACTACAACAACTACAACTACTACAACTACAACAACTACTACAACAACTACAACAACTACAACAACTACTACAACAATTACAACACTACTACAACTACTACACAACAACTACTACAACAACTACAACAACAACTACACAACAACTACAACATCTACTACAACTACTACAACAACTACTACAACACTACAACATCTACTACAATACTACAACAACTACTACAACTACAACTACTACAACTACTACAACAACTACTACAACAACTACTACAACTACTACAACAACAACTACTACAACAACTACAACATCTACTACAACAACAACTACAACACTACTACAACTACTACAACTACTACAACAACAACAACAACTACTACTACAACAACTACAACATCTACTACAACTACTACAACAACTACTACAACAGCAACTACAACAACTACAACTACAACAACTACAAACTACTACTACAACTACTACAACAACTACTACTACAACAACTACAACAACTACTACAACAATTACTACTACAACTACTACTACAACAACTACTACAACAACAACAACAACTACTACAACAACTACTACAACAACTACTACAACAACTACTACAACTACTACAACAACTACTACAACAACTACTACAACAACTACTACTACAACTACTACAACTACTACAACTACTACTACAACAATACTACAACAACTACAACAACTACTACAACAACTACAACAACTACTACAACAACTACTAACAACTACTACAACTACTACTACAATTACAACAACTACTACAATTACTACAACTACTATTACAACACAACTACTACTACAACTCCAAAACTACAACTACTACTACTACAACTACTACAACAACTACTTCTATAAGTACTACTACTCCTTATTTTCTTTCTCCAGTCTTTTGTTTTCCACATACTTTTACTTTTACCGTTAGAAAGAACCAACCAAACCAAATAAGATCAACAGCTCTGATACATACTGTATGTTTGAGTAATATCCAAAGCTCATAACACTAGGTCCCACTGCATGACGTCATTAGGTGGTGAATCAGGAAGTGCTCCTCTACTCAAAATGCTCAAACTGGAGCTACTATTTAAGCTTTAGAGTCAGTTTTTCTATTGATTACATTGTACTTTACCATGAAATTATGACTTAACTAACTAAATAAATAAATAAATAAAAATAAATCAGTCTTAAAGGGGCACTATGTAACTTTTTGGCTGGGGGAATGTTCCGCAGTGTGGCATTAAACAGCTCGATTTGACATTTATTCAATTACAGGTGGTTTTATCGCTCAAAAATACCTAAAAAAAAACAACATTCTGACTGTAAGCGGAGTCGCCTCTCCACAGACCTGACCTGTAACTTTGTCCGGTTTGGTCTCCGTGACGACAGAAAGGTTTAAAGCCGTACTGCGGAACATTCCAGACAAAGCAGTAACATCACGAAGAAGAGAATCTGACGCAACCTCTGCCAGAAAAGTTACGCAATGCATTTTTAAAATAATCGAAACCGTAACGAGATTTGTAGCGACGTTTAAACGCGGAATTCATTTTCTTTCGTCGTCCTGAGATGAAACCGGAGTGAGTCAGATGCCCCGCCGCACGCAGAGGAGAAAACTCTAATACTAATGAGCCTCAGCCCCAGACAGCGTCCTTTAAGTGGATCAAATTCAGACGATCACAGGAGACGGCGGAAGAGGAAATCTGCTTATTTTTGTCACCGTCAAAGCAACAAACAAACAAACGAGCCTGAAATTTGAAATATTAGTTTTGACTAAAGTACAAAAAAATAAGGATGGCTCATTTTTCTATTCAATTTTATCAAGACAATTCATATTATACCATTTCCGATAGAACTTTGAAAATGTCCTGTGACCCGAGCGACCGTGATGAAAATAGAGAGAGAAGGAAAGGAGGGAAAGAAGAAGGGAGAGAGAAAGAAAGATGATGAAGAAAGAGAAGGAAAGAGGGAGTGTAGAGTGAGACAGGAGGAGAGAGACGAAAGAAACATAAGTAGAGAGGGACAGTGGAAGAGAGAGAAAGACAGAAAGAGACAGAAAAGAAAGAGGGAGAGAAAAAGAGAGAGAGACATAGACTCAAGCTGTTTTCAGGCCGGTCAGAACGATGCCGGTGCCTGCACCAGATCCACTGGGAACCAAAGTGAATGACCCGTATTCAAACCATTTAAAGGTTGTATAGAGGATTTTCCAAGGAATGAGAAATCCAGCGACTGTTTGTCCTTTTCAAATGTTGCGCATGCGTGAAACCACCCCCCCTCCCCTACAGCTCCTACGTAGAAACGCCTCCTCCCTCCTCCTCCTTACGCCAGAAACAGGTTTGTTTACAGCCGGTGCTGCACATGACTTGTAAACAACTAACTACAGTGTTGGTTAGGCAAGACGGAGAAGTGAGGAGCGGGGAGGGGGGCGCGGAGATTTGGTGCGCGGAGAAGAAGTGAGGAGCAGGGAGAGGAGAGAGGAGAGGAGAGAGGAGAGAGGAGAGGAGAGGAGCGGTGCGCGGAGATTCCGTGCCCGGAGAAGTGAGGAGCAGGGGGAAGAGCGGATCGGGCAGCGGGGACAGGAGCAGGAAAGGGGTGCAGAGAAGGTTGCCCGGAGATTCAGTGCGAATGAACTAGCTACAACACGCAGCAGCAAGCGGACTCTTTCTTTGCCTTGAAAATTACGTTTTCAGACATAGGATATCGCATTCGTGTCCTGAAAAACGTTTGTGTAGCTCTTGGAAATAAAGTACATTTTCATAATAAGCAGAAGTTTCCTGTCCAGGAGTAATTTGTGGACCAGTGCGTCAGTCTTTAGACTCTGCGTCTGCTTCAGTTCGCGCCATCGCTGGAATGAATCTACAAGAATCACCTTAGTTTGGTTTCGCTGCTTTTCCCCTTGTCTTCTTCTTTCAGCGACCTCAAAAACGGACTTTCTTTTGCGGCGAACTGCTCCTGGATTCTTGTCGCCATTGCAACAAACTTTGTGCGAACTGCGAGGAAGATATAGGTCAAAAAAATCTGCTAAGAACTGTTGCGTTGGTGGAGTAAACAGCGTCTGTGCGTCTTGCGTCTGTGGACTGCGTGACAGTCGTACGTAAACCACGTACCGGCGGCGCGCAGGCAAGTCAGTTACACTAGAAACGTAGGGAGATTGATTGACAGCCTGTCAGCTCACAGATAACGAGGCAGTGTCGTTATCTATTGGCAAATGTTTAGCCCCACCACGTCCAGAGTTGATGAATTTTTATTCTCTTTTTTTGGTCATCATAATTACAAGGCTACTGCACCTCTATAATCTATCATTGACAATTTGAAACAAAAAAAATCCTCCATACAACCTTTAAGTGAACCCATGAAGCGTCATCGACAGACGGTGTAGATTTACACCAAATAAAAACAAGGCCATATAAAAACGGACGTCACAGGGAGGAAAATAACAATCATGGATCACATCATCAACACCAGAGAGCGTTTGTACTTATACAAGTCATTATTTATGTGCCAAACTCTGCTCCAACATCGATCTGCTGTGGAGAAGACGACATCGATGCCCAGTCCAAAAATGTAATCTTATCAGGAGAACACGGTACGTAACAGTTTTTAAAGACTTAAAACTTTTAATTTCATACGTGATAGTTGCAATTGCTCTTTGTTTATTTTACCGCGTGTGACCCGGATGAACGTGCTGACATGGTTCTCTTAGAAAAAACAGGTTTTACTTGGTTCCCGAACGCTCCGATTTCCGGCATGAACATGTGAGTCAGTTCAAGATTAAGTGCAGGAACAGGCACCGGCACAGTTCTGTCGGCCTGAAAACACCGACAGAGAAAGAGACACAGAGAAAGTGTGAGAAAAAGGGAGACGGAGAGAGAGAGAGAGAGAGAGAGAGAGTCCTTAGCTGAGATATTTGGAGAGAGAAAGGGTAAAGAGAGAGGGAGAGGAGGAAGAAGAGGGAGAGAGAAAGGTGATGAAGAAAGAGAAGGAAAGAGGGAGAGTAGAGTGGGACAGAAGGAGAGAGCAGGTAAAAAGAGAAGAAAGAAAGATAAGGAGACAGTGGGAGAGAAAGACATAAAGAGAGAAAGAAAGAGACAGAAGAAAGTACAAAAGAGAGGGAGATAAAGAGAGAGAGAGAATCTGCTCTCTGCTGTTGTAGAAAATCCTGTGAACACCACTGGACTTTGTATTTTCCCCTCAGACAAATGAGAAAAAAAAACATTCACTAAGAAGCAGAACCTCAAAACGATGGTGCAATATTTACTCTAAAATTTCACTACATTTACTGAACTCCCTTTGTTATAAATGCAGCTTTTTCGGGTCCAAAACAGCTGCAGGACTGTTACAAAAAAACAGAACTTTTATTTTTTATTCCTATAGGGACTTGAACACAACAACAACAACAACAACAAAACTGTTTACAAAACGCATTTATCAGTATTTTGTTAAATCTAGGCTGTTTTGAAAAAGCTAAACCCGCCGATGTTTTATAAGTTTCAGTTTTGGCGTTCTGAGTCTCCCCTCCTTTTGCTCTCTGTGCTAAGTCACTCCCCCTTCAGAGCGCTATCACAACACAACTGCGTCATGTTTTTGTGTATTTATGGAGAATTGTCGCGTGGGAGCGTGGGCGACGTACAGTAGGCTTGTGGGCGGAGCTTCGTACAGAATCTTACAGCTAAACTTTAGTAAAAAGGGTTTGAATCGGGGCCGGGAGAGATCGCTAGATTACTCAAACATGCGTGGATGACTCTAAAACAATGTTATTATATAGAAAGCTAAAATAGTAATATAATAATAATGATAATTTGGATACTATAAGCTCTTTAAAGGTGTACCACGTAACTTTTTGGGTTTGTCACCTTCTTGTTTCTGTGGATACGTCATTGCTCTGCCTGGAATGTTCCACAGTGTGACTTTAAACAGCTCTACTTTACATTTATTCAATTACAGATGGTTTTAAAGCAGAAAAATACCTAGAAAAACAAACATTCTGACTGTGAGCGGGGTCGCCTCTCCACAGATCTGACCTGTACCTTAGTCTGGTTTGGTCTTCATGAAGATAGAAAAGATTAATGCCCCTGTTTATTCCTGATTTAGTCCTGGTCTAGTCCTGGTTTAGTCCTGGTTTAGTCCTGGTCTAGTCCTGAACTAGTTCTGGCCTAGTTCTTGTTTAGTCCTGGTCTAGTCCTGGTCTAATTCTAGTCTAGTTCTAGTCTAGTCCTGGTCTAGTCCTGGTCTAGTCCTGGTTTAGTCCTGGTTTAGTCCTGAACTAGTTCTGGTCTAGTTCTTGTTTAGTCCCGATCTAGTCCTGGTCTAGTCCTGGTCTAATTCTGGTCTAGTTCTAGTCTAGTCCTGGTCTAGTCCTGGTTTAGTCCTGGTTTAGTCCTGAACTAGTTCTGGTCTAGTTCTTGTTTAGTCCCGATCTAGTCCTGGTTTAGTCCTGGTCTAGTCCTGGTCTAATTCTGGTCTAGTTCTAGTCTAGTCCTGGTTTAGTCCTGGTCTAGTTCTGGTCTAATCCTGGTTTAGTCCTAGTTTAGTCCTGCTCTAGTCCAGATTTAGTCCTGGTCTAGTCCTGGTCTAGTTCTGGTCTAGTTCTGGTCTAGTTCTGGTCTAATCCTGGTTTAGTCCTGGTCTATTCCTGCTCTACTCCAGTTTTAGCCCTGATTGGGACCTTTAAAGTTGCACTATGTAACTTTTTGTGTGTGGGTCTGTCACCTGCTTGTTTCTATGGATACGTCATTACTCTGGAATGTTCCACAGTGTGACTTTAAACAGCTCTACTTTACATTTATTCAATCACAGGTGGTTTTAAAGCTCAAAAATACCTAGAAAAACAAACATTCTGACTGTGAGCGGGGTCGCCTCTCCACAGATCTGACCTGTAACTTGATCTGGTTTGGTCTCCATGAAGACAGAAAGGTTTAAAGCCGTACTGTGCACGTTTAAGATTAAGGAAAGAAGCACCGTCATTGTAATTACGTGGCTCCTGACCAATAAAAGTCTAATTTGCATCTCAAAACAGAAAGAAATTAAATGAATAAAACATATAATTTGGACGAGCTGATCTTCCAGGCGAGGCTCAGATCATCAAATAAACTCTTAATTTCCATCTGATGTTATGAAAATTATTGCAGGAACATCACATTTCCACACATCCTTCCCTAAAAAAAAAAAAAGAAAGAAAAAAGAAAACACCTGCTGCATATCGGAAATCTTTTTTAATATAATCTGACTGATAAACAAAACCGAAGAATAGAGCAGGTGAGGCTTTGTGCGCGGCTCAAATCACACGGCTCATTCAAACTGGAAGGAGGTGATAATACGTCATAAACTGAAGGCATTTCTGACAATAGAAACTGGCTCAGTAAAGTGCAAAGATAAAGAGAGAAAAGGCAATGGCTGAGCTTTGGTGCCATCTATTGGGGGATAGAGGTACTACAAGTGAAGGAAACGTTAGATAAGAATGGATTTATGGTACAGACGAGCAACAGTGTATTTCCCATAAATTCACATGCCAAAAATGAACAGAACTGTAAGATTTTAATTTAACTTTTCATAAACTTAAACATCTGTGTCCCCAGATACAAGGTAAACAATTGTTTTATTAGATTATTATCCAATCAGAAAGCAGAATGAACCTCACATAACTCTCATTTGTGGTGCCAGTTTCGATGCTGAAATCCACTTTAACCCAGGGGTGTCAAACATACGGCCCAGGGGCCAGATCCGGTCCACCAAGACCTTTAATCTGGTCCTCGACTGATTTTCTACTAAAATATTTTATTTTATATTTTCTATTAAAATATTGATAATTTTCTGCGCCGCTTAGCACAGCAGCATCTCCAGTGCCTCTGTGCAAATGAAGACTTGTCTCTTTCCAAACGCTCTTAAAGGACGATCGTTTTGACTGTTGACCGTGACACCCTCATCAGAAAAATGTCAAAAATAAGATAAGTGGACGCTGAGTGCAGGATTTTCCAACGATAAAATTGACTTATTCCTATTTGCATTAAAGTTAATGTTAAAATATTGTGTTGAAATTGCATTTTTCTTAAAGTTTCAGGTTGTTCATAATATTATAATATTTTGTAAAAGAGTTCATCAATTAAAAAAGATTTCTATAATAGATTTGCATTTCTCTGCACAAATATTTGAATTTATTGCCGTTTTTGGGGTTTATATGTTTATATATATATTTTTTTCCCAACCCTTTTGGGATCAAAGTACCAAATGACCAAAATGAGTTTGGCACCTAAAATGTCTCTCTCTGATCTGAACGGTCACTACCTAAACTCAAGAGTCGGTGCTAGTGCAGCCTCTTCAGCTCTTCAGAGAGAGAATTCTGAAGGTTCTGAGTTTTCACATGAATCTGTCCATAAACTGAGAATGAGAAAAACTTGTACATTTCCTTTATCTGCAGGTGAAGGCTCTGGAGACACAGGTTCAGTTGTGATTATAGTAATAAAACTGTAAGTGCAGAGGATCCATACATTTCTTTTAAAAGTACATGAAGTACCCAAGTCCAGCCATGAAAGGATAATTTACAGTAATAATAATGCATTAGTCTTATACAGCGCTTTTACAGACGCTTAAAGTTGCTTTACAGTTTGGTGCATTATTACTTCTCTCCACTCGCTGGTGGTAAACTCCTGTTGTAGCCACTGACATTTGGGAGTTTACCGATCTGCGTCAAACACCACCTCTTACACACACATTTATACTAGGCAAGTGTCAAAGTAAGTTAAGTAAGTTAAGTTAAGTAGGTTAGTAAGTAATTCAGTGAGTAAGGTAAAGTTAAGTAAGTTAAGTTAAGTAGGTTAGTAAGTAATTCAGTGAGTAAGGTAAAGTTAAGTAAGTTAAGTTAAGTTAAATAAGTTAAGAAAGTCAGTAAATAAAGTTAATTAAGTTAAGTAAGTCTGTAAGTAAGTAGGTAAGTAAAGTAAAGTAAGTTAAGTTAAGCCAGTAAGTAAGTCAGTAAGAAAGTAGTTAAGTAATTTAAGTTAAGTAAGCAAGCCAGTAAGTAAAGTTAAGTCAGTAGTAAGACCGCAAGTGAAGTAAAGTAAAGTAAAGTAAGTTAAATAAGTTAAGTAAGTCGGTAAGTAAAGTAAAGTAAAGTTAAGTAAAGTAAGTTAAATAAATTAAATAAGTTAAGTAAGTCAGTAAGTAAAGTAAAGTAAAGTAAAGTTAAGTAAAGTAAGTTAAGTAAGTTAAATAAATTAAATAAGTTAAGTAAGTCAGTAAGTAAAGTAAAGTAAAGTAAAGTTAAGTAAAGTAAGTTAAGTAAGTTAAATAAATTAAATAAGTTAAGTAAGTCAGTAAGTAAAGTAAAGTAAGTAAGTTAAAAGTTAAATAAGTTAAGTAAGTCAGTAAGTAAAGTAAAGTTAAGTAAGTTAAATAAATTAAATAAGTTAAGTAAGTCAGTAAGTAAGTAAGTTAAGTAAGTTAAATAATTAAATAAGTTAAGTAAGTCAGTAAGTAAAGTAAGTAAAGTTAAGTAAAGTAAGTTAAGTAAGTTAAATAAATTAAATAAGTTAAGTAAGTCAGTAAGTAAAGTAAAGTTAAGTAAGTTAAATAAATTAAATAAGTTAAGTAAGTCAGTAAGTAAAGTAAAGTTAAGTAAGTTAAATAAATTAAATAAGTTAAGTAAGTCAGTAAGTAAAGTAAAGTTAAGTCAGTCTAAGTAAGTAAAGTAAGTAAAGCAAAGTAAAGTTAAATAAATTAAATAAGTTAAGTAAGTCAGTAAGTAAAGTAAAGTAAAGTTAAGTCAGTCAGTAAGTAAAGTTAAGTACCGTATTTTCCGGGCTATTAGACGCGCTCTTAAGCCTCCAACTCCATCAAAAAACGACTGCGCGTCCCACAATCCAGAGCACCCTTTACATGAATCCACTCGGGTGTCCCAGCACGACTTCAGTAAACTACAAAGCCGCACCACCCGCAGAACACGCAAACACACACGGAGCAGACAGCGACCGCACAGAGAAACACACCCACAGACACACTCATCACTCCACGCCGACGAGGAACGGAACGGAGGAACGAACCGAAAAAGCGACGAGCGCAATGTGCCGCTTCTAGACACGACTGAACAACTGAGTCACTGCGAACACGCCGACAATCCGCTGGTCCCAGACAGCACCTCCCTACACGCCACAACTGAACAAAGCCCAGAGTCACCGTGAACGAACAAACAAACAAAACCACTCACCCATCACACTGTTTTTTTTTTAAAGTTAGTAAGTAAGTAAGTTATAATCCGAAGCGATGATATAATAGTGCTTAAAATACGGTAAATTAAGTTAAGTTAAATAAGTGAAGTCAGTCAGTAAGTAAGTAAGTTAAGTAAGTTTTTATTTCTATAGCCCTTTTCACAGACGTATGTCATAAAGAAGCTTTACAGATCATTATTCATTCACTGTATTCATACACGGTGGTGGTGACAGTGACCAGACCCAGTCCTGCTCAGCTCCAGAGATCAGACGAGCTCAGGCTTTGACAAAGAGGTCGAGCCACAAACCTCCTTAACCACAATGTGCACAACTTTGGTCAATAAGTTTTAACCAGCAACAAGTAAACAGCAAAACACAGATGTCAAAACATAAGTGAATAGTTACACCTCATCACTTCATCATCTCATCCTCTGTCTGTCAAACTGACCAATCACAGTCTTGTCCAGAGCAAAGAGCACACAGAGCACACAGAGCACACAGAGCACACTGCCAAACCACAGCAGAGTAAAATATAAGAGTGTCTCCTGACCTGTCTGTACGTGCAGATGATGACCTCTCTCAGGTGATAGTGCATCGGGGTCATAGTTTCACTGACTGAGTCCAGGGCCATGTCCACCTCCCTCTTCATCCTGTGTCCGTCAGGAAGCAGCCGCACCAGCCGCATCACCACCTGCGCCCAAACGAGAGCAAAGACAAGGATTTTACCTCTATATGGCACAATAAACAGATAAATACAGATAAATAAAAATAATAAATACATTAATACATGAAATTAAACTCATCTTTGTTACAGGCTATCAGGCCAAGCGAAAGGACTGATCTGTGGAGAGGCGAGCCCACTCACAGTGAAAACGGATTCATTTTGTTTTAGCAATAGAAACATCTGTAACTGAATAAATGTTTCTGAAAATGTGCAGTTTTAAATCAATTTTCTATTTTTTCTTGAGTTTTCAGACGATTTTCAAACTTTTTCCTCAGTGTTTGCCAATGTGCGAATTTTGTCATCACCATGGTAACTGCTAGACGGCCTGATTCATCACCTGCTTTCACTTCGTGGAAACCGTCTGACCTCACAGTGTTAGGATTCGTTCACTCGACGGTAGGCGGGTATTTTTTTTTTATTTAACCAATCGCTGCAATTTGGTCGTGGCGTATGTAATGCGCCACTAACGGGGTTAACTGATATATTAAACTTTTCCCAAATCCCATAGGAAGAAGGAAAATAACGTCTTTCCCCTTGATAAACTTCACCAAACATTTTTTTTTATTCCGGCTTTAAATCCTCGATCTCGGGAATCGTTGCCAACACAGAATGTTTGGCTCTTCACTGATTGGCTGGTGCCCAAACTCTCACTTCCAGGTTTCTTGCAAATCGTCTAGTGTATTCTGATTCCTGACCTAATCATTGAGAGAAACGAAACTGAGCGGAGGCACTAGGTGGCGCCAGTCTGACTAACTAAAAGGGGTGTAAAAGTACACAAAAATCACGGTTCCTCGGTTCGGTTCATTTTCGGTACAGTTTGGGAACAAAATCCAAAACCATTTGCTTGTTGTTTATTTGTGTTTTTATTAAACAAAAAATTTGTTTTAACATTTTACAAACGGGAAAATAAAATAAATATGCTGCTTGGGTAATACTAATAAGTTAAATAAAATATTCTCAATTAAGCAACAAATGTATGAATTATTATAAAAATAAATTCCTTGTAAACAGTAAACAAAACGTTTCAAAAAGTAAAGCGCAGCACGAACAGTTCCAACATGAAGTTTTACTCAAACTTCATATTTTTGGCCAGAAAAAACAACAGAAGGGGAAATTCTGTGCCGGCGAATGGCAAAAGTGAGAACCGCGGTGTGAAGTTTTGTGAGGATTCACGTGGTTCAGTAGCTCAGTTTGTAGAGCATTTGCCCACTGATCTGAAGGTTGGTGGTTCGAATCCAGCTCTCAACATAAACATCTCAGGTTGAGCGGTCAGATCCACTGACCCACAGGTTGGCTGGTGTGATTCCAGCTCCCACAGATGAATACTGTAATTGTGTCCTTGGGCAAGACACTTAACCCACCTTGCCCACAGTGTCTGCGTACACTGGTGTATGAATAGGTGAATGGTTCCTTGTTGTAAAGCGCTTTGAGTGTCGAAGGTGGAAAAGCGCTATAGAAAAATGTGACCATTTACCATTATACCATTCAGTGGGGGCAATTGTTGTCAAGGCGATCGCCCGAACTATAAATTGCTGCAGGAAACACTGATGCCCCAATCACGGACGAGTTCCATTGTGAATATTAAAGAGCCAGTTCCTCCGTGCACATGTAGTGGCCAAATGTAAACACAAACTCAGTCGTGCTCTGCCCTGCACCGAACCAAGCATCCCATACCCAAACGAACCTATTAACTACTGATCATTTAACCATAAACATCCATGCAAACTTCCCCAGCACGGTGTCACTGCAAAGTATCAACAGACCTGGTTTAGATCTTTTCTCTTTTTCTTTTCTTTGGCAGTTTTTGGTGTGAAAAGTTCGAGAGCCACTGGAGTATATAATATTGTTGTTAAAGCTGCAGCTGATTGACAGTACGGTGGGGTTGCCGTAGTGACCGCTCGGGTGTTTCCTGGTAACGACCCCGACATCGCGGCGGTGATTGGCACGCTGTATTGTGTACGTACGGCATGTGGTCTGCCTCTGTTTATATCTGCGAGGAGGAGACGGCGGGTTTCTAACTGTGAATCATTGTCACAACACAAAAGGAGAGGAAAATGTAGCACCAAGTCTCACTGAAAACACAGCGAACAGAGCTCAGACTCTAATGAGGGTTTTGGCTCGGAGTTAATGGAGTTTTATGTGGAGAAGTGCTGTCACCATACGAGAATTTCAAACTATTTCAAAACTAAAACTAAAAACTAAACTAAAACTATTCTTCTTTAGGCAATAGAATGTGAATTTCAACAAACACTTCCTCCTACGATGCCTGGGAATAAGTTTTATATAACCGCGCAAAACTTTCCAACCATAAAAGATAGAAACTTACTTTTTTTTACTTACTTTCCGAGCATATTTCCGGCATTATCCTACGTCATCATGCAGCGTGCGTATGACATAGGAAATATGAGTGAAAACGAGTGTCCAATTAGGAACTTTTGTTTTTGTTTTCCGTCAAACTCATGCACTCAGTCCATTTTGATAGGCCCAGACTTTGCCAAAGAGTGTAGTGAGTCAAGATGATCGACTGCTCTGAGCGTCTGTGTTCGTAACAATTAAAAAAGCCGCTCTAAGTGCAGTTATTTCTCAAATAAATGGCAAACTACACGAGCCAGGCTGGCGCCGACTAGTGCGCCAGCCCCAATTTCTCTCCAGCGACTAGGTCAGAAATCAGAATACACTAGACGGTTCGCAAAAACCCCGGAAGTGCGAGTTCAGCCACCCGCCAATCACCGAAGAGCCAGACATTCTGTGTTGACAACGATTCCCGAGATCGAAGATTTAAAGCCGGAATAAAGAGAATGTTTGGTGAATTTTGTCAAGGGTAAAGACATTGTTGCCCTTCTTCCTATGGGATTTTGGAAAAGCTTAATATACCAGTTAGCGGTGCATTACATATGTCACGACCAAATAGCCGTCGAGTGAACGAAATCTAACACTGCGATGTCAGACGGTTTCTATGAAGAGAAATCGGCTGATGAATCAGGCTAAAATTACACATCTTGGTCTGTGTAATTGTACATCCCTTGCTTTATTTTTTATTTGTAAGATTTATTTCAGTCAAACTGTACAAATCCAAATGTAATAAACCCCATGGAAATGCAGAAAGTGATGTGAAATAACAGGTTGTACTGAAAAAAAAAAAAAAGGATGCATTAGGGAGTAAAAGGGGGAGCTTTAAGAGTAAAATGAAGAAAAAAATCCAAGCGACAGTCAGACAGAAGCTGAACCACATCAGCGACACAAGTAAAGAGCTGTTTTTATCAGCACTTTATAGTTTATGCAAATGAGCTGTGTGGTTCATTTCTGTAAAACATAAACAAATATGCGCCTGAAGCCAAAATACTGCCAAATTGCAAAAGTACAACAATTTTTTTTGGGGGGGGGGACCATCTCACTAAAAGAAAAATTATAGATACTATTAGTTTTAAATCGTGAAGCATTAAATTGAAAATACAACCACACATTCATTTGTGCTGAGCAAACTAATTTAGGGATCAATAAATTATAATATTATATTAGGTCCTTACACGCTGCAGATTTTTTAAAATAACGGTAATGAAACTGATACCGCGGGATACTGTAATACCGTCCATCCCCAGCAGGACAAATGTTATAAAATTACCCTTAGGTCTGGAAGGGTTAAGACAAAAATAGAATGTAACTTTCAACGTTAAAAGTCTTAAATTACACAAAAATGACTCTTGTGAGATTTAATCCATGTTATAATGTTGTTACCTCATCAAAAATAGACCTGGACTTGTGTTTTGTTTGAGTAATCCATTAATATTAGTCAATCTCCAGAGCTCAAAATGCTCTGTTCCACCTTGTGATGTCATGGAGCGGTTTTTGTTTTCAAGTTAACAGATACTTTTTACCTTTAGTTCAGTAGAAATTGACAATTCCAGGACTGAAATCATCCAAATGGTTTTATTAAAGGCGTACGGAGTTTAAAAACACAATGGAGCACTTCCTGTATTCCTGTTTAAGAGAAGAACTCAGTCTAAATATTAGTTTTAGTATCGATTAGTATCAGCTTTTCGATACTTTGGACTGGAGTGGAGAGTTTTATAACGCGCTGAAAACTGAAGTAAATGTGTTGAAATTTATGATCCATGGTTTATTTTCCGAACTCTCCATCTGATCCATTTTACAAGTCAAGGTAGAACGCCAACATGGAAATACAAGGAGGATTATTAATATTGGCCTCTTCTTCTGACCAAGACACAGTTAACTTGAGGAGTTTTCTGTTCATGGGTTAAACCGGAGCCAAAAATGACACACTTCTCCGATAGTTTACAATGGTGTAGTCTGAACACGAGTTTTACGGCCGCGTCTCTTTTCTCTTTTCTCGATTCCTTCTCCTCGATTCTCCATTTTTCAGCTGTCAGTAAATTGTGTCTCAAAGAAAACCACGGAGTGAAGGAGTAAACATGACGGAGGATTCAGGGGATAAAAGAATCAGATAAAAGAATCTAATTTTATTTTGATGGGCCGGACTTCCTCACCCATTTCCGGCAGAATCGAGCAGGTACGGGCAAACAGTTGCTGAAACTGGTGGGTTTTAACGTTATGGAATTTTACAGGCGGATATGCGGGCGGGTAGTGATTACACACAGGCGGGTCAAGACTAAACCAGGACTAAACCAGGACTAAACCAGGACTAAACCAGGACTAAACCAGGACTAAACCAGGACTACACCAGGACTAAACCAGGACTAAACCAGGACTAATCTTAGACTTAAGAGAGAGAACCCTGAGCCCGTGGAGCTGATTTAGTCATGGTTTAGCCCTGGGTTGAACTTGGTTTAGTCCCGGGTCAGTCCCGGGTCAGTCCCGGGTCGGCTGTGGTTGAGCCTTTCTTTGGACCTGCTTTGGTCCTGGTTTAGTCCTGGTTTAGTCCTGGGTCAGTCCTGGGTTTGTCCTGGTTTGGCCATGGTTTAGCCCTGCTTTGTACCTGGTTTAGTCCTGGTTTAGCCCTTTGGACCTGGTTTAGTCCTAGTTTAGTCCTGGGTCAGTCCTGGGTTTGTCCTGGTTTGGCCATGGTTTAGCCCTTCTTTGTACCTGGTTTAGTCCTGGTTTAGTCCTGGTTTAGTCCTGGTTTAGTCCTTTGTACCTGGTTTAGTCCTGGTTTAGCCCTTTGGACCTGGTTTAGTCCTAGTTTAGTCCTGGGTCAGTCCTGGGTTTGTCCTGGTTTGGCCATGGTTTAGCCCTGCTTTGGTCCTGGTTTAGTCCTGGTTTAGCCCTTTGGACCTGGTTTAGTCCTGGGTCAGTCCTGGTTTAGTTCTGGTTTAGTCGTGGTTTAGTCCTGGTTTAGCCCTTCTTTAGACCTGGTTTAGTCCTGGGTCAGGCCTGGTTTAGCCCTTTGGACCTGGTTTAGTCCTGGTTTAGTCCTGGGTTAGTCCTGTTTTAGTCCTATTTTAGTCCTGGGTTAGTCCTGTTTTAGTCCTATTTTAGTCCTGGGTTAGTCCTGGGTTAGTCCTGGTTTAGTCCTGGTTTAATCCTGGTTTAGTCCGGCATCTTGATCACCGTTTCTTCTGCTCATTAAATAAATCCTGTGAAGTGATGACGTATTTTTGACATTCGATTCGCGTCTGTGAATTCGTGTTCGTTCTGACGAAAGCGTAAACGTTTAATTTCATTTCGTGATTGTAATTCTTGAAGTCGTAACTTTTCAATCCGTATTCTGATGGATGCTTCACACACTTATTAAAAGCTTTCTAACTGATTTATCTCGGGCGCGGGCGGGTAACAGGTGGAATGTTAACGGTTCCGGGTTTTTAGGACTCTGGTTCAGATGGGCGCGATTGACAGGTGGATTAGCCAATCAGGGACTAGTACATGGTCTGTATCAAAACAAATACGGCTGCTTACGAGGGGAAAAAAGGAAAAAAAAAAACATCACAGGGGATTGAAAATACTGAGGATTTCTGCAGAATCAATAAGCGACACACTAAACTTGTGTATGTGTATGTACCTGTGCAGTATTAGTTGATTATAAATGCATAAAAACTGGGGGCGTACCTCAAATTCTCCTTTTGTGTACTTGGCGTCAGGAACACTCACAATCTCATCGTCTGTGATCTCCGGAAAACCCTGAAACAAACAAAATATTTATTTAATTAAGCGTGCTGTAGCTGATTTGTTATGTCTTAAAAACATGAAAAGCAGAACTATTGTATTTTTAAGACGGTAAGTCACACTTTTTTTCATGGTTTGGGTGTTTCCTGTGACTTATATTCTGGTGCGACTTATATATTAAAACGTTGACAGTGAAGCGTTGAGAGGTTCTAGTCTTGTGTGTCAGTATCTGCTGCTCCTGTTCCTCCTGTACCACTGTCACTTGGCTCTACTGCGCATGTCTCCTGCAGAAAGAGCCTCTGTCCTGTCTGTATCATGTCAGTCGATCAAACCATTACTTCTGCACCACTGAACAATTTAACATTTAAACAAACATATAAAGACACTGAGAAAACTGAACACAAATGCCCCCAAAAAAGAAAATCATATTCTGCAGATTACAAACTGCAAGTCGTAAAATATTCAGCTGAAAACGATAATCGAGCAGCAGAAAGAAAGTTTGGAGTGAGCGAGAAACTTGTGGCACTGGGAGGATGCACCATGAAACTTTCCTGAAGTCACTGGATGGATGGACAAAGTCTGGACTTCAGTGACACAGAAACCATCCTGTCGGGATTCAGAAAGACCCGAATAATTCTAACTGGAACTGATGCTGAGTCTGACGACAGCGACACAGAAGAGGAAGCGGCGCAACAGTTTACCTCCGGAGGTCGAGGAGTTGTTCAGAAGTGACACCGAGGATGAAGAATTGAATGGATTTAGTGATTTGGAGTGAGATGGAGAGTTTGTTAAACTTGTTCTGTTCTGTTGTTTATGTTATAGTTTATCTGAAGAACTGTTCACATGTGACGTTAACAGTCTGTTGTTCTCTCTTCTATTGTTATTAGTATTACATATGTTTTTTTTCTTCTTCATTAGGCATTTTTTGGCTGGTGCGACTTATACTCCCAAAAATACGGTAGTTTATTTTAAACAGTTTGCAGTGATCCAAAGTTATTTCTCACTCAAATTATGCATTCTGAACATCCTAATCACAAATTTCACAACTTTCAGACACCAGAGTTTTGCAGTCACGATAAAGCCAACAACAACTAGCATGCTCAGAGTGTATTTCCTGACTCTTGGACAACAAAAAGCTTCATAATTAGATGCAGACAGAACACAGTGGACTTATTTTGACCTCAAGAGCTGCTTATACAACACACATCTGTACCGGGGTAAGACACATTTTGCTCAGATACATGGGGAAAAAACAAGTACAGGCTCTTTAAATAAAAATCCACATCATGAATCTGTAAACTCACATTAAAGTTCCAGAGTGTGAGGACGGCGATCACCGAGGCTGTGGTGGTTCGTCCTTTTCCGTTTGAACAGTTAAACACAAACGCCGAGTGGGAATCTTCAGCCAAAGCACTTTTCATCGACTCCAGAAGTTTGTCAAAATCCTGCAGGAAATAAAAACAAATAAAAAGCACAATTAGACAATCAGGAATGAATAATGCAGATATAAAATGGTAACTTGAAAAAAAAAAAAAAAAGTTACAACATGATTTTACCAGGTAAAATGTAAAGAAAATAAAAAAGAAATAATAATAATAATAATAATAATAATAATAATAATAATAATAATAAATAATAATAAAAATAATAAAAACATAAATAAAAAACAACATAAAATAAATCTTCAGTTTTTCATTGATTTTAACTTTGAAGGTGTAATGTTTTTTTTTTAGTGGAGGTGAAGGGTCCATCAAACGCTTTTCTTCATGGAGATGTTATTACTTTGTCTGGAATGTTTCACAGTGTGGCATTAAACCTTTCTATCTTCATGGAGACCAAACCAGACTAAGTTACAGGTCAGATCTGTGGAGAGGCGACCCCACTCACAGTCTAAACGCCTGAATATTATAGCCAAAGGAACAACATTTCCGTGGAGACAAGAAGGAGGAGTTGACTGTTTTACTGCGGTTTTCAGTGCAATAAAAACATCAAAAATAAAATAAAAACATGCTTTTATTTTTGTCTAAAAAGTTGCACAGTGGGTCTTTCAATTATTTTTATTTTTCATTATTTAACCAGATAAAATGTTTGGGATGTTTTGTTATTATAATAATAGTAGTAATAGTAGTAATAGAAATAGTAGTAGTAGTAATACTAATAGTAATAATAATACTAATAATAGTAGTAGCAGTAATAGTAGTAATAGTAATAATAGTAGTAGTAATAGTAGTAGTAATAATAGTAGTAGTAGTAGTAGTTGTTGTTGTTGTTGTTGTTGTAGTAGTTATTGTTGTAGTAGTAGTTGTAGTAGTAGTAGTAGTTGTTGTAGTAGTTGTAGTAGTTGGAGTTGTAGTAGTAGTTGTAGTAGTAGTTGGAGTTGTAGTAGTAGTAGTTGTAGTTGTTGTAGTACTTGTAGTAGTTGTTGTAGTTGTAGTAGTTGTATTTGTTGTAGTAGTTGTAGTTGTTGTAGTAGTTGTAGTTGTAGTAGTAGTTATAGTAGTTGTAGTTGTAGTTGTAGTAGTAGTAGGAGTTGTTATAGTAGTTGTTGTAGTAGTAGTTGGAGTTGTAGTAGTAGTTGTAGTTGTAGTAGTAGTTGTAGTTGTAGTAGTAGTTTTGTAGTAGTTGTAGTAATAGTTGGAGTTGTAGTAGTAGTTGTAGTTGTTGTTTGTAGTAGTAGTTGTAGTTGTAGTTGTAGTAGTTGTAGTTGTTGTTGTAGTAGTAGTTGTAGTAGTTGTAGTAGTTGTAGTAGTTGTAGTAGTTGTTGTAGTAGTTGTAGTAGTAGTTGTAGTTATAGTTGTAGTAGTAGTAGGAGTTGTAGTAGTAGTTGTAGTAGTAGTTGTAGTTATAGTAGTTGTAGTTGTAGTTTGTAGTAGTAGTAGGAGTTGTAGTAGTTGCTGTAGTAGTAGTTGTAGTTTGTAGTAGTTGTAGTAGTTGTAGTAGTTGTTGTAGTAGTTGTAGTAGTAGTTGTAGTTGTAGTTGTAGTTGTAGTTGTAGTAGTTGTAGTAGTTGTTGTAGTAGTTGTAGTAGTTGTAGTAGTAGTTGTAGTATGTAGTTGTAGTAGTTGTAGTAGTTGTAGTAGTAGTTGTAGTAGTAGTAGTTGTAGTTGTAGTAGTAGTTGTAGTTGTAGTAGTAGTTGTAGTAGTAGTTAGTAGTTGTAGTAGTAGTTGGAGTTGTAGTAGTAGTAGTAGTTGTAGTTGTAGTAGTAGTAGTAGTTGTAGTAATAGTTGGAGTTGTAGTAGTAGTTGTAGTAGTAGTTGTAGTAGTTGTAGTTGTTGTAGCAGTTGTAGTTGTAGTAGTTGTAGTAGTTGTTGTTATTATTATCATCAATTTCTAATTTATATACTTTGTTTTTAATGATTTTATTTTATTTCTTTATTTATTAGAACAATTAACTTAAAATATACATAAATATTTAAAGAATAAAAGTCAAAGAAACCGTGTGTCTCATCTGTGCAGTCAGACACGTATTTATAATTTTGTACAACGGTTTATTTCAAGATTATATGAAGACGACACAAGTTAATCTAACACACAAAACCTCTTTCCTCTTTCAGCCACTAGAGGTCAGGCAACACTAGATTTCCACGCCCCCGTCCTTCTCTGTTGATGTAAGTGCAGTGTTGTGCTCACCTCCTCCCGGGGCGCGCTGTACTCGGGCAGAGGGACGCGTCTGTACACCAGGCCCTGATGACTCTTTTTGTGTTCGCTGAAAATTTCCTGAACGGTTTTGACGTTTTTAAACATCTTCATCTGTTTGTCCTGCTCCATCGTCACCTCCAGCCACTTCTGAGCTCCCAGGATCTCCTCCTTCAGACACGACTCCAGCTTCTGATGAACACACAGGGTTTATGTTACAATTTAAGGATGAAACGCTTTTGTTTTGGTTTGTTTTAATTGATTTTAACATTATATCAAAAATTAAACAAAACACGTGGGGACTTGCAAGTCATGATTTGGACTCGAGTCAGACTTGAGTCACTATTTTTAGGACTTGACTTGATAAAATGAACTAAGACTTGGGACTCGACTTGGACTTGAAGGTCAGTGACTTAGGACTGGACTTCGACTTGAAAAGCACTTTTAAATCTGAATTCTTTCTATTTTGACCGTAATGATTTACACTAAGATCTTGTCAAGACATTTAAAAAGGAAAAAATAGCATTTGTACAACTCTTATAAACTCTATATATACTCATATATAAATATACTATGACTTTTTAAATACAATTTATCTTAAAAGTCAAATAAACTGCAAAAATCTAAGCTATATTTGGTAAATTGGTTTAAAGACTTGAAATGACTTGAAGCTCAAAGCAGACGACTTGGACTTGACTTGGATTTATGGGCTAGTGACTCAAGACTCGACTTGGACTTGCCTGTATTTGACTTGGGACTTGACTCGGACTTGAGACTTATTTGAGATTTGCAAAACAACGACTTGGTCCACGTCTGCCATCACAAAACATCGAATTACATGTTTCTCTGCTTAAACTCAGACGATAAGAAGAAATAACAGTTCTAAGCACTTCTAAATCTTAAGTCTTGTCAAGGCATTCTAAGAAGAAAAAGTAGCATATTGACAGTTTTGTTTGCCTCCAGAAAACATCGTGAAAACATCGTACAGAGAGATTTGGATATCGTTACATCCCAGGAATTGATCAGACTTTTAAGGCTAAATATGAAATGTTAACTCTTTCCACTAACCCTGTGGTCTAGTTTTTTTAACATTCAAAATCCTGTCAGTGCATTTATTGTCGTCTCTTTTAAACAAAAGGCGCAGACATTCAGAAATAATCATAATAGTCTCATGAGAACTAGAGGTGAGATCGGGCCTAAAAAATCCAGCCCGACCCGATCCCGCCCGCGGGTATTAAAACCCGACCCGGCCCGAGCCCGAAGCAAACCCGAAATGTCATATTTTATTTGTGACTCGGGAGGAGGAGCAGTGCTCAGCGTCGAGGTGTCAGTCTTTTTGCTCTCGTATGAAAGCAAAGCGCCACATTGACGACATTCAGCGAAGCCAACGCAAGTTTCTGTAGCATTTTCAACAATCAATTTGAAGCTTTTCCACACCTCACTCTTACCGGTGCGTGTTTGTCTTTTCAGTTCTCCTGCCTTTAGTTTAACTTCTTGCTCCTCCATATTGGGGACACCAGGTCAAAATAGATGCAGACTTGCGGAGGGGAAGATGATTAAATTAAGAGGGGGAGTTCACGTGCGCAGAGCTCTGGCTCTGCGGATCCTGTTTAGTAGTTAAATAGCAATTACATTACATTACTTCTCTGTTTTATCCATATTATTTATTTTATAACAAGTATTCCTTAGTTTAGTATCCACACATCGTTTTAGCATACATTTTATAAACATATATTTATTTGAAGCCCGAGCCCGACCCAATCCGAAGTAATGATTGACATTTTAGGCCCGGTCGGGTCGGGCTTGGGCTCGGTCTTAAGATCTTACCTCTAATGAGAACTTAGCAGAACGCTGGAGTTGCATAAAAGAGATACTAAAGTTCCATGACTTTTTCAATACTTTCATTGAATTTACAAATTTCCATGACTCTTCCAGGATTTCCATGACCGTGTGAACCCTGATAGAAGTTGTGGGTTAGACTCCTTATCCCTCTGAGTGTAACGTGCATGTTCTCCCTGTGTTGCCGCAGCAGAGAGATGGAGGTTGTGGGTTAGATTCCCGACAGTACCTGCAGTAGTTGAGGGTCAGTAGACGGGACGGTGATCTTCTGGTCCACGTTGGTCGGTTCTCTGACGGAGTAGATCTGAGCGTTCGCCTCCAGGACCAGCTCCTCCTGAAGATTCACCCACAGAATGTGTTTGTGTTTCCTCTTCTCGTCCGTGAGGTGAGACAGGACGGACGCAGACGCCTGGAGAGAACAGAGGTTAAGATCATAAAATAAAGCTGCAATGTGTAACTTTCCTCGTGGAGTGTCTATCGTCTGCCTGTGTCTCTGGAGATGTTTTGGCTCTGTCTGGAATGTTCCACAGTACTAAACTACAGTACACTAAACTTTTATTGGTATATCTCCATGGAAACAAAGCAGTGACACCACCAGGCCATGTGACAGGTCAGATCTGTGGAGAGGCGAGCCCAATCACACAAGCGTTTTTAGTTATTTAAATTTATGTAATAGGAAAAAATGTAAGATAAATTTAACACTGTGGGACATTCTATACGCACTAACATTTCGATTTTGAAAAAAAAAAATGTAATTGCGATTTTTCTGGCAGATATTGCGATTTCGATTTCATCCACAATTTTTTTTCAGATCAAGTTTCAGTGCACATGAATATTTGCAAACACAGATCAGACCATAACTACGCTCTACATGCATTTTCTGTACTCTGCTTTTCTTTTCTTTCAATATACGCTGAGTAATAATGTGTTTAATGCAGCTTTGTGCACGTTTGTTTACGTTTTACACAAATGAAACTTAAAACCACATGACTCATTTGCATAAACTATAAGTGCTGAAAAATACAGCTCGCTCCTCGTGTCGCTGATGCGGTTCAGCTTCTGTCGGACTAAAGGACACGATACAACAAAGCAGAAATAAACCAGGACTAAACCAGGACTGAACCAGGACTAAACCAGGACTAAAGAAGAAGTAGACTAGGACTAAACCAGGACAAAACCAGGGCCAACCCAGGGCTTAACCAGAACTAGATTAGGGCTAAATCAGGACTAAAGCAGGACTAGACTAGGACTAAACCAGGACTAAACCAGGACTAGACTAGGTCTAAACCAGGGCTAAAACAGGACTAGACTAGGACTAAACCAGGGCTAAACCAGGACTAGACTAGGACTAAACCAGGGCTAAAACAGGACTAGACTAGGACTAAACCAGGGCTAAAATTGGACTAGACTAGACTAAACCTGGGCTAAACCAGGACTAGACTAGGTCTAAACCAGGGCTAAAACAGGACTAGACTAGGACTAAACCGGGGCTAAAACAGGAACTACTAGACTAGGTCTAAACCAGGGCTAAAACAGGACTAGACTAGTGCTAAACCAGGGCTAAACCAGGACTAGACTAGGACTAAACCAGGGCTAAAATTAGACTAGACTAGGACTAAACCAGGATTAAAGCAGGACTAGACTAGGACTAAACCGGGGCTAAAAGAGGACTAGACTAGGACTAAACCAGGGCTAAACCAGGTGTTCAGAGTGTTCTTTCTGTGACAGAGGATGTGCTGCTGATGGTGAGTCTGTTCTGTGCTTCTATCACGTTGGACATGGTTCATGTTAAACTTTACACGAACGCCAGGTTTAAATCCTGGCCTCCCAGTGTCATGGCGGTGAATGACTTCGCAGAGCATAGACCTCGACGCAGATCCACAAATCTTTAGGAGCACTGCAAAAATAACACGGCTTTGACACTCCTAAAATCGAGTTGTCTGAGATCGCGATTTTCGGTCCAAAACGACAGACTGTTCAGCCCTACCACAAAGTTACTTAAAGGTTCACTGTGTAACTTTTTCGTTGAGGGTCTGTCAAACTGCTTGTTTCCATGGATACATCATTGCTCTGCCTGGAATGTTCCACATTAAACAGCTCTACTTTACATGTATGCAATTATAGGTTGTTTTATAGCTCAAAAACACCTAGAAAAATAGACATTCTGACTGTGAGCGGGGTCGCCTCTCCACAGATCTGACCTGTAACTTGATCTGGTTTAGTCTCCATTCCAGATAAAGCAATAACATCTCCATGGAGACAAGAATTTGACAGGTCCTCCAATGCACTTTTTACAACAAAAAAAGACTAAAATTTGGGTTTATGTGGCAAATTTTAAGTATTTTTTTCAATTCCAAGATAATAACACACATATTTTTCACTTATATTATAGTAATTTCTGTTCAGATGTTGTCAAGATTGCGCCACATAAATATTTATAAATCAAACTAAATTATTTCCATGTCCCAGCGATGCTCAGATGTGTAATATTTTTCCAAACACAGACCTCGGTGTTGGGCTGGGACATGCCGTAGACGGGCATTTTGGGCACTCGTCTGAAGTTGGCGGCCTTCATCTCTTTGACGGTGCTCAGCAGATCTGGAGCCAAGTACTCGTCTGAAACCTGCAAAAGAGAAACAAGCCGACGTCGATACAAAACCAGGGTCAGATAACACGGAAATACAAGAGAAAAAACAGTCACCGCGAGCATCGTTTGAGATAAGAGGACTTCCTTTTTGTGCAGGTTTATCAAAGAGATCAACAGTGTCAGATATGTGTTATAGAGGACTAAACCAGGACTAAACCAGGACTAAACCAGGACTAAACCAGGACTAAACCAGGACTAAACCAGGACTAAACCAGGACTAAACCAGGACTAAACCAGGGACTAAACCAGGACTAAACCAGGACTAAAAACTAAACCAGGACTAAACCAGGACTAAACCAGGACTAAACCAGGACCAGGACTAAACCAGGACTAAACCAGGACTAAACCAGGACTAAACCAGGACTAAACCAGGACTAAACCAGGACTAAACCAGGGCTAAACCAGGACTAAACCAGGACTAAACCAGGACTAAACCAGGACTAAACCAGGATAAACTAAACCAGGACTAAACCAAGACTAAACCAGGACTAAAACTAAAACCAGGCTACAACCAGGACTAAAACCAGGACTAAACCAGGGACTAAACCAGGACTAAACCAGGACTAAAACAAGACTAAACCAGGCTAAACCAGGACTAAACCAGGACTAAACCAGGACTAAACCAGGACTAAACCAGGGACTAAACCAGGACTAAACAACCAGACTAAACCAGGACTAAACCAGGACTAAACCAGACTAGGACTAAACCAGGACTAAAAACCAGGCTAAACCAGGACTAAAACCAGGACTAAACCAGGGCTAAACCCACAAAACCAGGACTAAACTAAACCAGGACTAAACCAGGACTAAACCAGGACTAAACCAGGACTAAAACAAGACTAAACCAGGGCTAAACCAGGGCTAAACCAGGACTAAACCACGTCTAAACCAGGGCTAAACCAGGGCAAAACCAGGACTAAAACAAGACTAAACCAGGACTAAACCAGGACTAAACCAGGGCTAAACCAGGACTAAACCAGGACTTAAACAAGACTAAACCAGGACTAAACCAGGACTAAACCAGGACTAAACCAGGGCTAAACCAGGACTAAAACAAGACTAAACCAGGGCTAAACCAGGACTAAAACAAGACTAAACCAGGACTAAACCAGGAATAAACCAGGACTAAACCAGGGCTAAACCAGGACTAAACCAGGGCTAAACCAGGGCTAAACCAGGACTAAAACAAGACTAAACCAGGACTAAAACAAGACTAAACCAGGACTAAAACAAACAAGACTAAACCAGGACTAAACCAGGGCTAAACCAGGGCTAAACCAGGATTAAACCAGGACTAAACCAGGGCTAAACCAGGACTAAAACAAGACTAAACCAGGACTAAAACAAGACTAAACCAGGACTAAAACAAGACTAAACCAGGACTAAAACAAGACTAAACCAGGACTAAACCAAGGACTAAACCGGGACTAAACCAGGGCTAAACCAGGACTAAACCAGGGCTAAAATGAGATTAAACCAGGACTAAACCAGGATTAAAACAGGACTAAACCAGGGCTGGACCAGGACTAAAACAGGACTAAAACAGAACTAAACCAGGTCTAAACTGGAATTAATCCAGGATTAAACCGGGGTTAAACCAGAACTAACACAGAACCTAACTAGGGATAAACCAGGGCCAAACCAGGGCCAAACCAGGGCCAAACCAGGGCCAAACCAGGGACGAACCAGGGCTAAACCAGGGCCAAAACAAGGGCTAAACCAGAACTAAACCGGGACTATAGTAGGATTAAAGTAGGGCTAAAGTAGGGCTAAAGTAGGACTAAAGTAGGACTAAACCAGGACTAAAGTAGGACTAAAGCAGGACTAAAGCAGGACTAAAGCGGGACTAAAGCTGGACTAAAGCTGGACTAAAGCTGGACTAAGGCAGGAAGAAAGTAGGACTAAAGTTGGACTAAAATAGGACTAAAGTAGGACTAAACCAAGGGCTATACCAGGACTAAACCAGGACTATAGTAGAACTAAAGCAGAACTAACCCAGGGCTAAACCAGGACTAAACCAGGACTAAACTGGGACTAAACCAGGATTACAGTAAACCAGGACTAAGCCAGAACTACCTGGCATGTTCCACAATATGGTATTGAACTAATCTATTTCCATGGAGACAAGCAGATGACTCATTGGGCCAATGTACAAGTCAAATCTGTGGAGAGGCAAGCCCCACTCACAGCGAGAACAGCAAAAAAACAAGTATTTTTAACAGCAATGCAATAAACGCAATAACGATTTAGTTTGTTTTGTTTAAAGCCATATTGTGGAATATTCCAGAGAAAACCATAACATCTCGATAAGCATGTGGCAGGCCCTTAGCGAGAAAAGTTACATAGTGCACCTTTAAAATAGAACATATATAACCAAAGAGTAACTCACATAAAAATAAAATAATAAATAATAAATACATAATAAAAAAAAAATTAATGAAAATAAATAATGAAATAAAATACAATAAAATAAAATAAATGTAAAATAAATAAAATAAAATAAAAGTAAAAAGATTAATAATAATAAATAAATAAATTAAAAATTAAAAAACAATTAAATACATACATAAATACATAAATAAAGACTGACCAGGACTCTTGCTCCTTTGGTGATGAGTTCTGGAGAAACAGTGAGTTCAGATAAATTCATGTTTGATAAAAGTCGGTAGATCCAGGAGTGGGAGCACATCCACTGACTGAAGGAGCTCAGCAGACCGATGGGGAACTAAACAGAAAAAAACATGATTAAACCAGGAACATTTTTGTAGTGACATAATAACTGGACCTTTTATATTGGCTTCTTTACCTGTTCGTGTAGATACGCGTTGAATACGATCAAATAAAAGTATCTCTCCAGACTCTGCATCGTTCTCTTTAGAAAATAATCTTTAGTGCTGCTTCCCTGAAATCAAAACATTCACTATTATTAAAAAGGCTCTGAACCTGATTTTTACCGTCTTAAAAACAGGAAAAAGAGAAGTAGTTCATTTTAAACGGTTTGCAGTGGACTAAAGTTAACAACAACTAGCATGCTGACAGTGAGCATCCTGTTAAGCAGACAATAAAATACTCTTTAGTCTAGTCTTTAATCAGAAAATGAGTTGATTCAACTTGACAAGTAAAATTACAATGAAATAAATGTGTTTTTCTTAATTCAAGCGATATTCGATTTTTGTTTCATATTTTAAGTGCAAAAGTTGTTGTTTTTCTTATTTTAAGTGTAGCAAGATATATTTTCATATTTAAAGCTCAAAAAGTCTAATAATTTTACTTGTCAATTGAAATTTACTTAAATCATGATAAAACTTTCTTAATTCAAGCCAACTTGACTAGATTTAGTTTTTTGTTAGTTTTTATGTAATGTAATGTAAACATAACAGAGTGCTCTAGTTGCGTGAAAGAGACAAAAAATCCATGTCTTTTCCAAAACTTTTATAGAATTTATAAATTTCCATGACCGTGGGAACCCTGAATATATCTGTACTGGGACAAGACAAATTTTGCTCATATACCTGGAGAAGAAAAAATCAGGTACAAGCACTTTAAAAATAATTATTAACACATTTTTGTCAGATTTTGGGTCATGTACAAAATTTTAATAATACAGTAAAATAAACCAAAATTATAAAAAAAAAAAAAAAAAGTGTAATATTGAAATTAAATGAAATACATTTGTTACTGGTATTTGTTATTATTAAACCCTTCTGTGTGTGTGTCTCTTTGTTTGTTTTATAAAATGAATTATTTATATAGAAGTACAGTTTTATCTCACCTGTATCTGATAGTCTTCTCCGATTCCCTCCAGTTTACTCTTGTTTTCGTAAATAGCTTCTTTTATATTGTGCATTTCTGAACACAGGCTGATGGCGCGGTCCACCTACACCACAAGATCAACAATAAGAAATACATAAAAAATCGTGTATTCTTACAACAACAAAAGACATGTGCAAACAAAAAACACATTTCATGAAAGAAAATATATATTATTATTCTAACTTGGGTATTTTTAATAAGTGTAAGTAATTTTTAAACAATCATCACACTGTCACCTCTTGCATGAGCTGCTGTCCGTTGGGCAGTTTGTTGATGAGATTCTGAACGACCTGAAACAGT
Source organism: Boleophthalmus pectinirostris (assembly GCF_026225935.1). NCBI lineage: Eukaryota > Metazoa > Chordata > Actinopteri > Gobiiformes > Gobiidae > Boleophthalmus > Boleophthalmus pectinirostris. The sequence continues at coordinate 31,047,766 of NW_026571047.1, forward strand.
GGTTTAGTCTCTGAAGCGCCATTCGTGTCCGCTCTGAAAAAAATATATTAAAAAAGAGATATTATGCAGTGGTTTGGGTAAATATTATATTTTTCGGACTATAAGTCACACTTTTTTTCCATGGTTTGGGTGCGACTTACATTAATATAATAATATACGTATATATTATATATTATATAATTTCACATGTTTGTTATTTTCACACTGACAGCCATGAGAGGGCGCTCTAGGCTTGTGTGCCAGTATCTGCTGCTCCTTTTACTCCCTTACCACTAAAAATGTCAATTTTTTATTTAAAAACAGAGCAGAGGAGCACAAACAGACAGAGGAAAGAGCCTGTAAAACTTCTGTCACTGTCCACAGTTCTCGTCGAAGGTATGTGCGTATTCACCGTGTGTTTTGTTTTGTTTTTGTTTACACGAGAACGCATGCAACAAAATATTTTATCAGAAGTGCCTTTCGTTTAGACGGTGACGGCGTTTTTGGGGCTTAAAAACGCAAAAATCTGAAACCCACCTCCAGAGTTGAAAAGTTGAATAGGCGTTTCCGTCTGGTCAGATCTGCTCACGTCGTGTACTCGTTTACGTCACAAACATACAGTACACAGAAACACGTGTCATAGCGTGCATACCCAATCGAATTCCACAGAGCTTTGCATCACCGTATGCACACAGATTTCCTCCAGAAAACGCTCGAATAAACGCAGAATAAAAAGTGAAAACGCAACGCCATTTTTGCATCTTCTGTTCAGACCGTCATCATATAAACTTACCCTTATATGTTTTTTTCTTCTTCATTATGCATTTTTTGGCCATTAAACTATAACATACTTAGATCTCCATTTTATAAGTTGTTCAATGTAAACCAGAATATTGATCTAAATGTAGTAGAAACAGATCCACTGACTTCCCGTTCACAGTAGCAAGCAGCTGATTTTATCTTTGTGAGTTCTTTATGCATGTCCTAAATCAATATATATATTTTTTAATAATTCTAATTAAAGCTATTATGTAAAAATCAACTTCTTGGAGCTTTCCACCATGTTATAACATTGTTCCTTCATCAAAAACATACTTGAAGTCTAATATCTACTCTTTAAGTACAGATCGGTGGGCGGAGATAGGGGGTAGGTGAAAACAGACATTTTCTGAGCTCTCAAACCTCAAATGTGGGACAATACATGATCACTCAAACACGCAGGAATCAGTCTAAACACAAGTTTGAGTAGGATAATGATGGGAACAGCGTCATAATACGGTTAAAGCTCAGAAAACTCAATTGTAATGATTTCTCCTTTAAAAATACAGTCTAATTTTACATAAGTGCTAATTAATTCAGACTTCTTTACACTCACTCAGTGTTATTTTGTGCGTTTGCCGTGAGTCGGTTCATGATCAGAGCTCCCAGGATCAGCCCCAGGTTCGTCCGACCGACTCCGACCTGACAGCTGAAGACGAGGGCGGGCAGAGACGGGGGACCGCTGCATCTGGAGAGGGGGGACAGGCTCGGGCTCTCCTGTGCACACAAGAACAAAAACTCAACGTTAGAAGGAACGTTGTTGGGAAATACAATGATTTTAACAGATTCGTAGCTCTGACAATGCAAAAACTCAAATCTAGACAAGTTAAAATGACTTGAATTAAGAAGGTTTTGAGTAAATTTCACTTGACAAGTTAAATTATCTACCAATAGAACAAGATTTTTTGTTTTAAAATGAAAATACATCCTGCTTCACTTAAAAACAACAATGCTTTGCACTTAAAATAGGAACGTTGCTTTTAGTTTTACTCAAACAAAGTAAAATGTTCTTAATTTAAGCCATTTTAACTTAACTTGGATATTGTTTTTTGCAGTTTATCCAAAAATTACCAATATCGCAGATTCACTACAGCCACATACCGTGACAGACATTATTTCCAATTTTATTTTTCTCAAATTTTAATCACATTTTAGTGGATGGTTTGTAATTTTTTAACAATGAAACTGTGACTCAAAAAAGGTTAAAATGCTGCAGAACAGAAGTGGGACCAAGTCGTTGTTTTGCAAGTCTCAAGTAAATCTCAAGTCTTTGGCATCGAGTCCCAAGTCAAATCCAGACAAGTCCAAGTCGAGTCTCGAGTCACTGGCCCATAAGTCCAAGTCAAGTCCAAGTCAAATCCAAGTCGTCTGCTTTGAACTTCAAGTCATTTCAAGTCTTTAAACCAAAATAACAAACATAAGCTTAGATTTTTTGCAATTTATATGAACTTTAAGCTAAATTGTACTTGAAAAGTCATGGTATATTTATATATGAGTGCCGTATTTTTCGGACTATAAGTCGCACTTTTTTTGGTTTGGGTGTTTCCTGCGACTTGTATATTAAAATGTTTGAGTGAAGTGTGGAGAGGTTCTAGTCTTGTGTGTGAGTATCTGCTGCTCCTGTTCCTCCTGTACCACTGTCACTTGGCTCTACTGCACATGTCTCCTGCAGAAAGAGCCTCTGTCCTGCTGCAAGTAGTGAAATATGCAGCTGAAAACGATAATCGAGCAGCAGAAAGAAAGTTTGGAGTGTGAGAGAAACTTGTGACACCATGAAACTTTCCTGAAGTCACTGGATGGATGGACAAAGTCTGGACTTCAGTGACACTGAAACCATCCTGTCGGGATTCAGAAAGACCAGAATAATTCTAACTGGAACTGATGCTGAGTCTGACGACAGCGACACAGAAGAGGAAGCGGCGCTCTGTTTACCTCCGGAGGTCGAGGAGTTGTTCAGAAGTGACACCGAGGATGAAGAATTGAATGGATTTAGTGATTTGGAGTGAGATGGAGAGTTTGTTAAACTTGTTCTGTTCTGTTGTTTATGTTATAGTTTATCTGAAAAACTGTTCATATGTGACGTTAACAGTCTGTTGTTCTCTCTTCTGTTGTTATTACTAGAACTTGACTTTACACAGGAAATGTCGGTTCCTGGTCTCTGATTTTATAAAATACATTTTCCCCAAAAAGTGCGACTTATAGTCCGGAGCGAGTTATAATCCGAAAACTACAGTACATGGTTTTACAGCTCAAAAATACCTACAAAAACAGACATTCTGACTGTGAGCGGGGTCGCCTCTCCACAGATTTGACCTGTAACTTGGTCTGGTTTGGTGGAAGATAGAAAGGTTTAATGCCACACTGTGAAACCTTCCAGATGGAGAGTTTGTTAAACTTGTTCTGTTCTGTTGTTTATGTTCTAGTTTATCTGAAGAACTGTTCATATGTGACGTTAACAGTCTGTTGTTCTCTCTTCTATTGTTTTTACTAGAACTTGACTTTAAGATGAAATGTCAGTTCCTGTTCTCTGATTTTATAAAATAAATTTCACTGCTCTGCCTGGAATGTTCCACAATATGACTTCAAACAGCTCTGCATCACATTTATTCTATTCCAGGTGGTTTTATAGCGCAAAAATACCAAAAAAAAACAATATTCTGACTGTGAGCGGGGTCGCCTCTCCACAGATTTGACATGTAACTTGGTCTGGTTTGGTCTCCATGAAGATAGAACGGTTTAAAGCCACACTGTGAAACATTCCAGACAAAGCAATAACATCTCCATGGAGAGAAGTACTTGACGGATCCTCCACCAGAAAAATGACTCAGTGCACTTTTAAGGATTGAAAGGACCGGACAAGAGTCGTCATGATCTTTGTGTCAAAAAAAGGACCAATTATTTTAAACATCCTGAGATTTTAAACCAAGACAGAACCCAGGTCCGAGGAGCGGAGGTGAACTGACAGAACGTTTACGGATTAAAGGTGAACAATGAGGAAATATTAGACCAAATATAACCAACGAGACACGACGCTGAGAAAGTCCAGATGTGTGAAGTGTTTCCTGGACTAAGTATTAATAATATCAAAGTAAATTCTAAATATAATTGGTTTAAATGACAGTTGTATTAATAAAGTCTAAGAATATAAAAGAACTTATGTAACAGGGAGACATTTTGAGGCTTACATAACAAAAATACTTGATAATAATGGCTGAAAATTTTGAAACTGACCAAATGAGAAAATAGGTTGTGATGGTTATTTTGAGAACAGCTGTTGCAATAAACAATGACAAATGCTTCCCTCACTACTTCCTTTAAACTTTATGCACTGGTTTCTGAATGATGGAAAATTAGGACTATTGCCATAGAAATTAAATAGTTTCAGGGTTCACACGGTCATGGAAATCCTCAAAAAGTCATGGAAATTGAAAATGTCATTTTTAAATCCTGGAAAAGTCATGGGATTTTGTAAATTCAATTAAAGTTTTGGAAAAGTTTTGGAATTTTAGTATCTCTTTCTCACAACTCCAGCGTTCTCTTAAGTTCTCATGAGGCTATTATGATTATTTCTGAACGTCTGCGCCTTTTGTTTAAAAGAGACGACAATAAATGCACTGACAGGATTTTGAATGTTTAAAAACTATAATCCCAAACCATTAGGTGAGTGGAAAATTTTAACATTTCATATTTAGTCTGATAAATTTTAGACACGTAGGTGCTGTAAAGTCATGGAAAATTCACTTTAGGTCATGAAAAAGAATCTGTGTATCATTCGTTCATTTGTTTTTCAATATAAAACCAAAAATATGAAAAAGAAAAAGAAGTATTTTCTTCATTATTTGTCTCCAAATCCAAAATGAAAAATGATTTGTAACGATTTGTTTTTCAGTTTTCGATTTTGTGTTTAAATGAATAATGGAAAAAAATTGACGGACTTCCGGGACTTAGACCCGGGACTTTTCTTAGACCGGGACTTAGACCGGGACTTAGACCGGGACTTTCGGGACTTACGGGACCGGGACTTTTAGAACGGGACCGGGACTTAGACCGGGACTTAGACCGGGACTTAGACCGGGACCAGGATCAGTACCAGGACCGAGATTGGGAATAGAACCGGGACTGAGACCAAGACCAAGACCGAGGCCGGGACTGAGGCCGGGACCAGACCGAGACCGAGGCCGGGACTGAAAACGGTTTAGTCCTGGTTTAGTCCTGGTTCAGTCCTGGTTCAGTCCTGGTTCAGTCCGTATGTGGCTCAAAAGTCCGGCATCTCAATTTAAATCACAGAAACAGGAAACGTCCATTTTTTCCATTTTTCATTTAAACACAAAATTGAAAACTGAAAAAACAAATCGTCATCTGTTTTTTCATTTTGGTTTTGGAGACAAACAATGAAGAAAATTTTAGTTTTTCCGTTTTCTTATTTTTGGTTTTATTTTGAAAAATGGATGAACGAATGATACACGGATTAAAAAGTCACGGAAAAGTTCTGAAATTTTGTCAGTGAAAAAGAGCAGAAACCCTGAATTTAAATGTTACTGTAAAACTTCTATATTTTTTGAACGGTGAAAAATTGTCTACTGATATTTTTACAACATTTCCTGGAGAGAAATGAGAAAGAGAAAAGGAATTTAAATTATAAATTGGCCAAAATATCAATATACGGAGGCCTAGCAGTGTGATGATGCTGAAGTACCACATAACTTTTGTTTTATTTAATTAAATTTGTGTCTGTGTGTAAGTTTGTGGGTGTTGCTCTGTGTTTTTGTGTTTAGTTTTACTTTAATGTACAACAAAACAAAACAAATAACATAATAATTCACATTTTTAAGCATCTCCAGTCTTCTTACCCTGAGTATTTTCACAAACGCGTCAAACTCCTCCTCCAGTGGCGCTCCCTCAGAGGGCAGAGGTAATCTGTGGTACCTGCAACAACAAAAAAAAAACAGCATTTTACTAAACTCTGAATAATCCAGAGATCTGCCAAAACAAAACAGGAAAGACGATCAAATGTAAAGACGGTAAATTAATACCAGATGTTCATTACAAATAACAAAATAATGAAGTTTTAACAAATTGATAATGTATAAAAATAAAAACACGGCTTCCCGTTTTCAAAAATAAAACAGGGTACAGCTCTCTCTCTTTTCGTTCTTTCTTTTCATCCCTTGCTCCCCATTCTCCCTCACTCTTTCTCCGTTTTTTCCTGCCCTTAATCTTCTATCATCTCCTTCTGTCTTTCTTCCTCTCTCTTTCTCTTTATCACACTCTCTCCCTCGTCTCTCTCCATCTTTCTTATCCTCTATCCTTTCCACCCCATCCTTTTCTCTCTTTTGTCTTCTTGTGTTCTCTCTCTGCCTCTACTTTCTTTCTCTTCTTCTGTACTCTTTCCCTCTCTCTCCGTCTGTTCTTTCTGCCTCTACTTTCTTCTCTCCTTTTCCTTCTCTACTCTTCCCCCTTCTCTCTCTTTATCCCCCTCTCTCTACTTTCTCTTTCCTTCTCTACCCTTCCCCCTCTTTCTTTTTTTTTATCCTACTCTCTCTACTTTCTCTCTTTTCTTCTCTACTCTTCCCCTCTCTCCCTTTCTCTCTTTCCATCGGTTCTCTTTCTGCCTCTGCCTCTTCTTTCCCTTTCTTCTCTTCTACTCTCTCCCTCTTTATCCCCCTCTCTCTCCCTCTCTCTGTCTGTTCTTTCTGCTCCTACTTTCTCTTTTCTTCTCTACTCTTCCCCTCTCTCCTTCCTTATCCCTCTCTCTTGTGTTTTCTTTCTGTTTGTTCTCTTTCTCCCTCTTCTCTCTTTTCTTATCTAATCTTCCCCTCTCTCTCCCTCTAGTCATTCCCTCTCTCACTTTCTCTTTCCCCGTCTGTTCCCTTTCTCCCTGCCTCTGCTTTCTCTCTTTTCTTCTCTACTCTTCCCCTCTCGATCCCTCTCTCTCCCTCAACTCTTTCTCTGTCTTCCTTTCTCTCTCTCCGTCTGTTCTTTCTGCCTCTGCCTCTACTCTTTTCTTCCAAACTCTCCCTCTTCATCCCCCTCTCTCTACAGATGGAGAGAGGAGAAGACTAGAGGTACTTTTTTCTCCTCCGTCTCTACCTTCTCTCTTTTCTTATCTGTACACTTTCTTCCTCTCCTCGCTCTCCCTTTCCCCTTCCTCTCCTCTTCTCCTCTACTCTTTCTCCCCCTTACCCTCCATCTCTCTCTTCCCCCTCCATCTCCGTCTTTATCGCTCCCTGTCATTCCTGGCTCTTTCTTTCTGCTCTTTAAATGACAATTATTAACTATGTATTTGTATTTGTTTTTAAGGCAAGGCAGGGCAAGTTTATTTGTAGAGCACAATTTGTACACAAAGTAATTCAAAGTGCTTTACAGAATAAGAAAACATTAAAATCACAATAAAAACAAATCAAAACATAAATAATCATCATAAAATTAAAGATTAAAATTAGAAAAGAGAGAGAGAGACATTTAATGACATAAATTAGAGAGAAGAACCTTTCAGTCATGTGCCACAGTTAAACAGAACCGTTTTGAGTCTGGATTTAAACAGAGTCAAAGTCGAGTCTGTCTCACATGTTCAGACTGTTCCAGGTTTTATCTGCGTGAACCTGAAACTCTGACTCCTCATGTTTAGTCGTGACTCTGGGCACCAGCAAGAGGCAGAGCTGCTTTAAAGTCTATTCTCTGAGCCACAGGAGCCAGTGCAGAGACCTGAGTACAGGACGCATGTGCTCGTACTTCTTAATTCGAGGCAGGACCCGAGCTGCAGTTCGTTCTCTCACAGAGAGACCAGTGAACAATAATACAAAATGAAATTGATCTGACCAGTTTCCTTTTTGAATTTATCCTTACCTTCTCTCAAATTTCTTGTACTAATCTGATATGAGCCAGTTGTTTACTTTTGGCCTATTTAGTTTTTTCTTCCCTTCTCTCTCTATTCTTTCCTTTTTCTCTCTTTCACTTTTTCTCTATTCTTCTCTCCTGAAATTCTCCTCTGCCTCAGCTGTAAAACCATGCCTTTAAGCAAACAAACTTGTAATTCGATATTTGTCCCACTATTATTGTTCTTTTGACGATACGATATCACGATATTTCAGTTATTGTTACCCCTACTTCCTACAAGTCCTTCTTCTCATATTCTCATCAGCCTTGTTATTTTCATTTTATCTTCTAGGGAGCGCTACCATCTTTCGCGAGGCCCGTCGTATCCGCGACCTGGACCGCGTTCTCTTTGGGGTACCAGACTTACCCACAAGCTTTGACTCTGGTTTTCGATGAACTTCCTGGTCCGGACCTGCTTTGCCCCCTCTCAATGGACCACTTCTCTGCTCAGGCCACGCCCACAGAGCCAGTCACGCCTGCGCTGGGGGCGGCCAGGTTGTCCAGGGGCGGAGCCTACTCTGGCGAGGTGCAGTGGTGCGTTTTTGTCCCTTCTGCAGACAGCCTCTTCTAATATCTCTTTTGGCCCGACAGTGGAGGTGTTATGCAGTAGGGAGCTCTCCTGTCTGAATTGACTGGATGAATGGGACTCAAAACGGACAAAAAAAAATATATCTGGGGGCAGGTGTTGCTCCAGATGCCCTCTACCAGAGTTCTCTAATTATCTTCATACTCGGGGCTGAGTTCTTTGATGCTGTTGTGTATGATTACTACACAAGCAGAGCACAAAGGTAAAGTAGACGGACCACGTTTCAAGTCTGGGACATCTCTCTGGAAAAACATGGAAAAGTCGTTCTAAAAGTGAACAGCTCTAATATAAGACAGCAGAGAGTCAGTCAAGTTTGAGTTTCATCCAAGTTTCTACAGATCTACCTTGGAGCAGATTGGAGCGGCTCGCTCTCTCTCTCTCTTCTCTCTCTTTCTCTCTCTCTCTCTCTCTCTCTCTCTCCCTCCTCTCTCTCTCTCTCTCTCTCTCTCTCTCTCTCTCTCTCTCTCTCTCTCTCTCTCTCTCTCTCTCTCTCTCTCTCTCTCTCTCTCTCTCTCTCTCTCTCTCTCTCTCTCTCTCTCTCTCTCTCTCTCTCTCTCTTCTCTCTCTCTCTCTTTCTCTCCCTCTGTTTTTAGTCTTTTCAGCTACAATAAAAAACTATGTATGCTACTACTATAACTACTACTACTACTACTACTACTACTACTGCTACTACTACTACTACTACTACTACTACTACTACTACTACTACTACTACTACTACTACTACTACTACTACTACTACTACTACTACTACTACTACTACTACTACTACTACTACTACTACTACTACTACTACTACTACTACTACTACTACTACTACTACTACTGACACTACTACTATACTACTACTACTACTACTACTACTACTACTACTACTACTACTACTACTACTACTACTACTACTACTACTACTACTACTACTACTACTATACTACTACTTCTACTACTACTACTACTACTATACTACTACTACTACTACTACTACTAGTAGAAGTAGCAGTAGTAACAGTAGTATTAGTAGCAGTACTAATAATACTACTACTACTACTAATACTACTGCTACTAATACTACTATTAACATTACTATAACTACAACTACAACTACAAATACTACTACAACTAAAACTACTACTACAACTACTACTACTACTGCTACTATTACAACTACAACTACAACTACAACTACTACTACAACTACAACTACAACTACTACAATAGCCTACAAATGTAACAAAATCCACAAAAAAATAAATAAATAAATTCTATTAACAGCCTATTTCAATTACATACCTTCTTAACTACTACTACTACTACTAGTGCTGGGTACCATTTAAGAGACGCAGTATCAAAAAGTAAGTAAAGGTTACAATTGATGCCAAAAATTTGTATGAAAAATATGTTTTTAGTAAGAAAATAGATACAATTTTCAATCCCCACACTAGTGTTGGTTAAAATAATGTTTTGGAATGCAAGGTATAGCACAACTCATACATCATGTAATACAAACTGCTTTATAGAATAAAAAAAAACATTAAATTCACTATATATAATAAGAATTTGGATTTCAGGATATTCAAAGCCAATATAAAGTATAAATATCAGTTTGTAATTTTGTTATTGTCTTCTGTGTAATATGGGGTGTAATTAGGGGTGTGCAAAACATATTGAAATATCGATATATCGTATCGTTTAATGTAATGATACAGTATCGATATCGTGGGGTGTTGTATCGCTATATCGCCAAGAGTATTTTTTGGTATATTTCACTAAATTATTTTGTTAGAGAGCAACAGTTTTGTTGCTTGTTCAGCGAAAGGAAACTCGTTGACATTTTCACTGTTCTGATTATTAAAATGTTTGTGTTTCATATGAACTTTGCACAAGTGGTTTAACAAAGACTTTTAGTATCACAGACATCATTTAGATTTTATTTTTTATTGAACCGTATCAAATTGATTTGAAATATATCGTATTGTGAGCTCACTATATCGAGATATGTATTGTATCGGCAACTTCTGAATGATACCCAATCCTCAAATAAAAAAAATACTGGAATGGTGCATCCCTACTGCGATGTACTACTACTTCTACTGTTACTACTACTACTTTTACTACGACTGCTACTACTATAATCACTACTGCAGTGCACAGACCTGTACTTGGGCATGGTGAACAGCGGTCTCTTGTACACCTCCTCGGTCACGTGGATGTCCTCTTCACACGAGATGGAGATTTTCTGAGGTTCGTCTCTGAAAAACTCGATGTCGTTGTAAACAAAGAACACGTTTTCATTCAGTTTGGCAAAGTCGTGGAGCTGGAACAGAGAAGAAAAGAAGCGAAATGGTGAATTTTTGAAAATGGTGGAAAATGCACAAAAAACACAACCTAAACAAACCGTGAATTTAGAATTTTCTCTTCATTAAATGTATATTTTAAGTAGAATATGACTTATGCATTATTGTCCTAAAGCTGCGTAAGGTAAGTGAGGAATAACTCATTCTGTTTTTCATGTTTTGATGGTAAAAATCAGGCACTGCATCTTATAATAATATTTAAGAACATGGAGCTGTGTTGATTCAAGCGCTGATCAAAAGGCTGACATTCCAAAACTGCTGATAATTGTTCAGATAAACAGCGAAAATGGTTTTGCGATTCAGTTTTGAGTATCGAATATCCGACCTCTTTGCGTATGGTGCTCTCCAGACTCTCCACGGGCTCGTTCTTGTTGAGTCCGTGCAGGTTTTCGTGGAGGTTTTCCTTTTTCCTCGGAGTGTACGGCACAAAGTCCTCGTCTTTATGAAGGAACAGCACCGGCTCCTCTCTCACGCACAGGAAAATCACCTCCTGATCCAACAAAACACAACATTGGACAGTCTATACGCTACAGTGTCAAGTATATATATATCATTTGTGTACAATAGGAAGTGAACATGCGGGGCACTTCTGGCTCCATCGACTCTGGCTCCAATTGATTTACATTGAAAAACTGTCACCCCCTCGTCATTTTGGTCTAAAAATTTTCATATTAACCCACTTTAAATGATCCTGCCGTTTTTATTTCACCATTTTGTTAATACATTTGTAATTTGTAAATAAATTCCTGTTCCTAAAATAAAACTCTGCTCCAAATTCGCCCCTGTAACTGCTAGCCTTGATGATTTAAACAGTCTATGGTCTGTACGAGTCACTGAAGGTTTAACTGCATATTATTTTATATTATGGCTATTTTACATTTAGAATCATAAAAAAAATCTTGACTACCGTATTTTTCAGATTATAAGGTGCAATATCAATAATGTTGAATTCTCTCGTCTATTTTCATACATAAGACACACCGGATTATAAAGTGCATTAAAGCAAAACAAACGGACGACACTTGAGACTGATCCTTAGTCCACGCGTCCACGATCCATCGGCAGATCGTGGTGTAATTCGCCCGGCGTTGCCTCTCTGTCTTGGTGAATGTGGGTGGATCATTTAAGTTGTTTTTTTTTCCTACGAGGATGACTGAAATATACATTGAGTAATAATGTGTTTAACACAGCTTTGAGCGCATTTGTTTACATTTACAGAAAGAAAACTTAAA
>NW_026571047.1:31064611-31074611 GCF_026225935.1 Boleophthalmus pectinirostris
CTTTAGTCCACCTTTAGTCCACCTTTAGTCCTCCTTTAGTCCTCCTTTAGTCCTCCTTTAGTCCACCTTTAGTCCTCCTTTAGTCCACCTTTAGTCCATCTTTAGCCCTCCTTTAGCCCTCCTTTAGTCCACCTTTAGTCCACCTTTAGTCCACCTTTAGTCCTCCTTTAGTCCTCCTTTAGTCCTTTAGTCCACCTTTAGTCCACCTTTAGTCCTCCTTTAGTCCTTTAGTCCTTTAGTCCACCTTTAGTCCTCCTTTAGTCCACCTTTAGTTCCTTTAGTCCTCCTTTAGTCCTCCTTTAGTCCTCCTTTAGTCCTCCTTTAGTCCACCTTTAGTCCACCTTTAGTCCTTTAGTCCTCCTTTAGTCCTCCTTTAGTCCACCTTTAGTCCACCTTTAGTCCTCCTTTAGTCCTCCTTTAGTCCACCTTTAGTCCTCCTTTAGTCCTCCTTTAGTCCTCCTTTAGTCCACCTTTAGTCCTCCTTTAGTCCACCTTTAGTCCACCTTTAGTCCTCCTTTAGTCCTCCTTTAGTCCTCCTTTAGTCCTCCTTTAGTCCACCTTTAGTCCACCTTTAGTCCTCCTTTAGTCCTCCTTTAGTCCTCCTTTAGTCCACCTTTAGTCCTCCTTTAGTCCACCTTTAGTCCACCTTTAGTCCTCCTTTAGTCCACCTTTAGTCCACCTTTAGTCCACCTTTAGTCCTCCTTTAGTCCTCCTTTAGTCCTCCTTTAGTCCTCCTTTAGTCCACCTTTAGTCCTCCTTTAGTCCTCCTTTAGTCCTCCTTTAGTCCTCCTTTAGTCCTGCTTCAGTTCTGCTTTAGTCCTGCTTCAGTCAGAATTATTTGTACTTCTTTATTTTATTATTATTATTTTGTCTCTATAAACCAGATCGCCCAAAAGTGGCTGCCTTAACTTTACTTGGGAGATTTTAGAAACTAGTCCTGGTCTAGTCCCGTTTTAGGGCCCCTGCAGTCTAGAGCCAATCCAATTATCAGTTTGTGTTTACAGAGTGGAGATCTACAAATAAACTGATAACAGGAGCAAACAGGAGGTCAGAGGTCAGAGGAGGGGGTGTCTGGGGAGGGGGAAGTCTGAGAATTTAAACCCAATCCAGGGTCGTAAAACAAGGGCTGGAGGTAATGGACTTGGACTTGGGCTTTGTTCTGCTTTATTACTTGTTTACATCTGGTTTTGTTGTTATTTAGACTTGGTTTAGTTCAGGTTTAGTCCTGGTTTAGTCCTGGTTTAGACTTGGTTTAGTCCTGGTTTAGTTCTAGTTTAGACCTGGTTTAGCCCCTCTTTGGTTTAGCCCTTGGTTTACCTGGTTCAGTCCTGGTTTTAGTCCTGGTTCTAGTCCTGGTTTAGTCCTGGTTTTAGAGTCCTGTTTAGTTTAGTCCTGGTTCAGTCCTAGTCCTGGTTCAGTCCTGGTTTAGTCCTTGTTTTAGTCCTGGTTCAGTCCTGGTTTAGTCCTGTTTCCGTCCTGGTTCAGTCCTGTTTTAGACCTGGTTTAGTCCTGGTCCAGTCCTGGTTTAGTCCTGTTTCCGTCCTGGTTCAGTCCTGTTTTAGACCTGGTTTAGTCCTGGCTCAGTCCTGTTTTAGACCTGGTTCAGTCCTGGTTCAGTCCTTGTTTAGTCCTGGTTTAGTCTTGCTTTAGACCTGGTCCAGTCCTGTTTTAGACCTGGTTTAGTCCTGGTTCAGTCCTTGTTTAGTCCTGGTTTAGTCCTTGTTTAGACCTGGTCCAGTCCTGTTTTAGACCTGGTTTAGTCCTGGTTCAGTCCTTGTTTAGTCCTGGTTTTCCTGGTTTAGAGTTCTTAGACCTTTAGACCTGGTCCAGTCCTGTTTTAGACCTGGTTTACCTGTTTTAGACCTGGTTTTAGACCTTTAGACCTGTTTTAGACCTGTTTTAGACCTGGTTTAGACCTGTTTAGACCTGTTTTAGACCTGGTTTAGTCCTGGTCCAGTACTCACGTGATGACCACAGGAGCCACTTTGTTGGTGATGATGGACTTGGCTTTCCCGGAGTGGATGCTGACGGTGTGGAAGGGGGAGGAGCTTAGAGACCGGCTGTCCGTCATGTCGTTGCTGTGGTGACTGTCGCTAAGGGCCGAAGAAACGCTTTGTGGCGCTGCGCTGGCCGTCGTACCCATGCTCCACAGGCAGCTGCAGACCGACACAAAACAGAGACAAAACAGGTCAGAAACAGAAACGAAAACAGTCTGTACCAAGAAAAACTGTAAGGAAAAGAAAATATGAACTGTTAGAAGCACTTGAGAGAAAAGAGGCCGGGTTTCTTATGTTCTTTTTGTACGACTTTTACTTTATTCCATTAAGTTAGAGCTCTGAAATTGTCCCTTTATATATTTATAGGTCACCATATGTTGTTATTTACTCTTATGTATTTATTTTCAACTGAACTTTATACTTTTGTAAGGTGTTCTTGTTGTTTGTATCTGAAACTCTGCAAATAAATAAATATATAAAAAAAAAAAAAAAAATAAAACAAATAAAATTAAATATAAAATGAAAATAAAATAAAATATAAAAATAAATTAAAGACAAATAATAAAAAAAATATTAAATTCAACAAAATAAAATAAAATGAAAATAAAATAAAAAATAACTCCAATCCTATTCATATCCACAACATTGTGCAGACTGTACACACAAAAAACACCTATTTGCAACTGGACAGTAACAATTTGAAAGAAAAAATACTTAAATAATATCAATTTAATGACACGTATTACGTTTGTAATTTGATTTTTCGATGTGAATCCAGACAAAGCAATAATATCTCCATGGAGAAAAGCGTTTAATGGACTCTCTACTAGAAAAGTTTTTGCTTTTATAAAAGGTGCTCATATTGTTTGTATCTGAAAATCTGCAATAAAAAATAAATAAATAAATAAAAAAACAGTACTTATCGAACTCCAGGACTATTCAGATCACAAATATTCACAACACTGTGCTCACAAAAACACCTATTTGCAACAGGACAATAACAATTTGAAAAAAACAAAACAAAAACATATAATATTTATTTAATGACACATATTACAATTGCAATTCGATTTTCAGACAATGCGAATCTTTCACATCGTCAAATATAACATAACTTTACTCTGGTTTGCTTTATACATTAAAAAAAATTTACACACATTGACTACATGTGGTTCTTGTGAAATGTTGTTGTTGTTTTGGGGCTTACTTACAAAAGTTTTCACAATAATCTCACAGTGAATATTAGGATTTTTGTTTAATGCCCAACAAAAAAAATACTGTTTCAACTTAAATTTCTCTTACCCAGTATGATTTATTTGCAGAATTTCACAACCACAGTCATCTACAAGGTCTTAGCTTTTATATGACACCTTGTTTGGTTGTGTATTTGCTGTTTAATACCTTAAAATATCACACATTTTAAATTTTGAGAATAAAGATTTGGGCTTAAGAGGTCTATTGATTATCTCAGTAATTGATTAGTTGCGATTAGAAATAGACTGATACCTGTAGTTTGATATTTCCACTTTGTAGCGTATCGGCGCTATGTAAGTTTTTGGTTGGGGGTAAGTCAGCTGTTTGTTTCTATGGATACGTCATTGCTCTGCCTGGAAAGTTCCACATTATGACTTTAAACAGCTCTGTGTTACATTTATTCAATTACAGGAGGATTTACAGCTCAAAAATACTTAGACAAACAAACATTCTGACTGTGAGCGGGGTCGCCTCTCCACAGACCTGACCTGTAACTTGCTCTGCTTTGGTCTCCGTGAATCCAGAACGATTTAATGCCATACTGTGAGACATTCCGGACAAAACAGTAACATCTCCACGAAGAAAAAGCATCTGACAGAACCTCCACCGGGAAAATTTACACAATGAATCTTTAAATATAATTGGTTCGTTGGATTAAAGTGACCCCCCCCCCCCCCCCCCGCGGTTTGAAACGCAGCCGTGAAGGAGACGACAGCGCGCCCACAAAACAGGAAGTAAACAACATTTTAGAGTTCAACAGTCAGAACCGGGTCGGCCGTGTTTGCTTTTTTTTCGGAGCGGAGGAGAATTTAAGGTGTGAAGAGCCGACGGCGTCTCACGCTCGAGGTGAGAGGTGATTCAGATTCACGCCAACGTTTGCGTATTTGATAAAGAAAGAACAGATCCGACAAATTAAAGACAGCGGTTTTCACATGTCCCCGGTCTAATGAGAGAGAGATGTGATTTGGAAAGACGGGTATTAGAGATGAAAGAGGAGGAGGATTTGGAAATAAAGGTGAGAATCAACACTGAAACAGAAAATGTGTAAAGAAAAAGCTTCACTGCAATAATTTGGATGATTTCAGTCCTAAAATTGCCAATCTCTACTGAAAAAAAAAGGAGCTGTTAACTTT
This sequence comes from Boleophthalmus pectinirostris, assembly GCF_026225935.1. Lineage (NCBI taxonomy): Eukaryota > Metazoa > Chordata > Actinopteri > Gobiiformes > Gobiidae > Boleophthalmus > Boleophthalmus pectinirostris. The sequence continues at coordinate 31,068,996 of NW_026571047.1, forward strand.
AAAACTACCACTTCATGACATCACAAAGTGGAACAGAGCATTTGGAGCTTTGGGGACATAGACAGACTAATAATAAAGAGTGACTCAAACATGTGTGAATGAAACAAAACACAACTCCAGGTCTGTTTTTGATCAGATAACAACATTACAACATGACTTAAAGCTCAAAAGAGTAATTTTTGTAATATATAGGACGTTTAATATCAAAAAGTAAACAGAATCGTCAGAAACTAAACTAAACTACACTGGGTACTGGAGGAGAGAGAGACGGCGGATTTGGAAATCAATCCATCAAATCAAACATTATTTACAGAGTGTGTTTCATACAAAAAATGCAACACAAAGAGCTAAAATTGAGAATCAACTTGGGGAAACGAGACTGACAAGATGGAACATTTGTATAGAAAAAGCTTCACTAGAATAATTTGGATAATTTCAGACCTGGAACTGTCAATCTTTACTGAACCAAAAGTAAAAAATTTGCTGTTAACTTGATAATAAAGAGTTATTCAATGAAACAAAACACAACTCCAGGTCTGTTTTTGATTAGATAACAACATTATAACATGATTTAAAGCTCAATAGTCCAATTCTGTGTAATATAAAAGACATTTAATATCAAAAAGTAAACAGAACCGTAATAAACTAATTAGAGTATCAGTAAATATGTGTAAAACCTGCTCTAATGGCACAGGGAGATGTTTTGTCAAATGGGTATTGGAGGAGAGAGAGAAGGAGGACTTGAAAATAAATCAATTAGGTCAAACTTTATTTACAGAGTGTGTTTCATACAAAAAACGCAACACAAAGCGTTAAAACTGAGAATCAACTTGGGGAAACGAGACTGACAAGATGGAACATTTGAATAGAAAAAGCTTCACTAGAATCACTTGGATAATTTCAGTCCAAGAATTGCCAATCTTTACTGAACTAAAGTAAAAAGTTAACTGTTAACTTGAAAACTACCAACTCATGACATCACAAGGTGGAACCGAGCATTTTGAGCTTTGAAGATGTAGAGAGACGAATAATAAAGGATTATTCAAAGAAACAAAACACAACTCCAGGTCTGTTTTTGTGTAATATATAGGACCTTTAATATAGTAACAGAATTTAACTGTAATAAAATAATAATTACAGTACACATAAATATGTGTAAAACCAGCTGTAATAATAGAGAGATCTTACTTCAAATGGTATCGGAGGAGAGAGAAAGGAGGATTTGGAAATAAAGGTGAGAATCGACTTGGTGAAATAAGACAGAGTTTCCCAGACTTTTTTCTGTGGACGCATAGTTTAAAAGTCACAAACCTTCACGACCAAAGTCAATAAACATTATTCATAAATCACAAAATAAATGTGGATTTGACCATTATTGAACATTAATGAGGATATTTTATAGTCGATTGAGTGACCGTGTCTCTCTGAACATTTAGTATTCCTCAAGTTAAAACAAAGAAAAAAAAGGATTCATAAGTCGCCTATTTCAATCCAATCCACTTTATTTCTATAGCACATTTCACAAACAAACTGTTTCCAAAGTGCTGCACAAATACATAAAAAATAACAACAATAAGATGATAAAGTAAACTACTACAATAATACTAGTCTTAAAGTAATAAAACTAGTAAAATAATATAAAACCAGTCAAATAAAAATAAAACCAGTAAAATAAAATAAAACCAGTAAAATAAAAATAAATAAATAAATAAATACAAATAAAACTATATCATAGGATAGAAATAAATAAACCAATAAATTAATTAAATCAGTAAAACCAATAAAAACACATAAAAATAAATAAAAGACACAGAGGAGCAACAACTCACGCGGTGTTAAAAGCCAGAGAATAAAAGTGGGTCTTCAGACGAGATTTAAAACTCTGCACTGTGGAGCTGCTCGAACGTGAAGCGGCAGATCGTTCCAGAGTTTACGACCGACCACAGTGGATATTATTATATTATATTATCCACAGTATTTGGATATTAAATGTAGCCCTGTATATGCAGATCGTGACAAAGCAAAACAAAAAACTCTCTTGTGACCGACCTGAGGGTCTCGACCCAGTCTTTGGGAAACACTGAAATAAGAGACTGAGAAGATAGAACATTTGTATAGAAAAAGCTTCACTAGAATCATTTGGATAATTTCAGACCGGGAATTGCCAATTTCTACTGAACTAAAAGTAAAAAGGAGCTGTTAACTTGAAAACTACCACCTCATGACATCACAAGGTGGAACAGAGCATTTTGAGCATTGGAAATGTAGACAGACTAATAATAAAGAGTTATTCAATGAAACAAAACACAACTCCAGGTCTGTTTTTGATTAGATAACAACATTATAACATGATTTAAAGCTCAATAGTCAATTCTGTGTAATATAAAAGACATTTAATATCAAAAAGTAAACAGAACCGTAATAAACTAATTAGAGTATCAGTAAATATGTGTAAAACCTGCTCTAATGGCACAGGGAGATGTTTTGTCAAATGGGTATTGGAGGAGAGAGAGAAGGAGGACTTGAAAATAAATCAATTAGGTCAAACTTTATTTTACAGAGTGTGTTTCATATAAAAAACGCAACACAAAGCGTTAAAACTGAGAATCAACTTGGGCAAACGAGACTGACAAGATGGAACATTTGAATGGAAAAAGCTTCACTAGAATCACTTGGATAATTTCAGTCCAAGAATTGCCAATCTTTACTGAACTAAAAGTAAAAAGTTAACTGTTAACTTGAAAACTACCAACTCATGACATCACAAGGTGGAACAGAACATTTTGAGCTTTGGAAATGTAGACAGACTAATAATAGAGGATTATTCAATTTGACAAAACACAACTCCAGGTCTGTTTTTGACGAGGTAACAACATTATAACACGACTTCAAGCTCAAAGAGTCAATTTTGTGCAAGATAAAACATTTAATACTAGAAAAGCAGTCAGAGAGCGCAGACCTCCGCCAAGGACTACCCCCATTTTTGATATAAATTGCGATAAAATCAGTCTTCTGGATCAGATCCGGATCAGCCTTTGGAATATGAAAGAGGATCCCATTGTCCATCCCTGAGTCAAATTTCATGGGGTTTGGTCAATAATTAACCGAGATATTGAGAAACAAACTTTTTGGCCCCATTTACCACAATGTTAACTAAAATTTCAAAGTGATCCAGAATCCAGGATTTCTTCTGGATCACCCCCAAAATGAAATCAGTTCTTCCTTTTCACATTTCCAACAAATCCTGAAAATTTCATCAAAATCGGTCCATAACTTTTTGAGTTATGTTGCTAACAGACAAACAAACAAACAAACAAACAGACAAACAAACAAACAAACAAACAGACAAACAGACAAACGCTGGCAAAAATATAACCTCCTTGGCAGAGGTAATAATAACAGAATTGAACTGTAATAAAATAATAAATACAAAAGACATAAATATGTGTAAAACCAGCTCTAATAATAGAGAGCAATGTTATTTTAAGTGGGTATTGAAGGAGAGAGGAGGAAGATTTTGAAATAAATGTGAGAATCAACTTGGGGAAACAAAACACTGAGAAGATAGAACATTTGTATAGAAAAAGCTTATAATATAGAATATTAAGAACTGCTTCATGACATCACAAAGTGGAACAGAGCATTTTGAGCTTTGGAGATGTAAACAAATTAATAATAAAGAGTTACTCAAACATGTGTGAGATAACAACATTATAACATGACTTAAAGCCCAAAAGAGTCAATTTTGTGTAATATATAGAACGTTTAATATAAAAACGTAAACAGAAACGTAGTAAACTAATTAGAGTATAAATAAATATGTGTAAAACCTGCTCTAATGGCACAGAGGATTTTTTTCAAATGGGTATTGGAGGAGAGAAGAGGAGGATTTGGAAATAAAGGTAAGAATCAACACGGGGAAACACGAGACTGAGAAGATAAAACCTTTGTATAGAAAAAGCTTCACGAGAATCATTTGAATGATTTCAGACCTGGAATTGACAATCTTTCCTGAACTAAAAGTAAAAATGTTGCTGACTTGAAAACTACCGCTTCATGACATCACAGATTTGGAAATAAAGGTAAGAATCAACATGGGGAAACAAAACACTGAGAGGACAGAAAATGTGCACAGAAAAAGCCCTGGAATGGCCGATCTCTACTGAAATAAACCACGACATGACATCACAAGGTGGAACAGGGCATTTTGAGCTTGGAGATGCTTTGGAGACAGATGTTTGTCTACATCTGCGGCATCTGGACAAACATCTTGACAGAGTAATAATAAGGGTTTACTCAAACATGTGTGAATGAGTTTTCTACAACGCACCGGGGGAAAGTAGAGAAGAAACAACTCTTTACCTAAAAAGGAAATGGGAAACAGAATTGTCAATAAATAAAACAGATGAAGAACGGTTTCAGATGTGTGAAATACACCACAGAGCAACTAATTCACTGTTGTGGAGGGAATATTGCTGCTGCAGGTGTGAATGAAACAAAAGAGATAAGAGACAAAAGAGAAAAGAGTCAGTTTTGTTTAATATACGACCTTTAATTTCATAATTTTAGTTGTCGACGAATCAGCCAAGTCTGTGCAACTAATTGAATTTTGATCATGATTTCAATTAATATTCAATTTTTCGACTTACATAATCGAGTTGAAAGTTTATTTTGAGATATTTTTTATATAAATAAGTATATTTATTTTAGATTTTAAATATAGAGATTGTAGAACAGCTGGATATACAGTTTATTTTGGACACATTTATGTTTTTCTATGTTTTATTTCATGTTCAAAGTTTATTTTAGTCATTTATGTTTTATTCATTGCAAAACTGCTCTAAAGTTCATATTTGTAGCCTGTATTTATTTTCAATTTGAAAGTTTTTTGTAAATTATGAATGAATAAATGAATGTTTATTCGGACAGTAATACATAGAACATGCACAGAGAACATACATATTTAGATATAACACATAAAGTAAGTAATTTCTTTTCTGTAATAATAAGCGTAAATAAATGTCACGCAGATTTTACTTGTGTGTGTGACTGTCTGTCCCAGCGCCTGCTGTACTAGCGGCGCACTCACGCTGTTACCTGTGGTTCTGTTCACATACGCGTGGCCGAGAGTGTCGTCGCATGAGTGCATGTTGCGCTGCGGAGTTGGTGCTTTTGGCCGAGAGGGTCCGTCCAGTGGCATGGAGGGTCTACTGAGCGGCGGGACTGATGTTGCGGTGCGCGGTTCACAGTGGGTCTGTGGATGCGATGACGGTTTGGGGGAGAGAGGCTGTGGGGATTCTGTTATCTCGTTTTTATTTGATAAGCTCTTGTATTTTAACTTCTTAGGTTCTTTTTAAAGACAATGCAGTAAAGTGTATTTACCTTGTTGACATGTTTCGGCTGCTAGCTGCAAGCCATCTTCAGAACTGTCACCGGTGTTGGTGGTGACGTGTCGTATATCAGCTGTTGTTACTTCCTGCCAGGTCCATCAGGTCTGACCACGCCTACAGGAAGTAACAACAGCTGATATACGACACGTCACCACCAACACCGGTGACAGTTCTGAAGATGCAGCAGCCGAAACATGTCAACAAGGTAAATACACTTTACTGCATT
>NW_026571047.1:31079611-31164611 GCF_026225935.1 Boleophthalmus pectinirostris
TGATGCAAGAATAACATCAGATACCCTGGAGTTTTTTGTTTTTTTTAAGTACGAGTGTAATAGACGACCCTGCTCCACATGCTCTGTTACGCAAGTTGTAAACATCATTTCAGTTCGGCAGTAAAAACCTCCGGAGAGCGCTGCACTTCCTCTGAACCCCAACAATAAACCAGGGGGCGCTGTGATGTGGCGAGAGGCCCTTGAGTCTCTTTAGTACCACTGGAGTCATGTTTTATATCCAGCTCTGTGTGAAGTCCGGGTTCAAAGTCCAGGTCTGGTCTTTGGTCCGGGCTCTGAAAGAATCATTGTAAGAGAAACTGACTGGACATAAGACCTGATTTATGATTTGGAGTGGATGAATTTGAAGGACAAAACCGTAAAGAATGAATGAAATCTGGTAAAGAACAGACAAAAAAAAGAAAAGAAAACTAAATCATGAACTGAAGGAGCGGTACAAGAAACACAAATGTTCAAATTGTTTCAGATTGTCGACATAAAGTTTCTGTCACTTGTAGACTCACCGTGAGAACCAAAACTTTTACACTGTGTTACTCCACTAAATATTACTTAAAGGCGCATTGTGTAACTTTTCTAGTGAGGGTCCGTCAAATTAGTGCTGCTCGATTATGAAAAAATCATTATTACGATTATTTTGGTCAATACTGAAATTCAAACGATTATTTTTTTAGTAACACGATGCATTTATTCAGCATTTCTCTCTCAAAAAATACACTCTGTTAATGATAATTTATGCAAAACTTCAAAATTTAAAATAAATATAAGCTACAAATATGAACTTTAGAATAGTTTTGCGATGTACAAAACATAGAATGAATAAAATATACTTCGAAAAACATAAAAGTATCCAAAATAAACTATATATCCAGCTGTTCTACAATCTCTCTATTTAAAAACTAAATAAATATACTTATTTATATTAAAAATATCCCAAAATAAACCTGGTTAAGCTTTATCATTTCCACTAGATTATATGAGTTTGGAGATCGTCGCAATCGAGATCAAAATTCAATGAATTGCACAGCCAAACGCTTTTCTCCATGGAGATGTTAGTGCTTTGTCTGGAATGTTCCACAGTGTGGCATTAAACCTTTCTATCTTCATGGAAACTAAAGCAGACCAAGTTACAGGTCAGATCTAAGGAGAAGCGACCCCGCTCACAGTCAGAATGTCTGTTTTTCTAGTTTTTTTGAGCTATAAAACCACCTGTAATTGAATAAATGTGAAGTAGAGCTGTTTAATGTCACACTGTGGAACATTCCTACCCTGACTGATCAGCGGGTTTCACTTTGCAGAAACCTTCTGACCTCACAGTGATAGAATTTGTTTGCTCAATGGTAAGCGGGTACTTTTTTATCATTTAACCAATCACTGCTGTTTGGTCGTGACGTATGTGATGCGCCACTAACAGGACTAACTGGTAGATTAAACTTTTCCCAAATCCCGTAGGAAGAAGGACAATAACGTCTTTCCCCTTGATAAAATTCACCAAACATTCTCTTTGTTCCGGCTTTAAATCCTCAATCTCCGGAATCGTTCACGACACAGAATGTATACTTTCTTCACTGATTGGCTGGTGCCTGAACTTGCACTTCTGGGTTCTTGCAAACCATCTATTGCAGGGGTGTCAAACTCATTTTGGTCCGGGGGCCGTATCCAACCTACTTTGATCCCAAAGTGTCCGGATCACAAAACTCATGTCATATAAACCCCAAAAATAACAATAACTTCAAATATTTGTGCAGACAAAAGTAAATCTATTACAGAAATCTTTTTTAATTGATGAACTCTTTCTTTTACAAAAAAATAATATTATGAACAACCTGAAACTTTAAGAAAAATGCAATTTCAGCACAATGTTTTAACATGAACTTGTTTAACATGAACTTGTATGTAAATAGGAGTAAGTCCATTTTTCTTGAAAAATCCTGCACTCGGCTCCACTTTTCAAATTTTTGACATTTTTCTGATGAGGGTGTCACGGTCAACAGTCAAAACGATCGTCCTTTAAGAGCGTTTGGAAAGAGACAAGTCTTCATTTGTGCTGCTCTGGTGGAGGGGCCACGTACAGAGACACTGGAGACGCTGCTGTGATAAACACCGCAGAAAATTACCAATATTTTAATAGAAAATATAATTAAAATATTTTAGTAGAAAATCAGCCGAGGGCCACATTAAAGGTCTTGGAGGGCCGGATCTGGCCCCCGGGCCGTATGTTTGACACCTGTGATCTATTGTATTCTGATTCCCGATCTAGAGAAATTCCTGAGAAATTAAATTGAGTGGTGGCACTAGGCAGCGCCAGTCTGGCTAGAACATTCCAGGCAGAGCAATGAAATATCCACAGAAACAAGCAGGTGACGAACCCTCAACCAAAAAGTCACACAGTGCATCTTTAACTAGGAGTAAAAGTATGCAGTACGCTTCCTCAAAGTTCAAATTTGGTCTGGTTTTGGGTCTGGTCTGTCCGGTCTCTGGTCTCTGGTCTTGAACAGAGTCGGGATTGAGTCTGGACTTTGTTTTTGCGTGTGAGTTCAGCAGGTCAGAGGAGCACAGAGAGACTTTGAGATGAAGAACTGTTAGAAGTAAAAAGAAGCAGAGAGGAGAAGAGGAGAGGAGGGCTACAACTTCACTATGTCTGATTGTTTGTAACTCGGAAACGACGCCTGCCTGGAATTTCTCACAGTATGATATAAAACTCTGATCTGCTTCCATGGAGACGAGCACCAAGCTAATGTACAGGTCCGATCTGTGGAGAGGTGGACCCTTCTAAAGAACACCTAAACATTAAATAAATAATAAGCAGGTTTAAAGCCATACTGTGGTACATTCCAGGGACAGCAGTCTCCCAAGCAAATCTCCATGGACAAAACCAGGTCCTATTTACCAGAATAATTACATAGTGCGCCTTTAAACAAATAATAATAAGATAAAAAGCTATGATAAAATAAAAAATAAAAACATATTACAGTACAACATATACTGTAATGGATTTTTCTGAGAAGCGTTACAAGATTTCACTTCACATTCATGCTGGAGCCTTAACCTTGGAGCGAAAAACTGATATGAACTGATAAACGAATACAAGAATCATGTTTCACTTTGGTGGATGGAAAAAGCTGTTTCTAGAACTGTGTACAAGCAGATCTAATCTTCACCCGAGCTAGAAAAAGCATCGAAAAGCGGATACGAATTGATATTAAAACTAATATCGAAACTAGATTTCATTTTTTCGCAAGTATCGAAACTAAAAAAAAAAAACAAAAAAAAATCACATTAACCGGACAGAAATGAACCTTTCGTGAAGCTTTAGAATGATCTTGAACAGTATCAGAACAAGTATAAGAGCTCATAGACTAGTACACGCACATGGACCCACTGTGGAACCTAAATGGAGGGATTAAATAAATATAAAACCACATGGGAATAGAAAAGAAAAGGAAAACTGTCCCAATCTGTGTATCATTTGTTCATTCGTTTTTCAAAATAAAATAAAAAATAAGAAAAACGAAAAAACATCATTATTTGTCTCCAAAACCAAAAGGAAAAAACAGATAATGAGTCGTTTTTTCAGTTTCTGATTTTGTGTTTAAATGAAAAATGGAATAAAACAGATAACGGCCGTTTCATGTTTCCGTGACTTAAACTGTGATGCCGGACTTTTGCGCCGCTTACAAACTGAACCAGGACTAAACCAGGACTAAAACCAGACTAAACCATTTTCAGGCCTGGTCAGGTTCCAGTGTCGGTCCCGGTCTCGGTCCCGGTCCCGGTCTCGGTCCCTGTCTCGGTCCCGGTCTCGGTCCGGTCTCGGTCCCTGTCTCGGTCCCGGTCTCGGTCCTCGGTCTCGGTCCGGTCTCGGTCCCCGGTCTCGGTCCCCAGTCTCAGTCCCGGTCTCAGTCCCGGTCTCAGTCCCGGTCTGGTCCCAGTCGTGGTCTCAGTCCTGGTCCCAGTCGTGGTCCCAGTTGTGGTCCGATCCCAGTCTCATTCCCGGTCTCAGTCCCGGTCTCGATCCCAGTCTCAGTCCCGGTCTCGATCCCAGTCTCAGTCCCGGTCTCGATCCCAGTCTCAGTCCCGGTCTCGTCCCAGTCTCAGTCTTGGTCTGATCCCAGTCTCAGTCCCAGTCTCAGTCCCGTCTCAGTCCCGGCCTCAGTCCCGGTCTCAGTCCCGGTCTCAGTCCCGGTCTCAGTCCCGGTCTCAGTCCCGGTCTCAGTCCCGATCTGGTTCCTGTTTGGTCCCGGACCTGTTTTAGTCTTGTTTTAGTCCCGGTTCAGTCCGGCATCACAGTTTAACTCAGGGAAACGGGAAACGGCCATTATCCTTTTTTCATTTAAACACAAAATTGAAAACTGAAAAAACGAATCATTATCTGTTTTTTTTTATTTTTGTTTTGGAGACAAATAATGAGAAACTAGTTGTTTTTTCGTTTTCTTATTTTTGGTTTTATATTCAAAAGCAAATTAACAAATGATACACGGATTCGTCACCTGCTTGTTTTTATGGATATCTCATTTCTCTGCCTGGATAGTGCCACAGTATGACAATATTAAAGAGACAGTCTGGAATTTTGGACATAGGACCTCATTTCCTAGTGATCCAGAGTGTTTGAGACATGTGGAGACACTTTTAAAATATTCAATCCAGTCCTTTTATTTGCAGAGGTCACAGGTTCAATGGTCATATTTATCCTGCCACTAAAAACAGTTTTACCCACTCCACAAAACACCCGAAGTAAATCTATTATAACGCCAGACTGTCCATGTGAATGTCTGTGTTGATAGAATAATTTTAGACATAAAACCAGCCTTGCATTTGAAGGATTTATGTCTGAGCAGCAGCAGCGAGTTGTACTTCCTGATAGAAAACTCGGCAGCGGCGGACTGATATATGAGAAAATAGTCCCTCAACATACGAGGTTAGTTATTATTTCAAACATTATTCTATCGACACAAACATTCACATCGACAGTCTGGTGTAATAATAGATTTGCTTCTGGTGTTTTGTGGAGTGGGTAAGACCAGCGACCTCTGCAAATACAAGGACTGGATGGAATTTTTTTTTTAAAGTGTCTCCAACGCTCTGGATCACTAGGAAATGAGGTCCAAAATTCCAAACTGTCCCTTTAAAACAGCTCTACATTACATTTATTCAATTACAGGTGGCTTTACTGCTCAAAAATACCAAGAAAAACAGCGCCTCTCCACAGATCTGACCTGTAACTTGCCTGGTTGGGTCTCCATGAAGATAGAAACGAATAGAAAGGTGCTTCGTGTAACTTTTTTAGTGGAGCTTTTCTCCATGGAGATGTTATTGCTTTGTCTGGAATGTTTCACAGTACGGCATTAAACCTTTCTATCTTCATGGAAACCAAACTAGACTAAGTTACAGGTCAGATCTGTGGAGAGGCGACCCCGCTCACAGTCAGAATGTTGTTTTTTTAGGTATTTTTGAGCTCTAAAACCACCTGTAATTGAATAAATGTAAAGTAGAGCTGTTTAAAGTCACACTGTGGAACATTCCAGGCATCGCAATGACACATCGCCCGACCAAAAAAGTTACACAATGCAGCTTTAATGTTGTAGATGACATTCTATTGTCTAAAGAAAGCGTTTTTATGATCGTAGCAGTATCAGAATCAGTCTTGCGAATCGAAATCGAAGTTGAAATTTCCCGTATCGTGACAACTTTTACTGCAAACTGTAAACATCTATACATTTCCAAACAGGCTGACCCGTGTTATCTGAAATGCCCTGACAGCGCAGCACCAGCCTGGGGGAAAAAACAACTTCTAAAGCAGATTTCAGTGAGGGCCATATAAGGAAACATGGCTTCATCTAACTGTTCTATTTGGGTCCTCACCACATCCCAAACATGTGAGCTACAGCTTCTCTGACAACCACCAACCCCACGAAATTACAACTTTTCAAATTAGAAAAATGCTGTTGACGCGTTTTGTCCCGTTCACTTTGCTGCCTGAAGTCCACGGATCCACGGTTCAGTTTGGGAGTTTGGTGAATCTGGTGAAAAGGAAAATGATTCTGAAATGACGTATGATTTTTGTGTGGACTTTTTTAGTTAAAGGTCTCAGATGACGTCAAGTTATAATGTTGTTAAATCCTATTCACACGTGTCTGAGTAAAACCTTTATTTTTAGTCTGTCTATATCTCTAAAGCTTCAAATACTCCTTGTGATGTCATGAAGTGGTAAATTTCATAGGGCCTGTTTACACGAGAACGCTTGTGGGTGAAAACGACAAAATATTTTGATCAGAAGTGCCTTTCGTTTAGTCCAGGGGTGTCAAACTCATTTTGGTCCGGGGGTCGTATCCAACCTACTTTGATCCCAAAGGGGCCGGATCAGAAAAATCATGTCATATAAACCCCAAAAATAACAATAAGTTTCAAATATTTGTGCAGAGAAACACAAATCTATTACAGAAATATTTTTTTAATTGATGAACTCTTTCTTTTACAAAATATTATAATATTATGAACAACCTGAAACTTTAAGAAACATGTAATTTCAACACAAAGTTTTAACATTAACTTGTATGTAAATAGGAATAAGACAATTTTTCTTGGAAAATCCTGCACTCGGCTCCACTTTTCTCATGTTGGACATTTTTCTGATGAGGGTGTCACGGTCAACAGTCAAAACGATCGTCCTTTAAGAGCGTTTGGAAAGAGACAAGTCTTCATTTGTGCTGCTCTGGTGGGAGGGGCCACGTACAGAGACGCTGGAGACGCTGGAGACGCTGCTGTGATAAACACCACAGAAAATTAACAAGATTTTAATAGAAAATATAATTAAAATATTTTAGTCGAAAATCAGATGAGGGCCAGATTAAAGGTCTTGGAGGGCCGGATCTGGCCCCCGGGCCGTATGTTTGACACCCCTGGTTTAGACGGTGATGGTGTTTTTAGGTTTTAAAGGGAAACTCTCACGCATGTTTTTTGTGTAGAAGTTTTTAGTTAAAGATTCTAGATTACGCAAAATGGACTCTTGTGAGCTTTAAGTCAAGTTAGAAAGTTGTTAGCTCCACAAAAACAGACCTGGAGTTGTGTTTTGTTTCATTCACATGTCTGAGTAAATCTTTATTTTTAGTCTATTCAACCTTGTGATGTCATGAAGTGGTAAATTTCATATGAACAGAAATACAATACTACTATTACTACAACAACTACTACTACAACAACAACTACTACAACAACAACAACTACTACTACTACAACAACAACAACTACTACAACAACAACAACTACAACAACAACAACTACTACAACAACTACTACTACAACTACAACTACAAACAACAACAACTACAACAACAACAACTACTACAACAACAACTACTACAACAACAACTACTACAACAACAACAACTACAACAACAACAACTACAACAACTACTACTACACAACAACTACTACAACAACAACTACTACTACTACAACAACTACTACAACAACAACTACTACTACAACAACAACTACTACAACAACAACAACAACAACAACAACTACAACACAACAACTACTACAACAACAACTACTACAACAACAACTACTACAACAACAACTACTACTACACTACAACACTACAACTACTACAACTACAACTACTACAACTACTACTACAACAACACTACAACAACTACTACAACTACTACTACTACAACAACTACTACTACAACAACTACAACTACAACTACTACAACTACAACAACTACTACTACAACTACAACTACTACACTACTACTACAACTACTACTACTACACTACTACTACTACTACTACTACTACAACTACTACTACAACTACTACAACAACTACTACTACTACTACTACTACTACTACTACTACTACTACTACTACTACTACAACAACAACAACAACAACTACTACAACTACAACTACAACTACTACTACTACTACTACTACTACTACTACTACAACTGTTGAAGGAACTGAACATTTTCAATAAAAAGATCTTCAAGCTGAGTTGAGCCTTGTGTCTGTTTTCCTGTTTTTTCCATTGGCATTCCTTAATTAAAGGAATTAAACTACTTTACAATACTATTAGTGAACATACAAGGATCTGCAATCACCTCTGTCAAATTCTGGATGCATCAGTTCATCGTAGGCGAGCCAGATGCATGCCTACTCAGTCGAATTCCACACACTTTTCCGTCACCGTATGTACGCAGATTTCCTCCCAAAAACACTTGTCTAAACGCGGAATAAAAAGTGAAAACGCGACTCCACTTTTGCGTCTTCTGTTCAGATCATCATCATATAAACGTAGCCTCCGTTTAGTAGAGAAAACTGGCAATTCAAGGGCTGAAATGATCCACATGATTCTAGTGAAGATGTGTGGAGTTTAAAAACACAGTGGAGCCCTTCCAGTATCACCACATGACATCACGAGGTGGAACAGAGCGTCTCCTGTTTGCGAGGAGAAGAACAACTCAGCCTAAATCTGCAGGGTTCGTGTGTTAAACATGTGTGAATGAAACAAAACAAAACACAACTCCAGGTCTGTTTGTGACGAGGAAACTACATTTAGATCAGAAAATAGCCTAATACGGGCAACTTGGTCGATTTAATTAAAGATGTAAGGAAATCTGCTGCTTGTAAATTTTGTTTTGTCTCTCTCCATTATTAAAAACATCGATAATGCCTTACAGAGCGGCCAAAGGAAATGGACTGAATACAACAAGGCTTATTATTATCCCCTTTACCACAAACTTAACTACAACTGGATGTAATAATAACCGAAATATCGTGATATCGTGTCGTCAAAAGTGTCACAATAATATCGTGGGCTGTCACAATATATCAAATCACAAGTTCCTTTGCTTAAATACATGGTTTTACAGTAACAACAGCTTATAAACATCGGAAACTACATATCCCATGATTCATTTCAGCGCAGACAACATGAAGAAATATGTTTTTGACTTGAATTCTTGGGATTATGACGGAAATAATTCACACCAAAATCTTGTCAAGGTATTTTAAAAGCAGAAATGTGTCCTGTCTATAATCTAATTATATCAGCCTCTTCAAAATATCGTAATAAATATTGTACCGTGAGATGCATATCGTGATAATATCGTACCGAGAGATTTGGATATCGTTACCATTTGTTGTTAGTTATCGTCACGAGTCTATAAATAATATACGAATTTGACTTTCTGAAACAAGTAACAAAAAAATAATCAACTTTTTCATGATATTCTAATACTTGGAGTGCATCTTGAAATTAAATCTATAATCCATGTTAGTTTTTCAGGCCAGAAGAGTGAATTCTGGGTATATAAATGTGCAGTAGTTCGTACTGGATGGGATAAATGCTTTGACGTTGTGATTGCTGTACTTGTGAACATACAAAACAATTCTGACACAATTCAATTTTTCTGTTTTTAAAAAAAATATATTTCTTACAATTTTTTGCACTTTTATTGTTGAACTGCACTTTCTCGTAACTTCCCATTTGGTTTGAAACAGGTGTAGCACAATACTTAATGGTGCAGGGTTAAGGGTTTGCAAAAATATCGAAATATCAATATATCGTATCGTTTAATGTGATCGATATCATTGCCTGCTGCATTGATATATCGCCAAGAGTATTTTTTGGTATATAAATTATTTTGTTACAGCTACAGTTTTGTTGATTGTTTAGAGGAAGGAAACTCGTTTATGCGACACATTTGACATTTTCACTGTTTTGATGATTAAAACATTTGTGTTTCATTTTAACTTTGCACAAGAAGTGGTTTAACAAAGACTTTTAGTATCACAGACATGATTTAAACTTTAATTTTTATTGAACCGTATCAAATTGAAATATATCGTATCGAATCGAAAGCGTGCTATATGGAGGTATGTATCGTATCTGCAACTTCTAAACGATACCCAGCTCGAGCGGAGGGTTTGCCACCGTCTTGTCTCCATGGAGATGTTATTGCTTTGACTAAAAAGTTCCAGTATGGCATTAAACTTACCTATCTCTGTAGACACAAGCCGAAAACTCTGCCACGCCGTATTTTTGTAAATTAATTTTCCAGTAAATTAATAAAAATCCTGAAGATGTGACAGGCTTCTTCGTTTAATTCTTTTCATTCTGCACTCTTCTCTCTCTTTTAATGTTTCTCTCTCTTTTAATTTTATTTATTTTATGATGATTGTTTACGTTTTGATTTGTTTGTATCCTGATTGTGAAGTATTTCTTATTCTGTTGAGCACGTGTGTACAAATTCTGCTGTACAAATAAACTTGCCTTGCCTAAAAAAAAAAAAAAAAAAAAAAAAAGAGTAGACGACCAGCTTAATGCCATACTGTGGAACATTCCAGGCAAAGCAATAACATTTCCATGGAGAAAAGCAGGCACATGTTCCACCTTTAAACACTGTGCAACACCTGTTTTAAAACTTAGACAAAAGTTTACTGAACCAAATGGGAAATAAACGCAAATAAATGTTAAAAAATAATGACAAAAAATTGAAAATTATCTAAAAATTGTGTCAGAATTGTCTTGTATGTAAACACAAACAGTGAGTCCATCAGATACAAACTACTGCACGTTCACACATCCAAAACCCACTCTTTTGTCCCTCCTCTCCCTCCGTCTTTCTCTCCTCTTTTATCAATAATAAACTCTCTTACGCGTGTGAAGCCGAAGAGCCTTTTCTTTGCTGCTTACTGTCCGCCATGCTCCACAAATCCCCTCACAACTCCAGCAGGAAATCCCAAAAAAGAAAAGAATAGTTCCTCTTTCCACCTCTCCACACAGCCAGGAAAACCACACTTGTTTACGGATCGTCCTGAGTACTTTGAGACTATTCAGCAGTAGTAGTAGTAGTAGTTGCAGTAGTAGTAGTAACAGCAGTAGTAGCAGTATTCCTTCGTCTGATGCCGGGCTGTGTATCCATGTGGTATGATCGGGAGAGGGAAGAGCTAGAGGGACATCTGGAAGCCATATGACCCAAGTCCAGCCCCGTTCAGCTGGGAGCAGGGAGCAGAGACGGGGCCGGCTCCTGGAGGGGAGGCAGCGCAAAAAGAAAAAGGAGGAGGAGACTTTGGGATAATATTATTTTAAATGTCCTGTGTTCTGCGTAAACGGACTCCTGACGCTATTCTTAAAGGTCCTGTATTACACAGAATCGACTCGACTTTGTGAGATTTAAGTCATGTTAGAATTGTTATCTCATCCAAAACAGACCTGGAGTTGTGTTTGTTTCATTCACACGTGTTTGAGTAACAGTTTATTATTAGACCAAAGCTCAAAATGCTCTGTTACACTTTGTGATGTCAGCAGTTTTCAAGTTAACAGCTACGTTTTACCTTTTGTTCAGTAAAGATTGGCAATTCCAGGCCTGTAATTGTCCAAATTATTCTACAGAGTGTTTTTGTTTGAGAGAAGGACTCGGCCAAATTTGCAGGGTTTGTGTGAATGAAACAAAACACAACTCCAGGTCTGTTTGTTATGAGGAAACATCAGAACATAGATCAGAAAACAGTGTAATTTGGGTCCTTTAAAGTGGAACTAAACACTGTATCAACTTTTTGCAACTAAATTGTGTTTTGTCTACAGTTCATACTCCTTTTCTTACAGTTTAAGAGCAAACTAGATAAATCTGCTTAGGTGGCCAGCTAAAAAAATGTATAAAAGACGAGTGGATCTGGAGCTGTGTTCTGACTCCCTGATTTCAGAGGGCGTGATTGACAGGAGGATTAACCAATCAGAGAGGCACATGGTCCGTTTGCATCAGAAACAAACTTTTTTTTAAACATATATATACATATATAGCACTTTTGCACAGACATATGTCATAAAGATGCTTTACAGAGCATTATTCAGTCTCTCCGGACCCAGTGGTGGTAAACTACTATTGTAGTCACAGCTGCCCTGGGACAAACTAAGTGAAGCCTGGCTGCCAATCTGCACCATCGGTCCCTCTGACCACCACCATCACACACACACACACACCACACTTTCATACTAAGCAGTTTGGGTGAAGTGTCTTTTAGTGTGTTTTAGTCGTGGTTTAGTCGTGGTTTAGTACTGGTTTAGAACTGGTTTAGTCCTGGTTTAGTCCTGGTTTAGAACTGGTTTAGACATGGTTTAGTCCTGGTTTAGTCCTGGTTTAGTCCTGGTTTAGTCCTGGTTTAGAACTGGTTTAGTCCTGGTTTAGAACTGGTTTAGACATGGTTTAGTCCTGGTTTAGGCCTGGTTTAGGCCTGGTTTAGTCCTGGTTTAGGCCTGGTTTAGTCCTGGTTTAGTCCTGGTTTAGTCCTGGTTTAGGCCTGGTTTAGGCCTGGTTTAGTCCTGGTTTTACTCCTGGTTTAGTCCTGGTTTAGGCCTGGTTTAGTCCTGGTTTAGATCCTGGTTTAGTCCTGGTTTAGTGTTCAGCAATGAGTGGAATTACCAAGAGAAGAGAAAAAAAAAAAAAAGAAAAAAAAAAAAGGGATATAGCCCCAAATGTGAAAACACGTGAAAAGCACGTAACTATTATTAGTTATATATTTCGTTACGAGAGTTTGGGAGAGGAGTCTTCCGCATTTAAGAGACACGTGATAGAAATAAACGTCTGTGGTTGGATCTTCAAGTTTGGGCGGAGGTTTTTCAGGCTCTATGGTCCAATCCCAGTCTCTTCTGAATTTGAACAGAATACAGAAGGGATTGGCTGGTCAAATATTTGCAACTTTCTGCTCAAAAACAGTCAAAAACTCTGCTGCCCCCAGTGGCCTCTGCAGTTTTCAAGTACTATGTGACATCACGCAAGACTGCCCTGTTGCTTCTACTACAAAGAGCTGTCCGCAGGGGGCAGAGTTTGAAGAGTGGATTCCTGTTAGATCAATCACACTGTTTCTTATACCTCCAGACCCGCCCTTCCTCCCTCCTCACTCTCTTCTTCAGTCCTTCATGTAATGTGGTTGTGGGCGGAGTTTAGATATTTAGATCCAATGAGAGTCGACCCAACAAGTTAACAATAAAAACACCTGAATGAATGAATCAACACAAGATACATTTAAAGCTATACTGTGAAATATTCTAGGGAAATAGCCCAATATATCTGGATTTTTTTTCCAAAACCAAACCATGAAGTAAAGAAAAAAAGACAATATATATATAATCATCCATCTCTAGTCTTTTTTTTGTTTTTGTTTGTCATATAATCGAAAACATTTATTTCAGTGTAATTAAAAAAAAGCAGATTTCAGACAACTGGACAATGATATAACAACAACTCCACTTTTCAAGTTATTACCGGAATGTTTTTTTACTTAAAGGCTGCCACACACTACAGGATTTTTCAGTCTTAAACGATTTGTAAACGTGCGACAAAAAGCCCACGCCACAGACACGAGGAGAATCTTACAAGACTTTAAATCTCCGAACACAAAGACTGCAGAGAGACACGACTGCGGACCACAGGATATAAAGTTGTGAGCGAGATCGCATCAGCTGTTTCCTGTCTATAGTAAAATGACTGACTTTGAGACTCTTAAGTGTTCAAAAGATCAGAGAACTGCACTTCTAGTTTAGATACAAGTCAAAACTATGTTATTATGATTTGTGAAATGTTCAGATACGTTATTTTTACTGCACAAAAGGCTGTCGATAAAAGTACACAGGAGGTAGTATCGCTAATGTGCAGCTTCACCTCGATCCGTGCGCTGTGTGGATGTAAACAAACACACGTGAGGAACTACTCCGGCCTTTTTACTTTTAAAGAATGCCTCAAACTGGATTCACAGAGCTGTTTTGTGGACTGAGGGTCATTCTTTGTAGAGGACAAAATCTATGGATAATGTGGATGAGATGCTGCAGTTTAAATTTACAACTTTAAGAGAGGTGAGTAATAAAGCTATATCCCGAGTTTGTATCTTGCATCTCTCTGTCCGTCCTCTAGCCCTAACGCTGTTTTATTGACGTTGTTGATATTTGGTGGTTACAGAACAACTCAGAGTCACACTGACACCACACGCGAGGAGCTCAGCGGTTTCACAATCGCACACGAAGACACAAAGTCGGATCACACCTTTCCAAACTTGGGGAGAAGAAAATCGCAGTCAAAATCGGATAAATTCTCCTCGTGTGTGGCGAACTTTACTTTGAAATATGACTCAAATATAGCACACGATTACTGGTATCATATTGTGTTGAGTTTATGTCACTACAAAGGTCAAACTTGCCCTTCGAACTTGTTCTTTTTCTGCTTTTTCAGCTGCAAACACAAAGTGCAGCCGACTCAGCATCAGGGCGAATTATACTTCCTGGTGAAGCCACAACACACAGACCTGGTTTCGGTCACATTCAACACTCAAGTATCAGTTTTGATTTTATATCATTTCAATCTGTCACATCCTGTCAGAGGTTTTTAATGTAACCTCATTTAAAGCTGCACTGGGGAGGAGGGTGCGCCTGCTGCTTGTTTCTGTGCAGACGTTATTGTTTTGTCTGAGCTGTTTCGTGGTGTTAAAAGGTGCATTGTGAAACTTCTCTGGTGGAGGATTTGTCAAATGTTTTTTTTTCCATGGAGCAAGTGACGGACCCCCAACCAAAAAGTTACACAATGCACCTTTAAAGGAGACAAGCAGGTGATGGAAACAGATGATGCAAATTCACAAACTCAAACACAAGTTTAAACGAGAAACAAAGAACGTGGTGCAACTGAAAAAAATGCATTGCAAGAAACAAAGACAAGTCTGCTCACCGAGAGTTTCAAATCAACTATTTTCTTCATTATTTGTCTCCAAAACCAAAACGAAAAAAACGTAAAATTATTATTTTTTTTTTTTCAGTTTTTCGTTTTTGTGTTTAAATGAATAATGGAAAAAACGGATAACAGCGTCTCCCGTTCCCGTGACTTAAACTGCGATGCCGGACTGAACCAGGACTAAACCAGGACTGAACCTGGACTGAACCAGGACTGAACCAGGACTAAACCAGGACTGAACCAGGACTGAACCAGGAAACCAGGACTAAACCAGGACTGAACCTGGACTGAAACCAGGACTGAACCAGGACTAAACCAGGACTGAAACCAGGACTAAACCAGGACTAAACCAGGACTGAACCAGACTGAGGACTGAACCAGGACTGAAACCAGGACTGAACCTGGACTGAACCAGGACTGAACCAGGACTAAACCAGGACTGAACCTGGACTGAACCAGGACTAAACCAGGACTGAACCAGGACTGAACCAGGACTGAACCAGGACTAAACCAGGACTGGCCCCAGCACTGAACCAGGAGGACTAAACCAGGACTTAAACCAGGACTAAACCAGGACTGATCCCAGCATTGAACCAGGAGGACTAAACCAGGACTGAACCAGGACTGAACCAAACCAGGACTAAACCAGGACTAAACCAGGACTAAACCAGGTCTAAACCAGGTCTAAACCAAGACTAATCTTGGACTTCAGAGAGACTGAACCCCAAGACCGTGGAGCAGGTTGTCTGCAAAGCGCAGTGCACCTCCGGGTCCGTACTGACACTCTGTCCTGGCTCAGTTCTGGCTCAGTTCTGGTTCAGTTCTGGTTTAGTCTTGTTTTAGTCCCGTTTCAGTCCTGGTTCAGTCCGGTAAGGGTCAAAATTGGATGAAACGGGAAACGCCGGGTATCCGGTTTTTCCATTCTTCATTTAAAAACAAAATCGAAAACTGAAAAAAACACTAATTGTTATCCGTTTTTTTCATTTTAGTTTTGAAGACAAATAATGAAGAAAACTTTTTTTTTTTAACGTATTGTTATTTTTGGTTTTATTTTGAAAATCTAATGAACGAATGATACACAGATTCAGTGATTTGTCTGCATCTGATTATAAAACTTTTCTTCCGCGAACCAGCAAATGTTTAGGAACTTTTATTTGGATCTGTGCATCTTTTGTTTGTATTTTCTGTTTTTTGTCTTTTAACTTCTGGGTGTATATTGCTTTTTTTTACATTGTCGTGAAGCATTTTGTAAAATTTATTTTTTTTAAAAGATGCTATATAAAAAAAAAAAAATACTATGATTACTATTATTGTAAGTGCGCCTGTCAGCATGCTAGTTGTTGTGAGCTCAGTATCATCATTAGGTATAGGAAGGGTCAATAGGAAACGAGGATAACAGTGTGTCAGAAATAGCCTCAGTCATAAACATCCTCACAGACGTGCAGAGTTTATAACAGCTGTTCAACTCATCACATCCACACAGACAGATTAACTCCAATATGCTCCAAAACAATCGTCTGATACGGAAAATACACAACACCAGAGCGGAAAACACACCGATCCTGTTTACAGAGGGAAAAAAAACAGTTAAAAGGGCCCATATTACGCTGTTTTTGGTTTGTTATAATGTTGTTTTCTCGTCACAAACAGACATGGAGTTGTGTTTTATTTCATTTACACATTTTTAACACAAGTGTAGTAGTCAAGACGGCACTAATCGAGACCAAGACCAGTCCAAAGACCACAGGGACCAAGACCTCTGAGGGTCAAGGCCGAGACCAGACTGAGACCGCGGCCCATCGAGACCACATCGAGACCATCTTTGTAATTTTTGACATTTATTTGTATTTTACACTTATTTTGGCACAAATATATTAATGTTTTTATAAATCTGTCTCCATTTTTTCGTCGAGCGTCAGACCTCGAGACCAAGACAAGATAGAGTCCAAACGCCTTCAAGACCAAGGCAAGACCGAGTCAAAGTGCCTTAAATGATAAGAGACAAGACCGAGTCCAAACACCTTCAAGATCGAAACAAGACCGAGTCCAAACACCTTCAAGATCGAAACAAGACCGAGTCCAAACAACATTAAGACCGAGACAAAACCAAAACCAAGCGCCTTAAAAGACCGAGACAAGACTGAGTCCAAGGTCCTTCAAGACTGAGACAAGACTGAGTCCAAGCGCCTTCAAAACCAAGACAAGACTGAGTCCAAATGGCTTCAAGACCGAGACAAGACCGAGTCCAAGCTCCTTCAAGACCAAGTCCAAACGCCTTCAAGACCGAGACAAGACCGAATCCAAGCACCTTCAAGACCGAGACAAGACCGAGTTCAAGCACCTTCAAGACCAAGACAAGACCGAGTCCAAGCTCCTTCAAGAACGAGACAAGACCGAGTCCGAGCACCTTTAAAACCGAGACAAGACTGAGTCCAAGCACCTTCAAGACCGAGACAAGACCGAGTCCAAGCTCCTTCAAGACCAAGACAAGACCGAGTCCAAGCTCCTTCAAGAACGAGACAAGACCGAGTCCAAGCTCCTTCAAGAACGAGACAAGACCCGAGTCCGAGCACCTTTAAAACCGAGACAAGACCGAGTCCAAGCACCTTCAAGACCGAGACAAGACCGAGTCCAAGCTCCTTCAAGACCAAGAAGACAAGCCTTCAAGACAAACGAGACCAAGACAAGACCGAGTCCAAGCTCCTTCAAGAACGAGACAAGATCCAAACGCCTTCAAGAGACAAACGGTCCAAGCACCTTCAAGACGAGACAAGACCGAGTCCGAGCACCTTTAAAACCGAGACAAGACCGAGTCCAAGCACTTTCAAGACCGAGACAAGACCGAGTCCAAGGTAAGCTTGAAATGGGGAGAGAGAGGGTTGAGACATTCATTCTGCAAAGGGTAAAAAAAAAACAAAACATTTTACTGTAAATAGAGTCGCCTCTCCACAGATCTGACCTATTGTCTGATGATTAGGAACTGCACATTAGCATGCTAGTTGTTTTTCAGCTTTAAAGTCACAGTAAAACTCCACTCTGATGTCTGAAAGTTGTAAAATGAGCTCATGAACTTGCTCTGAATGAGAATGAGAGTTTAAAATGTTTTTCATGTTTTTAAGAAAGTAAAAATGAGGAACAGGTTCATTCATGAAAACAGAATTAAACATTAAATCGATGAACGAGCAGCTCTTTCCTCGTTGTTGCCGTTTTGTCGACAAAAACACCGCCCACATTCACGTACACTTGACCTAGATCCATTCAAACGCCAACGACAAACTATTCAACCACCACTCCTCCACTCCTCCACTCCTCCACCCACTCTCCTCTTCTCTCTCTCTCTCTTCTCTCTCTCTCTCTCTCTCTCTCTCTCTTCTCTCTCTCTCTCTCTCTCCTCTCTCTCTCCTCTTCTCCCTCTCTCTCTCCTCTTCTCTCTCTCTCTCTCTCTGTTCTCTCTCTCTCTCTCTCTCTCTCCTCTGTCTCTCTCTCTCCTTCTCTCTCTCTCCTCTCTTTTTCTCTCTCTCTTTCTCTCTCTCTCTCCTCTCTCTCTCCTCTCCTCTCTTTCTCTCTCTCCTCTCTCTTCTGTCTCTCTCTTCTCTCTCTCTCTCTCTCTCTCTTCTCTCTCTCTCTCCTCTCTCTCTCTCTCTCTCTCTCTTCTCTCCTCTCTCTTTCTCTCTCTCCTCTCTCTTTCTCTCTCTCTCTCCTCCTCTTTCTCTCTCTCTCCTCCTCTTTCTCTCTCTCTCCCTCTCTCTCTCTCTCTCCTCTTTCTCTCTCTCTCTCTCTCTCCTCCTCTCTGCCTCTCCTCCCACCTACCTCTTCCTCTCCTCTCTCTCTCTCCCACCTCCGCCCTCTCTCTTTACTTCTCTCTCTCCTCTTTCTCTCTCTCTCTCTCTCTTCTCCGCTCCTCTATCTCTTCTTCTCTCCTCCTCCCTCCTTCTCCTTCTCTCTTTGCCTCTCCTCCTCTCTCTCCTCCAGTATCCCTCTCTCCCTCTGCTTTCTCTCTCTCTCATCCTCTCCTCTCCTCCTCTCTCTCCTCTCTCTCCCTCTCTCTCCTCTCCTCCTCTCTCCTCTCTCCCTCTCCTCCTCTTCTCCTCTCTCCTCCTCTTCTCCTCCCTCTCCTCCTCTCCTCTCTCTCCTCTCTCCTCTCCTCTCTCTCTCCCTCTCCTCCTCTTTCTATCCCTCTCCTCCTCTTTCTCTCCCTCTCCTCCTCTTTCTCTCCATCTCCTCCTCTTCTCTCCCTCTCCTCCTCTCCTCCTCTCTCCCTCTCCTCCTCTTTCTATCCATCTCCTCCTCTTTCCCTCTCTCCCTCTCCTCCTCTTCCTCTCTCCCTCTCCTCCTCTTTCTATCTCTCCTCCTCTTTCTATCCATCTCCTCCTCTTTCTATCCATCTCCTCCTCCCTCTCTCCCTCTCCTCCTCTTTCTATCCCTCTCCTCCTCCCTCTCTTCTCTCTCTCTCCCCGTCCTCCCTCCCGTTCTTACCTGTAGCACTACTACCCCCCTCTCCTCTCTCTCTTCTCCTCTCTCTCAGTCTCTCTCTCTCTCTCTCTCTCTCTCTCTCTCTCTCTCTCTCTCTCTCTCTCTCTCTCTCTCTCTCTCTCTCTCTCTGCCGTATCTTCCTCTTTCAGTCGCTCCGTGTTCAGATTCCGAGCATGTCCGTCTTTGGTGTGACCCTCCACAAAACGCTCCGACAGGAAGAACGACAGCTGCAGGAAACACAAGACGAACCAGGAAGGATGCAGACGAGAGGAGAGAGAGAATACAGACGGAGGAGAGGAGAGAGAGAATACAGACGAGGAGAGAGAGAGAGAAATACAGACGAGAGAGAGAGAGAGAGAGAGAATACAGACGAAGAGAGAAGAGAGAATACAGACGGAGAGAGAGGAAGAGAGAGAATACACGAGACGAGAGAGAGAAGAATACAGACAGAGGAGAGGAGAGAGAGAATACAACGGACGAGAGGAGAGAGAGAATACGAGAGAGGAGGAGGAGAGAGAGAAATACAGACACGAGAGGAGAGGAGAGAGAGGACAGACGGACGAGGAGAAGAGAGAGAGAATACAGAGAGAGAGAGAGAGAGAGAGAATACAGACGGACGAGAGGAGAGAGAGAATACAGACGAGAGGAGAGAGAGAATACAGACGGAGGAGAGGAGAGAGAGAATACACGGACGGAGACGAGAGAGAGAATACAGACGGAGAGGAGAGAGAGAATACGAGACGGAGAGAGAGAGAGAAGACAGAGAGGAGGAGAGAGAAGAATACAGACGACGGAGAGGAGAGAGAGAATACAGACGGAGGAGGAGAGAGAATACAGACGGACGAGAGGAGAGGAGAATACAGACGGAGAGAGACAGACGAGGAGAGGAGAGAGAGAGAATAGACGGACGAGACGAGAGAGAGAGATACAGACGGAGAGAAAGAGAGAGAATACAGAACAGACAGAGAGAGAGAGAGAGAATACAGACGGAGAGAGGAGAGAGAGAATACAGACGGAGAGGAGAGAGAGAATACAGACGAGAAGAGAGAGAGAGAGAGAATACAGACGGACGAGAGGAGAGAGAGAATACAGACGGACGAGAGGAGAGAGAGAATACAGAGAGAGAGGAGGAGACAGAGAGGAGAGAGAGAGAATACAGACGGACGAGAGGAGAGAGAGAATACAGACGGACGAGAGGAGAGAGAGAAGACAGAGGAGAGGAGAGAGAATACAGACGGACGAGAGGAGAGAGAGACAGAGAGGAGAGAGAGAATACAGACGAGGAGAGAATACAGACGAGAGGAGAGAAAGAATACAGACAGAGACGAGAGAGGAGAGAGAGAATACAGACGGACGAGAGGAGAGAGAGAATACAGACGGACGAGAGGAGAGAGAGAATACAGACGGAGAGGAGAGAGAGAGAGAGAGAGAATAGGAGAGAGAGAGGAGGAGAGAGAGAGAAATACAGACAGACGGAGGAGAGGAGAGAGAGAATACAGACGGACGAGAGGAGAGAGAATACAGACGGACGAGAGGAGAGAGAGAATACAGACGGACGAGAGGAGAGAGAGAATACAGACAGAGAGAAGAGAGACGGACGAGAGAGACGGAGAGAGGAGAGAGAGAATACAGACGGACGAGAGGAGAGAGAGACGGACGAGAGGAGAGAGAGAAGACGGAGAGAGAAGAGAGAGACGGAGAGAGGAAGAGAGAATACACGACGGAGAGGAGAGAGAGAGAGAGAATACAGACGGACGAGGAGAGAGAATACAGACGGACGAGAGGAGAGAGAATACAGACGGACGAGAGAGGAGGAGAGAGAGAGAATACAGATGGATGAGAGAGAGGAATACAGACGACGGAGAGAGAGAATACGAGGAGGAGAGGAGAGAGAGACAGGAGAGAGAAGAGACGAGAGGAGAGAGAGAATACAGACGGAAGAGAGAGAGATACAGACAGAGAGAGAGGAGAGGAGAGAGAGAATACGACGAGGAGAGAGAGATACAGACGGAGGAGAGGAGAGTTTTTTATGTAACGCAGTACAATTTTACCCCCCAAAAAACACGTATAATTAAACAATAAACAAGTTTAAAGCCATACTGTGGTACATTCCAACGAAAGCATATCTCCACGGGCACAACCAGGCGCTGGACTCTTCCCAGAAAAGTTACACAGTGCACCTTTAATGAAAGCGCTGTTATTTTGTGCTGAAAACGACATTCTATTGTGTTTTTTGTTTGTTTTTTTCATCATTGCTGTATTGTTTTTTTTATTTGTTTTTTGTTTTTTTTCCTGTCCAGTCCGTGAGCTCGAGCGCAGAGTTGTTTCTGTCTGACACATCTGCATCGCTCTCCTCTTGGCTCCGCTCTCGTCTCATTCAAGCGCCCGTCGCCATGGAGCCCACTCGAGTCTGGGACATTATTCAGAGCGGAGTCCTCTTAAAACACAGCAGGATCAGACCGGCTCCAGACGGGCTCCACCGGACCACAACACACAGACTAAAACTAAACTACCTGCACTGTGGGTTTTATATATAACGGGAGAAAATGTAGCAGCTAATGAACATTTTTATTCAGGAAGTGCACTGTTAGATTGCTAGTTGTAGGAAGATCAGGTTGGTTTTTTTAGACAAGCTGCTAATGGACCACAATACAGAGCAGCAAAATGCAACTAGACACTCAGTTCGGATTAAAAGATGCAATGTAATATCTAATAAAGTATTTTTATCCTCTGAGAACCAGGAAGTGCGCTGTTAGCATGCCAGTTGTAGGAGGATCAGACGGGCCTCGAACAGCCTGGTAATACAGAGCAGCTCAATGCAACAAGATGTGCAGTTTGGGTTAAGTGTAGTGCATTTTTATCCTCTGTAAACCAGGAAGTGTGCTGTTAGCTTGCTAGTTGTAAGAGGATCAGGGTGTTTTTTTTTTTTGTTTTGTTTTTTAGACAAGCTGTTAATGGACCACAACACAGAGCAGCTAAATGCAGCTAGACATGCAGTTTGGACTAAAAGTTGTAATGTTGTCACTAATCATGAAGCATTTTTATCTTTTGTGAACCAGGAAGTGCGCTGTTAGCATGCTAGTTGTTGGACTATCAGACTGGCTTTAAACAGGCTGCTAATACAGAGCAACTAAATGAAACTAGATGCGGTTTACAAGTTACCACTGGGTAAAATGTACGATCTAATAATAAAGCATTTTTCCCCTCTGCGAATCAGGAAGTGCACTGTTACCATGCTAGCTGTAAGAAGGTTAAACTGGCTTTAGAAATGCTGCTAATGGACCACAATACAGAGCAGCTAAATACAACTAGATGTGAAGTTTGGGTTACCAGTTATAATGAGATAAAATATAGTATCTCATAAAGCATTTTTTCCCCTTTGCAAACCAGGAAGTGTGCTGTTAGCATGCTAGTTGTTTTTTAGAAATGGACCACAAAACAAAGCAGCTAAATGCAACTAGATGTGCAGTTTGGGTTACCATTTACAACAGCGTAAAATGTACTATCTAATTTATAAAGCATTTTTATCCTCTGCGAACGAGGAAGTGTGCCGTTAGCATGCTAGTTGTACGAGGATCAGACTGGCTTCAGACAGGCTGATAATACAGAGCAGCTCAATGCAACTAGATGTAAAGTTTGGGTTACCAGTTATAATAGGATAAAATGTAATATATCCTAAACCATTTTTTCTCTTTGCAAACCAGCAGGTGGACTGTTAGCATGCTAGTTGTAAGAGGATCAGACTGGTTTTAGACCGGCTGCTAATGGGCCACAAATCAACTAGATTCCAGTTCAGATCCAGTCCAGTTTGGGTTAAGTTGCAATGTAGTATCTCATCATAACGCATTTTTATCCTCTGCAAACCAGGAGGTGCACTGTTAGCATGCTAGTTGTAAGAGGAAAAGACTGGCTACAGACAGGCTGCTGTGGACCACAATACAAAGCAGAGAAATTAAACTAGATGTGCCGCTTGGATTACAAGTTGCAATGTAGTATCGAATCATAAAACATTTTATCCTCTGTGGACCAGTAAGTGCACTGTTTGCCTGCTAGTAGTAAAAGGAACACATTGACATTAAACAAGCTGATAATACAGAGCAGCTCAATGCAACTAGATCTGCAGTTTGGGTTACAAGTTACAACGGGGTAAAATATCAGCCTTTTGAAATGTGACGTAATTTTGGAAAATGTCACAAAAAAAGCCGACATTGAAACTAGGTCAAAATTAGTAAATCGCAAAGGCTGCAGTTTTTTATGGACCATAATTTCCACCACAAACAATAAAACATCTTATTCTGCAATAAAAAAACTGCTGAACCTGTAGTTTTCATCTGTACATGTCCTGAAATCTGATTCTTGCATTAGCTCAAATTTCAGTCTCAAAATGTCTGTTTAAAATTTAGACAATTCTATAAATAAAAGGTCAATTTTATGCTATTTTCCCATCTACTACAATACATTCTTACAATTCTTAGACTAGTATTCATATATGTATAAATAGGAGCCAAAAAATCTGCTCTGACTAAAATCTGAAAAGCAAATAGGAAGTCTGATATGTGTCACTCTCCCTCCACCCTCCCACATGACTGAACTTTATGAGCCCAATGAAACACCCAGGACTTCAAAACACAGGAAGTGAGACACACCTTGACAGGAAGTAGTATTCTGTTACTTCCTGTAGTGGGAGGGGAGGGGGTGAGAGAGAGGATAGAGGGTTCCTGAGCTCAACGGAAAACAAAACTTCCCCAGGACAAAAGTTCAAGTTCAGACTAAACTAAAATTATTATATTAACCTTAACCTACAAAGACTAGGGCGGGGTCTCATTAAGAAGTCGCAGATATGACACGCCTCGATATAGTGAGTTTTCGATTCGATTCGATGTGGTTTTGGTTGTGGTTCAGTAAAAAATAAAGGCTAAATCATGGTTGTGACACAAAAAGTCTTTGTTAAACCACTACCTGCAAACTCTATATGAAATACACTCATTGTAATCAAAATAATCATAAAGAAGTTTCCTTTCTCTAAACCAGTGTTTCCCAAACTATTTTTCTGGGGACCCATATTTTAAGTCACAAACCTTCAAACCCAAGTCAACAGACAAAATAAAGGTGGATTTGACCATTATTGAACATTAATGAGGATGTTTTATTGTTGACTGAGTGGTCGTGTCTCTGAACAATTAGTATGACTCAAGTTTTAAACAATGAAAAACAGGAATTGAAGCAGCAATAAAAGGATCCATAAGTTCCCTGTTTAGACATTAAATATAAGCCCATTTCTTTTTCTTTTCAACATTCAATTGAACCAACAATATTGGAACAAAAATAGTCAATAAAATAATTACAAAACGATTAGAAATTATACAAAACATATCTTAACATTTCAACATTTCTAATGAGATAAGCTTCAGTCCGAGGTGCAGGAGGAGACGCAGCAGCAGATCAGTGTCAGAACTGTATATTTCAGTCCTACATGCAGATCGTGACAAGGCGACCCAAAAAAAAAAAATCTCTTGCGACCCACCTGAGGGTCACGACCCAGTCTTTGGGAAAAATTGGTCTAAATGAGCAACAAAATTGTAGCACTGTTACAAAATAATAAAAAACATACCAAAAAAATACTCTTGGCATTATATCGGTACAGGAGCCCATGATAACATGTCATCAGATTAAGCAATACTATATTAATATCTTGATATTTTTGATTAACGAATCTTGGCTCCTGCTGGTGTGATTGGGCCTGATCGCTGGCAGATTGACCAACCACAGAACAACTCTGTGGGCTAAGCAAACCAAAACAAACATGGCGACACCGACAGAAGTAGTCCAGCGTATTTTAGTGAAAAGAGAGATTTTGTATTTGAAAAATGTGCAGAGAGAAGCGCTGCATTAGTGGACATTGTCAGTTTTGCTTCTGTCAGTCGACCCCAAGTAATTTATCCTCACATCAAATGAATTAATGACGACAGAAGCTCTTTGGCCTGTAAGTTGCGATGCAAAAATACAACATACAAAAGTGTAAGGCACAATTATTGAAGAAAATATACTCAATATTCAGACTGACTGTGGTAGCAAATGCAGTAGAAGACCTTCAGAGGAAATACTTTGAGGCAACGAACACAAAGGACTGTTGGATTGTGTGAAATTAACTGCTCATTTTTCCAGTATCCATGAAGACTTGAGAGATGCTACAGGGTTTTTACACTGTATGTGGCAGCAAATGTGGCAGAAGACCTTCCAGAAGAAATACTTGGAGGACATGATCATCTTTAGAGAGTTGGTCAAATGCATCTATAAAGTACATCTTCCCTCACTGTGCATTTCAATCAGCATTTAACATTTAAGAATTATTATTTTAAAGTAGCAGTATTTGTTCCACCGTCTCAACATCTGACTGCAGTGAACCTTTTGACCCGGTGCATTCTTTGGTCCCTCGATGCTGGACTCCGAGCAGCTAAAAACAACTTCACAGATCTATTTATAAAAGCACGTCTCTGTAATTTATTCTATTCTGAACATGGTAATTTGGATGTGCAGCGTCTCTTGAGCCAGGGCCATTTCCTAACCTCAGTCACATCCGCAATATTTAGACAGAATCCTGCAGGAAAATTCAAGACTCACTCCACGGGGTTCAAAATGATTAAAATTTAGGACTGTTGTCATAGTGAGTAATAATTTAAAAACCAAATATTATATCTTTTGAATGGAAAAAGAGTCCTGAAAATGTTCCAAATAAGAGGCAGTAGTTATAAAGTCTACATCCTTTATTCATTTATATATACACTTTATGATTCAATCTTGAATCTCAAATAAAAAACATGAAATTGTACGACCCAAACTTTTCAAAAACACAAATTGTGATGTGTATTTGCTTGTGTGATTGTGGCCATCTAAGTACTGGACCAGCACTAAAACAGGTCTGGACCAAAACTGAACCAGGACTAACAATAGGACTAAACCAAAAGTGAACCACGACTGAAGCAGGGCTGAAGCTGGACTAAACCAAGGACTAAACCAAGGACTAAACCAGGAAAAACCAGGACAGAACCAGAGCAGAACCAGGACTGAAGAAGAACTGAAGAAGGACAGAATCAGGACTAAACCAGGACTAAACCGGGACAAAGCCAGGACTAAACTAGGACTAAACAAGGACAGAACCAGGTCTGTATAAGGACTGAAGCAGGACTAAACCGCAACTAAACCAAGGACAAAACCAGGACTAAACAAGGACAGAACCAGGACTGTAGATGGACTGAAGCAGGACTAAACCAGGACTAAACAAAACAAGGACATAACCAGGACTGAAGAAGGACTAAATCAGGACTAAACCAAGGACTACAAAAGGACAGAACCAGGACTGAAGAAGGACTAAACCAAGACTGAAGAAGGACTAAATCAGGACTAAATCAAGGACTAAACCAGGACAAAAGAAGGACGGAAGCAGGACTAAACAAAGGACTAAACCAGGACTAAAATAGAACAGAACCAGGACTGAAGAAGGACTAAACCAAGACTGAAGAAGGACTACACCAGGACAAAAGAAGGACTAAATCAGAACTAAACCAAGGACTAAACAAGTACAGAACCAGAACTAAACAAGTACAGAACCAGGACTAAATCAAGGACTAAACCAGGACAGAACCAGGACTGAAGAAGGACTAAATCAGGACTAAACCAAGGACTAAACAAACCAGAACCAGAACTAAACAAGTACAGAACCAGGACTAAACCAGGACTAAATCAAGGACTAAACCAGGACAGAACCAGGACTGAAGAAGGACTAAATCAGGACTACAAAAGGACAGAACCAGGACTGAAGAAGGACTAAACCAAGACTGAAGAAGGACTAAATTAGGACTAAATCAAGGACTAAACCAGGACAAAAGAAGGACGGAAGCAGGACTAAACAAAGGACTAAACTAGGACTAAAAAAAGAATAGAACCAGGACTGAAGAAGGACTAAACCAAGACTAAACCAGGACAAAAGAAGGACTAAATCAGGACTAAACCAAGGACTAAACAAGTACAGAACCAGAACTAAACAAGTACAGAACCAGGACTAAAGAAGGACTAAACCAGGTCTAAACCAGGACTGAAATATGGACTAAACCAGGCCTAAACCAGAACTAAACCAGGTCTGAGGGAGGCGTTTTGTGTAATGACGTGTGTCTAAAGGAACAGAAGCTCTTCACTCGGAGCTGAAGAGTCACATGTGAACAGGAATGTGAAGCATGTGAACCTCGTACAACAATCAGAGCTGAAGATAGAAGACTCAATACGACTTTTATATACGAGAGAAGAAGCAGTATATAAATAGTTTTTAGATACATGTGCAATTATGAGTTGTATTGTTGTTTTTGTTTACAATTATTCAAATTAAAAGGAGTGTGAATGAGACTTTACAAATTTCAAAACCAGAAAGTGATGCCGCATTGACCGACAAATGTATGTTTTCCATCAAAAGCGTTCAAATTAAAGGTGTAACTTTACTCTTTGTGGATCCGTCGCCTTCTTGTTTCTATGGATACGTCATTGCTCTGCCTTGGAATGTTCCACAGTGTGACTTTAAACAGCTCTACTTTACATTTATTCAATTACAGGTGAATTTACAGCTCAAAAATACCTCGAAAAACAACATTCTGACTGGGAGCGGGGTCGCCTCTCCGCAGATCTGACCTGTAACTTGGTCTGGTTTGGTCTCCATGAAGATAGAAAGGTTTAATTTAATGCCATACTGTGAAACATTCCAGACAAAGCAATAACATCTCCACGGAGAAAAGAAGATGGCAAAAATGGTAAATTGTTTTATAAGATGATTCAGGCTTGATTACCTTAACCCCTAAGACCTTAATAAATTTGTTTACCTAAATAATTCAAATTAATTACTATAAATTAAAGGTACATTACGCAACTTTCTGGAGGTGTCACCTACATGATTCCACGGAAACAGAAAGTTCAAACATACTATAATCAAAAGAATAACATTCAGTTCAAATAAGAGTCGGGTCTGTGGAGATGCAAGCCTGACCCCAGTAAGGATTAGGGACTTAACGATATCCAAATCTCTCTGTACGATATTTTCACGATATACATCCCACAGTTCGATATTTACTGCGATATAACAAAATTGTGAATGTTACTTTTTCCTTTTAAAATGCGAGACTTTATTTAGGTTATGTCATAATCCAAAGAATTAAGATTTAAAAGTGCTTGTAACAATTATTTTTTCATGTAAGTGGCAGTGAAATGGAGCAAAGGATCATGGTCTATGTAGTTCCCTTTGTTTTTGTACCTATATTATTTTCTTGTAATTCGATATTGTGATGGCCCACGATATTATTGTGAAACTCCTGACGATACGTTACATCCCTCGTAAGGATGCGTGCTTTTTATACATTACACAATGAATTAATGCTTTTATTTTAGTCTATTGTTTGGATAGAAAGTTACATACTGTGGCTTTAAAGGTTGTATAGAGGATTTTTTTAAGGGAAGAGAAATAAAGCGACAGTTCTTTTACAAATGTTGTGCCTGCGTGACACCACCTTCATCCTCCACAGCTCCCTCAGTAGAAACATCTCCTCCCGCCTCCTTACTCTAGAAATCACGTTTTTTTTTACAGCCAGTGCCCGTTCAGAATTACTGTTGAAATGACCTGTCTAGAAATAATTTATCGACCGACGCGTCAGTTTTTAGACCCTTCATCCGCTTCATTCGCGCAATCACTGGAAGGAATCTCTGAGAATCACCTCGGTTTGTCTTTGCTCCTTTTCCCCTTCTCTTCGTCTTTCAGCGACCTCAAAAAACGACTTTCTTTTGCGGCGAACTGGTCGTGGATTCTCGTCCGCCGTCGCGACAAACTTTGTGAGAAATGTGAGGAAGCTACAGTTTGAAAAAGCCTCTAAGAACCGCTGCATAAACCACATGATCCCTGCATCCCGACGAGTTAGTTACACTAGAAACGTAGGGAGTTTGATTGACGACCTGACAGCCAATAGAAAATGAGGCAGCCTCGTTTTCTATTGGCTGATGTTTATCTGGCCTCAACACGTCCACAGTTGATAGATTTTCATTCTTTTTTTTTTTTGGTCATCATAATTCCAAGGCTGCTGCATCTCTGTAATGGTATTTTAAACTTTCATTGACAATTTGAAACAAAAAAAAAATCCTCCATACAACCTTTAATGTGTAGGTATTAGCTTTAAAGTGGTACAGATTTACACATTTCCCAAGAGATTTTAGTACAGGATCTGAGCACAGGGCAGGTTTTGGAGTCTGTTTAATCCAAATTACAATTATTCTACTCTAAATATTTAAATCGTAATAGTAGTTGGTAATTACTTTAATAATTAATTACTTGCAATTAAGAAACTCCAGCTCTAACCGGTCCAAATTGTCACTCATTGTAATGCTGTTTTTGTATGTTTGGTTGTTTTTTTTCTTTCTTTCTGATGTCAGTGTAATTTTATTTTGATTTTTTTTTCGTCCGTAATGTGTAGAGACATGCTGTATGTAGAGCAGAAATAAATTATAAAACAAAATATATTACTTAAGTAGAGGGAGTGAGGCGACGTTATTGTAACTGGAAGGACAAAACATGTACAATCCATGTATCATTCGTTCATTCGTTTTTCAAAATAAAACCAAAAATAAGAAAAATCATTTGTCTCCAAAACCAAAATGAAAAGACAAACGATTCGTTTTTTTTGTGTTTTCGATTTTGGATTTAAATGAATAATGGAAAAAACAGATAACAGACGTTTCCCTTTTCTGTGACTTAAACTGCGATGCCAGACTGGACCAGGACTAAACCAGGACTAAACCAGGTCTAAACCAGGTCTAAACCATCAGTCCCGGTCTCGGTCCCGGTCTCAGTCCCGGTCTCGGTCCCGGTCTCGGCCCCGGTCTCAGCCCCGGTCTCAGCCCCGGTCTCAGCCCCGGTCTCAGCCCCGGTCTCAGCCCCGGTCTCAGCCCCGGTCTCAGCCCCGGTCTCAGCCCTGCAGCACCTCCAGGCACGTACCAACACTCAGTTCTGGTTCAGTCCTGGTTCAGACCTGGTTAGACCTGGTTAGACTGGTTAGACCTGGTTTAGACCTGTTTAGACCTGTTTAGTTTAGTCCTGTTTAGTCCTTTAGACCTGGTTTAGACCTGGCTTAGACCTGGCTTAGACCTGGCTTAGACCTGGTTTAGTCCCATTTCTGTCCTGGTTCAGTGAAATTATTATCCATCTTTTCATTTTGGTTCTGGAGACAAATAAAAGAAGAAAATAATAGTTTTTTCATTTTCTTATATTTGGTTTTATTTTGAAAATCAAATGAACGAGTGGCACACGGATTATGCACAAACTCTGGCCACAAAATTGACAGAAACTAAAATTATCTGAAGGGGCGGTGCAAGAAACACAAATCTTCACATCATTTCATATTGTCAACATAAAACTTTCATCACTTGTCGACTTACTCACAGCGGGAAGAGTCACCAAAACGTCAGAAAAAAAAAAAAAGCATTGCAAAAACACATGCATTTCTTCACATATTCGCTATGACAGATCCGCACTGTAATAATCCTTCTAATGCAAATCAGACATGACTCCTGCAATGTTGACAACAAGCATCAGATAAACTATTGCACACTTCCTTTCATAAAACGCTAATATTTACACAACGTCATTAGAACCAAGCAAAGCAAATTCATTTATGGTATTTAAAGGGTCCAATATTACACAGAAATTAACCCTTGTGAGCTTTAATTATAATGTTGTTACCTCCTCAAAAACAGACCTGGAGTTGAGTTTTGTTTCATTCACACATGTTTGAGTAACTCTTTATTATTAGTCTGTCTGCATCTCCAAAACTCAAAATACTCTGTTCCACCTTGTGATGTCATGAAGTGGTAGTTTTCAAGTTAAGCTCAAGCTCCTTTTACCTTTAGTTCAGTAGTAGTGTCCTAGTACTCGAGACCGGCTGAGACCTTTTTTTTTACGATCTTGGTCTCGTCTCAGACTTGGGCGCGTTTGGTCTCGGTCTTGAAGGAGCTTGGACTCGGGCTTGTCTCGGTCTCGAAGGCGCTTGGACTCGGGCTTGTCTCGGTCTCGAAGGAGCTTGGATTCGGTCTTGTCTCGGTCTTGTCTCGGTCTT
Source organism: Boleophthalmus pectinirostris (assembly GCF_026225935.1). Classification (NCBI taxonomy): domain Eukaryota; kingdom Metazoa; phylum Chordata; class Actinopteri; order Gobiiformes; family Gobiidae; genus Boleophthalmus; species Boleophthalmus pectinirostris. Next base: position 31,110,966 of record NW_026571047.1, read on the forward strand.
GAAGGAGCTTGGACTCGGTCTTGTCTCGGTCTTGAAGCTTGGAGCTTGGACTTGGACTCAGTCTTGTCTCGGTCTTGATGGTGCTTGGACTCAGGCTTGTCTCGGTCTTGAAGGCGCTTGGACTCGGGCTTGTCTCAGTCTCGAGGTCTGACACTCGATGTGTGATAAAATGGAGATAGATTCATAAAACATTGATATACAGGTGCCAAAATAACTGTAAAATCCAAATAAATGTTGCAAATGACAATGGTCTTGATTTGGTCTCGATGGGCCGTGGTTTCAGTTCTGTCTCTGTCCTGGCTCAGTCTTGACCCTCAGAGGTCTTGGTCTTGTCCTGGTCTTGGGACCTTGTGGTCTCAAACTGGTCTTGGTCTCGATTAGTGCGGTCTTGACTACAACACTAGTAGATGCAGTTAATTATAGTCAATTTATTTTTTTAATTAGTTACTGTTTTTTATCTATTTTATTCTTTTTAGTACTGCTTTTATTTTTATTTTTTTTATTATTTTGATTCATTGATTTTATTTTTATTCTTTTACTATTCTGTTTCTTTTCCTCTCATAATTCTGCTGACCTTTTCGAGCAAACATGTCAAACTCAGGTCCGGGGGCCAAATTTGGCCTGTGACATAATTGTATTTGTCCCGCGATACAGAAATTATTTATTTCAAATGTTGTTATTATTTTATGCTTGTTCTGGATTCAATGTTAAATCAAAACTATTATTAAACATTTATTTTAATAAGAAAAGGTTTAACATTGCAGATCTCGAAAGAAGAGAAAACATGCAGATGTTGACATTTTTCAATAAATATTTAGTTTGGCCCAAGACTAAGTCCCAGTTTTTAATTTTGAACCTCTGTGAATCTGAGTTTGACACCCCTGGTTTAGTGTTAAATGTGTTAAATTGCTCTGTGAAACACGTCGGAAACTGTCTTATTTATAAAATGTGCCATACAAAAAAAACTGGATTGAAATTCCAGCGCTGAAATCATCCATCCTAGGAGCATGAAAGGTGTATGGAAGGAGTTTAGAAATGCAATGGAGCACTTCCTGTATTACCAAATGACATCACAAGGTAGAACAGAGTGTTTTCAGTCAGAGAGAAGAACTCTAAAGTGTAAATATGCAGGGTTTGTGTGTCAAACATGAATGAAACAAAACACAACTCCAGGTCTGTTTGTAATGAGGAAACAAAATTATAACATACATCAGAAAATAATGTAATACAGACCATTTAAAAGCTGGTTTGTAGCTCCAATGTCATTCCACCAGTTCATCTTATAATCTTATATTTAGGCAACAACGCACGTAAGCCCATCCAAATCATGTTTATAGCAAAATAAAACAGAGAAAACATACCTTGCATTCAAATCTGCATAGAAAAAACTGCCTTCTGGTGCGAAAAAGACCAAAAATATATGTTGTTTTCAATGTTATACGATATTCCTTTTGATGTATGCAGGTGGTCTAGCCTCATTCAGCCGACATAATACGGCCAGTCAATGGCCACATCCGTCAATGAACGCTTGAGGAAGCCGGGAAGCAAGGATGCAAGGAAGTAGGACGCGAGGAGGAGGAGGAGGAGGAGGAGCGAGGATACGATTTTTTTGACCCCCAATTCAAAATCCTACGAGCTCAGAACAGCCCTTGAGTTTTTAGTATGCGGCGTGCAGCAGGTATGGTTGACGGCATGTGCGTACAGAGAGAGAGAGGGAGCCGGGGGGGGGGACGGGGAGGATGTGGGGGCGGGGACGCGACGCATCATTGTTGAGAGCGGCCAATCGCAGCGAGGAACCCCCTGGAAGAGCACACTGCCTCCCACGCGCAGCCTCTCACTCAATGCAGAAGTAGAAAAAAGGCAAACAAGCATTATAAAAGCCCCGTATAGAGGTAATATAACGCAATCAATGGACAGATAACGAAAGATATAAGGGACAGATGAGCGGGCAAAGCTGCGGTGAACAGACAGAGGCGTTAGGTTTAGTAAATCGCCAACAGGGAAGTCATTTAGAGCTTAATCAGAGTCAAATCGAAATCACAATATGAATGGAAGCAATTAGCAAATGACAAAGGCTGCAGTTTTGGAATTACCATCATTTCCTCCACCAACAAAACCACAAAATCTCTTATTCTGCATAAAAAACTGCTCGCCCTGTAGTTTAGATCGGTACAAACATGCGCTGAAATGTGATTCTTGTGTTCAGGTTTCAGGATTTTAGTCCAGGGGTTCTCAAAGTGCGGTGAGGAGACTCCTGGGGGTCCTTGGGCGATGTGTTGGGTGTTGGGGGTCCACGAAAAAACTGTTGACCATGACTCATTGGAGTACTCATGGTAATAATAGTAGTAGTAGTATTTTATTGGGTCATTTTGCAGCACTACAAAAATAAAAAACAAAACAAAACATAGACTACAACCCCATGAATCATGACCGAAAGCGTTTAGGCTGAAGTGAGAAGTATTTATAATGCCAAATCCAGGGGTCTCCAACTTTTTTCTTCAGGTGAGTTTTACCTTTACCGAAAGAAAATGCCAAAGAGCTTCTAATTCTAGTGGTAATTACTTACTTACTGTCACTTCAAGTAATTTGCTACATAACAATATTACTGTGTTTAAAATGTTAAATATTGCAGCACTCTCACGAAAATAACTGTCGCTGATCGTCAAATAACAATCAGCAAGCGAAGATGCCGAACTTTTGCGCCGTATATGGACTGAACCAGGACGAAACCAGGTCTAAACCTGGAATCAAAACCAGGACTAAATCAGGTCTAATCCAGGTCTAATCCAGGACTAAACCAGGTCTGAACCAGGACTGACTAAACCAGGACTAAACCAGGACTAAACCAGGACTAAACCAGGACTGAACCAGGACTGAACCAGGGCTAAACCAGGACTGAAACCAGGTCTAATCCAGGTCTAAACCAAGTCTAAACCAGGATTGAACCAGAGCTAAACCAGGTCCAAACCAGGACTAAACCAGGACTAATCCAGGTCTAATCTTGGACTATGACTTGGAATCTAGGACTGCCCCTGAGAGAACCCCGAGTCTGTGGAGCAGGGTGTCCACAAAGCTCAATCGGGCGTCAGCTGCTCTTCGCCTCGTGGAGCATGGAGTTCTACATCGGTCCTTTCGCCCGACTGTCTATGCAGGTGCACCTCCGGGCCCGTCCCAACACTGGGAAACGTAACGATGGCATTTCACTGCTGCTGATATCACAGTGATTTTAGCGAATTTGTATGAAGAAAAACAAAAAACCCACCGCTTCAATCCAGGTTAAAAAATCAACTTTTGGGGTGGGTCGGTGCAACCTAAATTTGTTTGTTTTGGAAGGAATATTCCGCAGCATCTATTTCGCATCTAATCAATTACTCTTTTTATTGCCCTAAAATAACTTAATTTTTACTGTGAGTGTGTTTGAGTCTCAACAAATCTGACCTGGAGACAAGCAGCAAATGCACCAACACATTACATATATATATATATATATATATAATCCTTATTATTCTTATGGGCGTCAACACTACCAACTTGTGGCATGTCAGAAATGAGTAAAGATTCAGTTCCCCAGTGTGAGCTCGGAGCTGTGTGCAGAGGAGGGAGCCGTGTGCAGAGGAGGGAGCCTCATGACTAACGGCCTCTTCCTGTCGGTTTGTCTTATGCAACTTCACACTGCATCATGATTAGCAAATCTCCAAGGCTGAAATTGTCTCTAATGTAACGTGCTTTACAAATGTGGTCTAAATCTGTGTAAAAGCTGCTACAAAACCTTTACAAACATGTTCTGAAATGTTCCTGTGTGTCAGATGCCCTCCCTGTGTCTCTATGGACTCTGTATAATTCTGTATAAGACCTGCTTAGTACAGGTTTGTCACGATAATTACTGCAGACTTATAGTTTATATATGTCAGTATATTACAATTTCTTTGCATTAGTGGGGAGATTTGTGCCATTTTAATGCACTAAAGTAAGTGAGCATAAAGTCAGTGGCTTAAAGTGGTTCCAATATTATTGTTTATCACAATATATCACCGTAACAAATTATAATATATCGTGTTTAGACATCTACAAACATGCCTGGGATTGTTGTATTAGTTTAGAAGTTCAGTTTCATTTAGTTCTAAAGGAGCATTAACTTCTGTGGAGGGTGAACACCACCTGCTTGTCTCCATGGAGATGGAACTAGTGTTTTGTAAAGAATGTTTTGCAATATGGCATTAAATGTGTCTATTTTGTATCTAATGAATTACACAGCTTTTTTTCCTACAATAACTTAATCTTGACTGTGAGTGTGGGTGCCTCTCCACAGATCTGACCTGTAAGTGGGCCTAGTGGCATCAGCACATGGAAGTATAATAAAATCTGGAAGATCAATCCAAGATGGTGTCGTATTGTTTTCAATGGTTTGTGTTCATTGCCACACCGCAAAACGTGTGACATCAGAAACATGCAGTTCTGACCAATCAGCTCACACGGGCTCAGACCAGGTTAAGTCTTACAAAGCTATCTTTTAGGCATTTTAATTGTTTTAAAATGTTTCTAAGTTCATATTGTAAAAAATGAAGAAGTGTTCTATGGGACAATTCTTTCTGGGTCAGATCTCCCAGGAGCTGCAGTACCTGGAGTGGCCACTAGTCGATCGCACACAGGGACAGAGGGGGAGTGTTTTATCCAGTTCTTATTACAGATCCATGCATCACCATGTAGACAGGCCGCAAATGCACCAACATACACATTAAAAACTGTTCTTACTAATCTTATGGGTGTTGAGGTGTGTGTGATAGCCTATTATACTTTGCTTCACTTGATCAGAGAATACATCAGCCATGGGAAAATGGCCTAACATGCATTTTAAAAAAGAGCATATGCCAGTCTTTGGGAAAATATCAAAACCAAAACAGAGGCTGCATGGGCCACACCATACAGCCTACAGTATTTTCCGGGCTATTAGGTGCTCTGGATTATAAGACGCACTGTCATTAAATGGTCTATTTTCGAACTTTTTTCACAAATAAACCGCACTGGACTTTAAAGGAAACCCAACAGTGTGATGGGTGAGTGGTTTTGTTTGTTTGTGTCGTTCACGGTGACTCTGGGCTTTGTTCAGTTGTGGCGTGTAGGGAGGGTGTGTCTGGGACCAACGGATTGTCGGCGTGTTCGCAGTGACTCAGTTGTTCAGTCGTGTCTAGAAGTGGCACATTGCGCTCGCTTTTTCGGTTCGTTCCTCCGTTCCGTTCCTCGTCGGCGTGGAGTGATGAGTGTGTCTGTGGGTGTTTTTCGCTGTGCGGTCTCTGTTTGCTCAGTGTGTGTTTGCGTGTTCTGCGGGTGGTGCGGCTTTGTAGTTTACTGAAGTCGTGCTGGGACACCCGAGTGGATTCGTGTATGGGGCGCTCTGGATTGTGGGGCGCGCGGCCGTTTTTTGATGGGGTTAGAGGCTTAAGATCGGGTCTAATAGCCCGGAAAATACGGTAAATAAATAACCAATCAAGTTCATTGCGCCAGCTCAATGAGACGACACTCTGGCAGCCCAAAACACATATGACGTGTCGGAATAGCGATACTAAAAAGTGTCAGATGACTGGCACTTCTAAATAGAGGCATGTCGTAATCCCGGCATGTCTAAATAGGCGGTGGACCCTGGAAATAGGGCTCCTCCGGTAACACAGACCCAATCTCTCACATAAAGAGAAGGATTTAGAGATGAAGATGTGTCACTCTGAGCTAGGAGTCACTCTGGCCATGCTACGTTGTCTTTTGATTAGATATTATTTTTTACTAACTTGTAAGAATGAGTCATACAAATCACTATGATGCTTTAGTTCAGAAGTGGTTCAAAAATCAGGTACTCCAGGTTTCACCATTTAATCTCCACATATACCGGACCATCCCACACTCATGTAAAGTCTCTCGTCCTCCGTGCCCGCCCCTCTCTGCCGCTCTCAGCAGAAGCACATGTAAAGTCTCGTTCACTGCCCTGTGCTAATTGGCGTCGTCATTAGTGCTTCACGCGTCGGAGCAAACAGTCAAACACACTCCAGCTGTTTAAATATCTGCACTTTGGCTTTGGCTTTAGCTCCTCCTCAGGGCTCAGTTTACTACAATACAGTCACTCCAGACAAATACTCGTACAGGAGGTTTGTATTGATACTTCGCAGCTGACGTCATCAACATTTCCTGGGGGTGCGATGCTGACTGGAGGCACTTCTCTGTCTGAAGCTCCGCAGGTCAGGTTAGTTTACAACAGATGAGATGATTTGTGCTGTTGAGAAAAAAATACAAAGAGAGGGGCTTGTTGAATGTTCAGACTCATCTTGAAGGTGCATTGTGTAACTCGAGGAGGGTCCGACAAACACTTTTCTCCATGGAGATGTTATTGCCTTGTCTGGAATGTTTCACAGTATGGTATTAAACCTTTCTTCATGGAAACCAAACCAGACTAATGAAACCAAACCAGACTAATCGAGAACAAGGCCAGTCCGAGACCACAGGGACCAAGACAAGGACAAGAGCAAGACGTGCGAGAGTCAAGACTTTTAAAGGTTAAGATCAAGACCAAGACCACAGCCCATCAAGACCAAATCAAGATAATCTTTGTAATTGTTGACATTTATTTGTATTTCACAGTTATTTTGGCACAAATATATCAATGTTTTTCTAAATCTAAATCTTCTTCTAAATCTGGACGAGTGTCAGACCGAGACAAGACCGAGACCGAGACCGAGGCCAACCGCCTTCAAGACCGAGACCAAGTGCCTTCAAGACCGAGACAAGACCGAGTCAAAGCGCCTTCAAGACCGAGACCAACCACCTTCAAGACCGAAACAAGACCGAGTCCAAGCGCCATCAAGACTGAGACAATACCGAGACCAACCACCTTCAAAACCGAGGCCAAGCGCCTTCAAGACCGAGACCAAGACCGAGACCAAGCGCCTTCAAGACCGAGACAAGACCGAGTCCAAGCGCAGTCGAGTCCAAGACGAAACCAAGACTGTAAAAAAACGGTCTCAAGGCCGGTCTCGAGTACTACGACACTACCATTCACAGTTAGAATGTCTATTTTTTCGAAGTATTTTTGAGCTATAAAACCACCTGTAATTGAATAAATGTAAAGTAGAGCTGTTTAATGTCACACTGCGGAACATTCCAGGCAGAGCAATGACATCTCCATAGAGACAAGCAGGTACTGGACCCCCAACCGAAAAAGTTACATAGTGCAACTTTAAATAATTTCACCATACATGAAGAAGATTTATTTCAGTGACGCATGTAAAACGAAGGAGCTCACTGGTGACTCATCAGTTTCAATAAAACGACAAAACATTTCTCTCACTGCAGTTCTTAACAGTTTAGTGCTTTGCTCACTGATTCTGCAAAAATTCACCATCCCCTGCGATATTTTCTTCCCTTTATTTTTTCATCATAAGCAGCTGTACTTGTTTTGATACAGACGGACCATGATTGGCTGATCCACCTGTCAATCACGTCCATTCACTGGTATTGGACAAACATTTGTAGTTCCAAAGATATACAAAATTAGAATATTGGGTATAAAGTTAAACAAGAGTATAATTTCTATTTTTGAGGGGGATGGGGGTGTGGTGAATTTACAAACCAAAACAATACAACAGCTCTTAGCACATTTACAACATGGCCCGCCGAACGAGAAACCAAAACATTCTCCATAATCTTATCTGGGTTAATTTCCCTTTCGTCTCGTCACTTCTTCCAACATCAACATCGTCCCGTTTCTGGAGAAAGTCCAAAGTTTCAGTTATTTACTAGAGCTGCTTTTGAACAGTGAGATAGAGCTGAGAGGGCCACACCTTATCCTTCCTTCCTGCGGCGTAAGAGCCAAAACTCACATCATGGGAACCAGCTTTAAAAGTCCTACATTACGCAAAGTTGAGTCTTGTGAGCTTCAGGACGTGTTATAATGTAATACCTCCTCAGAAACAGACCTGGAGTTGTGTTTTGTGTGTTAAGCATGAAGCAAAACACAACTCCAGGTACATTTGTGATCAGGAAACAACGTTATAACATAAATCAGTGTCATATGGGCCCTTTAAAGTGGCTGTACGTACCATTTTTTTTCCTATTTTCAAGCCAAATTTTGTAAAACCAGCCCTTGGGGTCAAAATGAGACCGCTGTGTGCTGTCTGTAGGTTAGGTTGCTTTATTCGTACCCGTAGGTAAATTTGTTTTGCAGATTTGAGAGGCTGGTCCCACATTTCACATTTCATTCATCCACAATAAAGTGTAACAGTGCTCCAGTGCAGAATGTGGTTTTGTTCCATCAATAATTCCTTAAATTCATTGATCAGTCTTGGCTAAGATCACAATAAATATTCAATATATAAAAGGACCCATGATTTTTTTCAAGACAATGTACTAAAAATCAATTGATAAATAGATTACAATTTATTCTTAAGTACAATAGCAGCTGGAATGAAGCTCCTCTTAAAACAATTCATTCTAGATCTTGGGTCTAAAAGCTTCTGGCCAGTAGCCTCATTAATCAGCCTGTTTCACTTCGTGGAAACCATCTGACCTCGCAGCATTAGGATTCATTTGCTCAATGGTAGGTGGGTGCTTTTTCCATTCAACCAATCGCTGTTATTTGGTCGTGATTTATGCAATGCACCACTAACGGGGATAACTGGTATATTAAGCTTTTCTCAAATCCCGTAGGACGAAGGACAATAACGTCTTTCCCCTTGATAAAATTCACCAAACATTCTCTTTGTGGCTTTAAATCCTCGATCTCGGGAAACGTTGCCAACACAGAATGTCTGGTTCTTCGCTGATTGGTTGGAGCCCGAACGCGTACTTCCTTCCGGGGGTTCTTCCAAACCGTCTGGTGTATTCCGATTCCTGACCTAGTCGCTGGAGAGAAATGAAAATGAGCGGAGGCACTAGGTGGCACCAGTCTGGTTACCTGTAAGTGACATCAAAGACGAGATTAGAGTCTCGTTCCCCGTGGAAAAGCTTTGGCAGGTTGTGAAGACGCTGCTGCTGAACCCACGGTTTTATCACATGCCCAGTGTCGGGAACTACACCGGAAGTCAGTCGTCCGCATGTTTCCAGACGTCTTCCGGTAAGTGAGAATATTACAGCCTATTAGACTGATATCGTATTTCACTGAATCTCAAATCTGCGGGTGAGTGACTTTTTATTCACTTGTCTCATCTGTTCAGTTTGCAAATCAAACCGTACATTAAAGTTCTTCGTACAGCCTGCAGAATGTTCACTCGTGCAGTAATAGGGCTGGGTATCATTAAAAAGTTGCTGATACGATACACAGGCCAGGATACGATACATATCTCGATACAGCGCACTTTCGATTCAATAGGATTTCTAATAAATTCAATATGGTTCAACGAAAAATAAAGGCTAAGTCATGGCTGTGATACGAAAAGTCTTTGTTAAACCACTTCTTGTGCAAAGTTCATATGAATATACAATGAATATATCAAATATGTTGCATAAACGAGTTTTCTTCTTCTAAACAAGCAACAAGACTGTAGCTCTGTTTCAAAATAATTAAGTAAAATATACAAAAAAATACAGCCCCCGATATTTATACTGTATCATCACATTAAACAATACAATTAGGGACGTAATAACCGAAATATTATGATATCCTGTTGTCAAAAGTCTCACAATAATATCATGGACCGTCACAATATATCGAATTACAAGTTCCTTCGCTTAAATGCAGGTTTTATAGTAGCAACAGCTTATAAACATCAGAAACTACATATCCCATGATTCATTTCAGCGCAGACAACATGAAGAAATATGTTTTTTACTTGAATTCTTGGGATTATGACAGAAATAATTCACACCAAAATCTTGTCAAAGCAAAAACGTGTCCTAGCTACAATTATATCTAAAATATCGCAATAAATATCGTACTGTGAGATGGATATCGTGATAATATCGAACCAAGAGATTTGGATATCGTTACATCCCTAGATAAGATATATCGATATTTCAATATTTTTGCACAACCCCAGTAACAAACATCTTAATCGCACTCCTCAATAAAAACAACCACTACAAGTTATTCAAAACAGGACTCAATAAAATCCCATAACAATCATCTTACGTAAACTATTTGGTGTTTAATAAAAGGGAAGTTGTAGTGAAAGTGTGAAATGTGAGGAAAGAGGAAATGGCATTACAAGAATATTCAGCAATTTCAACCCACTGAGTTCTCCCCGCAGAAAATATCAAATATGTGAAACACCTTGTTTATTTTAAAGCATCCATTTCCTCTTTAAGGATTATTTCAGAAGTGTAATTCACAACCGGCCGTGGGTTTCTGCTTCAGTCTTAGCCAGATATGAGAAACTGTGAATTTATACACATTTATAAACAACAAAATCTCCTCTCTTACTAATATTCTGCATAAAAACTGCTAACCCTGTAGTTTAAATCTGTAAAAAATGTTCTGAAATCTGATTCTTGTATTAGTCAGCAGTGATTTCAGTCTTTTCGTCACTTTTTTGGACGTGTTTAAAATATTAACTTTTAACAGAATTGTATTATTAAAACTAAAATTGCAAATCCTGGTTCGAAAAATCACAATTAAATATTTTACTGACATTTATCCCTACTACAGTTCGTCCTGAGTCTGAAAGAATCTCTGCAAAAATCAGTATTTCTAAAAGAGCGAGTCTAAAATTACACGTTATCTTTTATTTTCGTTTTGCTAAGTTTTTCCTTTAACTGTTGAGTCTGGCTGTAACTGGAACTTCCAATTTTAAACAGCTAAAAAGAGACCACTGCTGCTAATATTTTCCCCTCTCCCGTCTCCCAGCTGTGATCACGTCTAAACAATAATGACACATGACACCTAGTGGTTAAACGCGGACATTGCACTTATAGTCCAGGAGCCTGTAGTGATTTAAAAGTAAGTGATTTTAAGAAATACGCAGTGTTTTTATTCAACAGTTGGTGCTAGGGATGTGAAAAGTATCGAAAATCAGATAATAATCGATACTGAACCTAGTATCGAGAGTATATACTAAACTTTATACCGGCTCAAGAGTCATATTCTCTCTGCGGGAACACACCCCCTCCTCTTGGGCAGCACTCGGGTACCTGCTGCGCCCGGGAGGGGGGGGACGTTCTCGCTGACCTTTAGTCTGTGATGTATTGAGTTAGAAATCAGCTTCTATGTCATAATAAGATTAAATGTGAACGTAGCGAGACCAAATATCAGGCCTTGTTTATGTCATTTTACCGACCTTCCCGAAGCGGCACACATTTTTACAGTTTGCAACATCAATATAATCCTCATTTGCTCGCAGAAATTTACCATGAAGTCGTATTTTAAATATTTTTTCTTGTTCCTCATGTCCTATAGCGTCTGTAACTGCTGATGTGGGAAGAAATATGATAATTATTTCTTTACCTGCTGCCATGAATGTAATTTGTAAGCAGCGCAACACAAGAAACTTAGACAGCTACAAAATTTGTTCAAAAATCATCTTAACTATGTATTTCACTGAAATATGTAAAATAAAATTCTGAAATAGTTATCTGGGAGGAATTTTCTGAAACACTGTGTGCCTAACTTCCCGGCTGAACACATAGAACCAGCATTTATTTAAGGTTTGCAGATGGACTGAGGAGAGAACTGGCAATTCATAATTATAAGGTAATTAATACAATATATAATGAAAAAAACATATTTTTTTATTTATATGTATATAGATTAACTAACTTTCATAAAGGGTACAATTCAGGGGGACTTTCCAATTGGAGTTCTGAAGTCAGTAAGCTGTAGTTTTCAAGTTAACAGGTACATTTTACTGCAGAACATTGGCAATTCCGGGGCTGAAATTATCCAAATCATTCTAGTGAAGGTGCGTGGAGTTTAAAAACACAGTGGAGCACTTCAGAGTGGTTTCAGTTTGAGAAAAGCGCTCAGTCTAAATATGCAGGTTTGTGTGTTAAACATGTGTGAATGAAACAAAACACAACTCCAGGTCTGTTTGTGATGAAGAAACATCTAATATCAAATCAAATCAAATGTATTTGTATAGCACATTTAAAACAGCCAAAGCTTACCAAAGTGCTGAACAATGAAATAAAACATACAATTGACAAAGCAACGACAATAGTATATATATATATAAAATAACAGCAAGGTGCCAAGGTGTCTCTTCCTAACTCTAGACAAATGCCAGGGAGAAAAGGTGCGTTTTGAGCAAGGATTTAAAGTGCTCCAGTGTTTGTGCAGTTCTAATGTGCAATGGCAGAAAACATGATAACATAGATCAGAAAATCTCATAATACGGGCCATTTAATGTTGAAAAATCACATTCTACTGCCTAAATAAAGTGTTTTATTATCATTGTGGTATTGGAATCAGTATTGAGTAACAAATTTATCCCTTAGTATCAAAATCGAGATTGAATATATCGTGACAACAATAGCTGGTAGTTCCCAAATCCATGTAGTGTCACTAAATGAAACCACTTCAAGCAATTAGGGATGGTCAGATATGGATTTCTTTTATAGCCGACACTGACTCCGGTATTGTGCGTCGCTGCTGCAGCTGATAACTGTACCAATATTTGCTGATATCAAAATGAACTCAAAATAATAATTACAAATTGGTTTATCTGGGGTATAAAGTCATTTGTCTCGTGATTGTGTAAACATAAAAGGCACCTGCTTCATTGCTCTTCTATTTCCATCTGAACTCACCAGTCTGATTAAAGGTGATGTACTGAGTCTCGTGAGCGTTTAGTCATGTTATAACGTCGTCAAAAACAGACCTGGAGTTGTGTTTTGTTTCATTCACACATGTTTGAGTATTTGTTTATCATTAGTCTCTTGTGAAGTCATGAAGTGGTAGTTTTGAAGTTAACACATGGGAGTACTTCTTGTATTAATGACATCCCAAGGGAGAACAGAGTGTTTTCCATTTGAGAGAAGAACTGAATATGCAGGATTTGTGCGTTAAATATGTGTAAACGAAACAAAAACACAACTCCAGGTCTGTTTGTGATGACGAAACTGCATTAGGACTAACTAGGACTGTCGCAATAACCGCAAAAATGAATCACCGCGGTACTAAGAGGTCCACCGCGATCACCGCATGTGACCAACGTGTCCCGACCCAGAGTCCTGCACAGGTCCATTTTTAGAGACCCGCACCCGCCCGGACCCGTTAACATCCCACCCGTTACTGCTCGTGCCCGTGATAACCCAGGACTAACCCAGGACTAACCCAGGACTAACCCAGGACTAACCCAGGACTAACCCAGGACTAACCCAGGACTAACTCAGGACAAACCCAGGGCCAACCCAGGACCAACCCAGGACTAACCCAGGACTAACCCAGGACCAACCCAGGACCAACCCAGGACTAACCCAGGACTAACCCAGGACTAACCCAGGACCAACTCAGGACTAACCCAGGACTAACCCAGCACTAACCCAGGACCAACCGAGGGCTAACTCAGGACTAACTCAGGACTAACTCAGGACTAACTCAGGACTAACTCAGGACTAACCCAGGACTAACCCAGCACTAACCCAGGACCAACCCAGGGCTAACCCAGGACTAACCCAGGACTAACCCAGGACTAACCCAGGACCAACCCAGGACTAACTCAGGACTAACTCAGGACTAACTCAGGACTAACTCAGGACTAACTCAGGACTAACCAAGGACCAACCCAGGACTAACCCAGGACTAACTCAGGACTAACTCAGGACTAACTCAGGACTACCGCAGACCGCCGCTGAGCTTCACGCCGCATGTAGTTCAGTGTGACCGTCGCTCGATCACGCTTTGCAGACACCTGCTCCACGTGCTCGTTCTCTCTCTCTTAAGTCCGCGGGTACCCGACCTGGCGCAGGACTCTGACCCGACCCGACCTGGTGCAGGACTCTGACCCGACCGACTGGCGCAGGATCTGACCCGACCCGACCTGGCGCAGGACTCTGACCGACACCGACCTGGCGCAGGACTCTGACCCGACACCGACCTGGCGCAGGACTCTGACCCGACACCGACCTGGCGCAGGACTCTGACCCGACACCGACCTGGCGCAGGACTCTGACTCTGACCGACCCGACCTGGCGCAGGACTCTGACCCGACCCGACCTGGCGCAGGACTCTGACCCGACCCGACCTGGCGCAGGACTCTGACCCGACCCGACCTGGCGCAGGACTCTGACCCGACCGACCTGGCGCAGGACTCTGACCCGACCCGACCTGGCGCAGGACTCTGACCCGACACCGACCTGGCGCAGGACTCTGACCCGACACCGACCTGGCGCAGGACTCTGACCCGACCCGACCTGGCGCAGGACTCTGACCCGACCCGACTGGCGCAGGACTCTGACCGACCCGACCTGGCGCAGGACTCTGACCCGACCCGACCTGGCGCAGGACTCTGACCCGACCCGACCTGGCGCAGGACTCTGACCCGACACCGACCTGGCGCAGGACTCTGACCCGACCCGACCTGGCGCAGGACTCTGACCCGACACCGACCTGGCGCAGGACTCTGACCCGACCCGACCTGGCGCAGGACTCTGACCCGACCCGACCTGGCGCAGGACTGTGACCTGAGCTGCCACAGTGAGAGCTGGAGAGATGCAGCGGCACTTGTTCCAAAGCCAAATGTTACTTCTCCTGCTACACACACTAAATCCACACGACAACCACGGTACATGTGCATCAGCAACAAGCGCATCATCAGAGAGAGTTTTTAGAGCCGCTGTAAATATTATAACTCCGGGGGATGTGGGGTGGGGGAGGGGGTGATGGGAGGAGAAATTCCCTAACCACGACAGCCCCAATTATAACATACACGACCGGTCAAAAGTTTTAGAACACCACACCGTTTCCAGTTTTTTACTGTTTATTGAGTCATTGCACTCTGAAATTTGAGTTGAAAATAAATCATGGAATCAATTTATAGATCAAAACATATTCTAAACTTTAGAATCATGAAAGTGTCGACCTTTGGCAGACAGAACAGCTGAACACACTCGTGGCTCGCTCTTTTTACAATACAAATCAAATATTGTTCAGAAAGTTCTTCCCAAGTCTGTTGCAGAAGTTTCCATAAATGTGTGGCACTTGTCGGTCGCTTCACTCTTCTGTCCAGTTCATCCCAAACCAGCTCGATGAGGTTTAAGTCTGGACACTGTGCTGCTGCTGGACGCTCCATGTTTTCAAGCTTTACCATCTTGTTTTTTTTTTTCTGAGGTAGTTTTGTCAGAGCTTGGACTTGTGTTTTGTATCTTTAATCTTTTTTTTTTTAACCTCTGACTGTTCAGTTTTTACCTTTGTACCATTTCCAACTCTTCATTGGACTTGCACAACTTGAACTGCGATAAATAACTGGAATAATTATGGTGTTCTAAATAGGGATGGGCATGATTAATCGATTAATCGATAATTTATCATTAAGAATTTCATCGATTACGTTAATTTTAATTGACAAACCGAATGTAGGTTGCTGTGCGTAGCGTAGGGTGACCAAACAGGGGTCCGTACATGTAGCTCTCTGCACTCAGAAGGAGCGAGCAAACACAAACAGTCGGTCAGCCTGCAGCGTACTGAAGCACAAATGTGTATTTAACGATGATTTGTACAAGAAATTCCACGCTTTCTGTTGCGTTCGGGACAAGTGTGAGTCCATGTGCACAGTGAACAAAGCAGCACATATGTTTCAGTGTCCAGTGAGAAAAAGTTTTACCAGGTGAGAGTCGCGCAATGTCGATGACGAGTCCCCACCTCCCTCCCCCCGTACGGTGTCCTGGTTTTGACAAACGCAAATCTGGTCACACTAACCTGTACACTGAATCATGTCTTTTAATCCGACAGAAATTGACCGCATCAGCGACACAAGAGCTGTAGTTTTATCTTCTTAGTTTATGCAAATTGGCGATGCGGTTTTAAGTTTCGTTTCTGTGAGAGTTGCGCAAAACTGAATTAAACACATTATAATGTCAAACGGGCTGATGTGGCTCTAGAGTCGTTACGGTTTATATGTCGTAAAGTTGAATTTATTTATGCAGATTAGTAGTGCAGATAGTAATAATAACGATGATCATTTTAATATAAAAACGTTAATGATTAATCGATAATCGATCGTTAATTCTTCCGACGATCGATTAAGAAAATTTCATCGAATGCCCATCCCTAGTTCTAAAACTTTTGACCCTTAGTGTAGATCAGAAAATAGCGTAATTTTCAAAAACTTTTCATCATTATCAAAATAAGAGTTTGACGTTTTAACCGCAAATCCTTCGAAATGTGCCCGTCTCTAGCCGCTCTTTGGTGATTGATGTCGGTAGTTAGATTCCCGGTTTCTGTCTTGCCTCGGGACATTTCGTAAAGTGATACGAGATACTGAAGAGGACCCCATCTGCTCATCCGAAACCCAACAAAGAACCTGGACTACAATACATCAAAAGAAGATCCAAGAACTCAACCAGGACTATGGACTGAACATGTGAGGGCAAGACCTGGACTAGAGACATGTACCAGTAGTTATAAAGTATTAGGTGTTAATGAAAAACAGAAGGACACTAAAAAAAAAAAAGCAATAATCCATGTATTATTTGTTCACTCATTTTTTTCTAAATAAAACCAAAAATAAAAAAATAAAACCAGGACTAAACCAGGACTGTACCAGGTCTGAACCAAGACTGAATCAGGACTGAACCAGGTCTGAACCAGAAATGAACCAGGTCTGAAAGAGGACTGAACCAGGACTAAGACAGGACTGAACCAGGACTGAACCAGCTCTAAACCAGGACTAAACCAGGACTGAACCAGGACAGAACCAGGTCTGAACCAGGACTAAGACAGGACTGAACCAGGACTAAGACAGGTCTAAACCAGGTCTGAACCAGGTCTGAACCAGGACTAAGACAGGTCTAAACCAGGTCTGAACCAGGTCTGAACCAGGACTAAGACAGGACTGAACCAGGACTAAGACAGGACTGAACCAGGACTGAACCAGGACTGAACCAGGACTGAACCAGCTCTAAACCAGGACTGAACCAGGTCTGAACCAGGTCTGAACCAGGTCTGAACCAGGACTGAACCAGGTCTGAACCAGGACTGAACCAGGACTGAACCAGGACTAAACCAAGGCTAAACCAAGACTGAATCAGGACTAAATCAGGACTGAACCAGGTCTAAACCAATCCTGGTCTCAGTCCCGGTCTGGTCCTGGACTCAGTCTTGCGAGTTATCAGTTTTTTCACTTTTCGTTTTGGAGACAAATAATGAAGTTTTTTTTCTTTTTTCTTATTTTTGGTTTTATTTTGAAAAATGAACGAACGAATGATTCACGGATTAGCAATAACTACCTTAAAAAGATTACACAAAACAGATCACATGTGGTAGAATATCAGTAGGAATCTTGTATCCAAAAAAATAAAAAATGTAGATGAAAATGTTTGAAAAAGTTCAATATGTACAATAGAGAATGCACTCTAACATTACTGCATTTTAGAGGTGCACTTGGTAACTTTTCTAGTGCGGGTTGAGGATAGTACCTGCTTGTTTCCATGGAGATATTTATACTTTACTTGGAATGTTCCACAGTAGAGTCTATATTAAACATTTCCATCTACTATTAGTAATTACTGTTGTCTTTAATCGCTGACAAATACAAAACATGTCGCCTATTCTATCTTTATTTGGGATCGACTCTCCACAGATCTGACCTGTAACTTAGCCAGATCAAATCTTACAAAGCTTTATCTATTTATTTAGATTAATGCCTTACTGTGGAACATTACAGGCAAAACACCAACACCTCAGATGCTCCACCTTTTTAACCAGGCCCTATAATATAACTACAAGTATTGCCAGTGATTTGTAATGGCAACACAAAGAGAAAGGACCATTTTTTATTCGTGTTTTATTGTTTGTTTTTGTCCAATCAAATCATTTCTGCAGCACGCGAGAGGCGGCGCAGGGGCTGGTTTGTGGAGGATGCGGTGAACAAATGCTGGAAGCTTCATTACTGCGATGTTTATAATAACATCCTCTGCCTATAGACTCCAACATACAGCCCAGATTTCAGAAGGCAACCTCAGACCTGCTGCTTTAGCCAAACAGAACCATTTATTGTAAACACACCTACTAAAACATTTACTTAAAAGGTCCTATATTACTGTATTTTCCACAATATAGGGTGCACTTAAAAGCCTTAAACTTAATCAAAAACCGACTGCGCGCCTTATAATCCAGAGCGCCTTTTATATCAATTTATGGGGGTGTCTTAGTACGACTTTAGTAAAGTACAAAGCCGCTCCACTAGCAGCATTACGGCTCCCGTAGTCAGGAGCATCGTGGAGTAATACATACTGTGATTCCTTTTAATATCAAAATGCACCTGTCAAGAGACACGCTCACAACGCCCACTTTAAACTCAAGGCTATTACCGTATTTTCCAGGCTATTAGGCGCTCTGGATTATAAGACACACTGTCATTAAATGGTCTATTTTCGAACTTTTTTCACAAATAAAACGCACTGGACTTTAAAGGAAACACAACAGTTGGATGGGTGAGTGGTTTTGTTTGTTTGTTCGTTCACGGTGACTCTGGGCTTTGTTTAGTTGTGGCGTGTAGGGAGGGTGCTGTCTGGGACCGCTGGATTGTCGGCGTGTTCGCATTGACTCAGTTGTTCAGTTCTGGCTCAGAAAGGCACATTGCACTCGCTTTTTTGGTTCATTCCTTCCTTACGTTCCTCATTCGCGGGGAGTGATAACTGTGGCTCCGGGTGTTTTTCGCCGTGCGGTCGCTGTCTGCTCCGTGTGTGTTTGCGTGCACTGCGGGTGGTGCGGCTTTGTAGTTTACTGAAGTCGTGCTGGGACACCCGAGTGGATTCGTGTACAGGGCGCTCTGGCATGCGGGGCGCAGTCTTTTTTTGATGGGGTTAGAGGCTTAAGAGCGCGTCTAATAGCCTGGAAAATACGGTATAAAGTGAAAGTGCGAGCTGTGTGGGAGCAGTGGATGAGAGAAGGAGAACACAACATTCACCACGACAGGGAGACAGCGCCGAGCGACTTACGCCACGATCTGCCAACGGATCGCGGACGCCTGGGCTAAGGATTAGGATCAACTGTGGTTCGAGCTTTCACCAAGACCAGAATCATCACTGAACTGCCAGGGAACAGTAACCACACTGACTCAGATAATGACGAGAGAGATGCGGGTGTGCCGGACGCCGTAATCGCCCAACTGAACCATTATGATTTATTGTGAATACACGAACAATTTAGCGTCTAAGACAGTATTTTTTTATGCGTTAAAATTGAACAAAGTTGAGAGTTATTGTGAACACGTTAAATAAATTTTGACTGACTTATCTAACTGTTGTGTTTTATTTAATGCGTCTTATAGTCCGGTGAGGTTTATATGTGAAAAAAGTTCAAAAATAGACCATTCAAAGACATTATTATCGCATTATAATCCAGAGCGCCTTATAGTGCGGAAAATACAGTACACAAAATTTACTCTTCTGAACTTCTAAGTCATGTTATAATGTTGTTACCTCATCAAAAACAAACCTGGAGTTGTGTTTTGTTTCATTCATGTTTGAGTAACTCTTTATTATCAGTCTGTTTACATCCCCAAAGCTCAAAATGCTCTGTTCCACCTTGTGACGTCATGTAGTGGTAGTTTTGCAAGTCAACAGCTCCTTTTACCTTTACTTCAGTAGAGTTTGGCAATTCCAGAGCTGAAACATCAAAATGATTCTAGTGAAAGTGTGTGTGGTTTACAAACAGATTGCAGCACTTCCTTTATTACCACATGACATCACAAGGTAGAACAGAGTGTTTTCTAAATACGCAGGAGTTGTGAAACAGAAAACAGAAGTGTGGGTATGTTTTTGATGAGGATACAACATTATAACCGATCATAAAATTGCGTATAATGGGACCTTTAGATCTCCAAATCTCTATTTCTATTTTTTATTTCGAGTTTGTGCGAAAACAGAAACAATTATCATGTGTACTACATCTACACTGTAAACAACAGAAAAGCACATTTCTCGAAAAGGAGTGGGAAGAAAAAAAACTTATATTAACCCACACCTGTTCATGACAGTTTCAAAAATGATGTGGTTGCTGCTGTACATTGATCACGGAACTTAACAAATATTTACATATAGCAAAATAAAATACATATCATTAATTGCAATACAATGGAGGAATGAAAGGCAAAAAAATAATAATAATTAAACAGCTCCTACTCCCTGTATTTTCATTATCTACAAGTAACTTTATAATTATACAAATATAGATTTTTAAAAATCTTGTCAATGCATTTTAAAAGCAAAAAAAGTGTCAAATTTCTCAAAATATCGCAAAAAATGCCGTGCCGTAAGATGCATATCGTGATAAAATCGTGCCGTGAGATTTGGATATCGTTACAGCCCTACTACATAAGTATTGCCTCATGCTTGAATGTTCTACCAACAATCTGCGCAAAGTACAGCTCCCATTGAACCAGCAGGAGTAGGGGGTGCCACCAACCAACCACATGTCCGCCTCCGTGCGTCTCGATCCCCGCTAAACACTCTCTCCATCGCCCTTAGCGCCGTCCAACACGCTCCACAACCTCCACAACCCGACCAAAGCGCAGATACACACATTTACACGTCGTATTTGCGTTAAGGTAGCTTTACGTTCGCATCCAAACCGCATCAAAGCGCGTTCATGCTGCCGCCGTGGCTCCTGCAGAGAAAAGTTTGTAGAGACTCACCATTTCAGCAGAAAACGTGCGTCTTCATCGCGACGTGCCCGAAATGCGCTGTTGTTTCAGAAGCGGGGGTCGGTCACGAGGTGCGAAGTTGTAGTTTGAAGCAGTCGACGGAAATTATTCATTGATTTTTTTGCACTTTGTCGAGAAATTTGCGAGGAGGGAGTCCGCTGCGAGTGGAGAGACTGCGGCGCATGCGCATTGTGGCGGACAACAAATCTGCAGCATCCATCAAACCGTTATCGCAGGAATACTTGGAAATTACTTAATCTGAGAAAACAAAAACAAGAGCTCTGTTTTCTCTTTGGGTATCTCCTAATACACAAACACACATTTATTTATTAGGAAATTTTCTGTCATGTTTTATATTTTATACTAAATCCTTTTCACTTACGATGACTTAGTCTCCTGAAATTCATTTACCTTTAGCTAAACATATGTCTCATTTTGATTTTAAAGTCTGATTAAGGTGACCAGACATCCCTATTTATCCGGGACAGTCCCTGTTTTGAGCCTTGTGTCCCCTGTCCCAGCAGATGTATCCAAAACCACTGATTTGTTCAAGTTCTGAACAAGAAATGACCCTATTTTTGACCAATCTGATCCCTGCTAACAGTAAAAAGAGGCATCAATTGGCATTTCTTTAGGTAAAATACAGAAAAGCTGTGTAAAAACAACCAAAACACAAAGAAAATGTGACTATACTGACTCATATTAGAGCTGAACGTGCAACATTTTGCCTTAATTACGCACTCGTTTTACAATTTTATTATCATCAACCACCACAAACCGAGGAGGTCCAAGTTTTTTATTTTGAAAATCTGGTCATCCTAAGTCTGATATTACGTAAAATTAATACTCGTGAGCTTTAAGTCATGTTATAATGTTGTTACCTCATCAAAAACAGACCTGGAGTTGTGTTTTATTTCATTCACACATGTTTGAGTAACACTTTATTGTTAGTCCACATCTCCAAAGCTCAAAATGCTCTGTTCCACTTTGTGATGTCATGAAGCAGTAGTTTTCAAGTTAACAGCTCCTTTTACCTTTAGTTCAGCAGAGATTGCAGGTCTGAAATGATCCAAATTATTATAGTGCATTTCCTCTATTACCAATCAAACAAAGTGTTTTCAGTTTTAGAGAAGAACTCGGCCTAAATCTGCAGAGTTTGTGTGTTAAACATGTGTGAATGAAACAAAATTTCAGGTATGTTTTTGATGAGGAAACAACATTATAACATAAATCAGAAAATAGCATAATATTGGCACTTTAAGATCCAGAAGACACTTGGGGTACACTGGAAACACCATTAGTCTGTACATTATAAAGTTATTAATTAAATATTTCATCTATGGCTATTTGTTTGTATTGATAGTTTTGGGTTCGAAAAGACGCAGATGTTTGTTTATGATTAAATGAACCTAAATGTAGAAAGGCCGAGAAGTAGAATAGTAGTAATATGACCTGATCCTCACATCCTGAAGACAATATAGCCCAGGGAAGCGAGCCTGCACATGGTATGAATTCATGTTTTTCTAGGAATTTGCGAGCTATAAAACACCTGTAGGTGAATGAATGCGAGGCAAATTAGTTTAAAGGTGCACTGTGTGACTTTTCTGGTGGAGGGTCTGTCACCTGCTTGTTTCTATGGATATGTCACTGCTCTGCCTAGAATGTTCCACAGTGTGACATCACATTTATTCAATTACAGGTGGATTTATAGCTCAAAAATACCTAAAAACAGGCACTCTAACTGTGAGTGGGGTCGCCTTTCCGTAGATCTGACCTGTAAGTTGGTCTGGTTTGGTGTCCATGAAGATAAAGAAAGGTATAATGCCATACTGTGAAACATTCCAGACAAAGCAATAACATCTCCATGGACAAAATCATTTCATGGACCAGAAAAGTTACTCAATGCACCTCTATACCACACCATACTGTGGAATACTACCTGTAAAGAAAGAACATCTCCATTTTAACAAGCAAGTAGTGGACCCTCCATTTTATAAATTACATAATGCTCCTTTAATCCCACAAAAACTTGTACAATGTAATATTTTATCACACAGAAACACATACACATACTCTAAAAAGACCCATCTAACCTACTGAATGACACTTCTTGTAATATGGTATTAATGTCCAATAGAAGTTACCAAACCAGCCCCAATTAATGCTAAATGATATTTAAGTTTAAGTTATGCAGAGCTGTTAGCGTGTAATGACAAAAGTACGCCCCAGAACGAACTTTTACGCACGAAGTATATGGACAATTCCACCACACAGGACTAAAACTGGATAGATTCTGGTAACTATAATAGTCTAGACTCTATAACGCTGAGTATAATCTTTACTTTATCGTAAAACTATAAAAACTACAGTATGAAAAACCTGCTTATGCATATATGATGTTACAAAACCATAGTGCGTAATGACGAAGAACGTTTTTACGCACAAAGGAGATGGACAAACACACCACTCTAGATGCATTTTGGTAATTGCAATACTCTAGACTCTACAATTCTGAGTATAATATTTACTT
Organism: Boleophthalmus pectinirostris; assembly: GCF_026225935.1. Lineage (NCBI taxonomy): Eukaryota > Metazoa > Chordata > Actinopteri > Gobiiformes > Gobiidae > Boleophthalmus > Boleophthalmus pectinirostris. The sequence goes on from NW_026571047.1 coordinate 31,134,273, forward strand.
TAATGTAAAAACTAATATAAAAAACTTACTAATGCATAGCTGATGTTACAAAACCATGGTGCGTAATGGCGATGTACGTTTTTACGCACAAAGGACATGTACAAACACATTACGCTGGATACATTTTGGTAATTGCAATAGTCTAGACTCTATAATTCTAAGTATAATCTTTACTTTATCAGTAAAATATGCAAAAGAAATACCTGGATTTGACAATACTTCAAATGATCGTATTGGCACAGACGGTCATAGGAAGTGGCCGGTGTCCGCGCAGTGGGTTATATGTTTAATAGACTGCATTACTCTATGGAAAACCCTAACAATTAGTGTAACCAAACAACATGGGACAATTAGCCTGCCTCGCACGGATGGTTGCTCGGACTGGGAGGGGAGGGGGGCTCGCGAGGCGCACAGAAGCCGGTGCAAACCTCACAGCTTGTAAACACGCACGCGGGCGACTCATTAGCACGTGAATGCGTTATGAGCTGTCAAGTAACAAGTCTTGAGAGCGCATGTCAATTTCCTTTAATGTTCTCGGCTACTTGTTAAACATGGAAAAGGGGCTGGCTGATGGTATATAAGACACCCTCATCTCACCGACGCAGGAATTTTACGCTCTTTTTTACGCACGGCTTCGACATGCGCGCAACATCCAGGAGAGTTCCAAGTTTGGTGATACTACTACTACAACTACCTCTACTACTGCTGCTGCTACTTTTTGTGTCAGTACGTGGGACGCAAACGGTGAAAGATGGAGTGTACTCAAGGTTTCAGCTTTTGGACAGACCCGCTGGACATCACCTGCCAACGTACATGGTGCATCTGTATCGGAATTTCACCACAAATTTTTCCAAACCAGCGGATGCTATTGAGCAGAGTGTAGCGAGGCGCGCAGACACCGTGAAAAGCGTCATGGCGAAAAGTAAGTAAAACAAAAAAATTGCTTAAATGTTGTGGTAAAGGCGTGCGTAAAAGCGTGCGTAATCGCTGTTTTTGGAGATGTTAGGTATTTTGTTTGGATGTGGAGTCGCTGCGCGCTGTCAAATCTGCGCCCAGACGACTTCGGATAGGAGTCAATACACATCCCAAGAGATCCGTGTGTGAAAAGAACGCGGCTAATTCTCAAAGCAAACCAAGCCTGCTCCCTAAATAGCCCGATGTTGATTACAGCGCGAGCCAGACACCCCCCTACACAAATCTGTTGTGGGGTCAAATCAACAACTTCCCTTAGTTCTTTTTCACACTTGCCGCTGATTAGATTAGAGTTGGGGACTTAAACCGTGGCGCAAAGAAGACGCGCTCTCCATTGGCTTAGTGCGCCTGTATGCCATTGCACTTTACTCGTAGGTGTTAGGGGCGACTTGTTTGACTGAGGATATGCACAAGCCGCTCGGTAATAGTCAGGGACGTGTTACAACTTACAACAAGCGACGTAGTGTTTGCGTTGAGGGATTAATAAGTGGATAAATAAAAGCGAGTGACGTTTGCGCGTAAAAAAAAAAGACGAGACAGACGCTTATTTGCGAGTTTGATCAACATCCAACGGAGACCCCAAGCTGTGGAAGGAAAATATTTGAGCGGCAGTAGCCAGGATTATTTTGTACCACACCTGCTTAGTGAATGACAATGGGGCTTTAGGGCGCAGTGGTGTTTCAGTACCGCAAACACCGGGCCGTGAAGACACTACAAAACGATTACAAATTAGTTTTCAGATAACTCGGTTCATGCCCATGTGGCTATTACAGGTTGATGGTCCATAGATAAGAACGAGTCTTATCAAAAAGGTAATTTACATCAGCAAGTACTTATCCACAGGGATCACTGATAAGGACTGAGCTGTGTACCATGGCTATTTAAAGGTACAGTGTGGAAATAGGAAGTTAAAATCATACTTTGGAACATTTGTAGTTTGTATTTTGTTTATTTATTTCATTTATAAAGTGCAAAAAGACATTGTCGCAACATCAAACATACAAGAAATGAATGAAAAGAAGCAGAACGAAGAGTCATCTCATGTTTTCTGCCGCCTTTTCCCTTTTCCAGACAAAACATCAACACCAATTGTTATTTTAAAACATTTCAAATCAGTTCATTTCAGTTCAGTCACAATCAATCACGTCAAGTGCAAAAAGAAATCTTCACTTTGACGCACAATGACTTAGTTTCCTTTTTCATACATACACATTGGACTGGATTTTATGTGTTTTTCATGGAGATGGATTTGTTTAATGTCATACTGTGAAATTGTATAGCCCAAGAAACATAAAAGTTAGGTTTATGGAGATGCAAGCCCACTCAGAGTAAGGACATGTGTGTTTCAGTGCGATAAACACAACCAAAATTATAAAGAAAAGAAAAAAGCTTGTTATTTTAGTTGATTCTTTTGGCTAAAAATGTACATACTGTGGCTTCAGAGTATAATCTAGTTTTATACTTTGCTCTTGTCCAAATAATTTTCCTTGTTGATCAATAAAGTTTGTCTAAGTTTAAGTCTTGTTTCCAAATAAGCTATAAGTTTTCAGCTTTCTCTGCAGGATACAGAAATCTGTTAGGTAATCATTTTTATATGTAATAAGTGAACAAATGTAAACTATTTTGGGGCGAGCAACAAGTTAATTCAAATTGTATATTGTATGTTATTGGATTTCTCAGTGTAATTTCTTCTTCCCCCAATAACCTACTAAGTTTTACTATTATCAATTTCCTGTAATAGGCGCCATTTTGGGGACTAGTCATTCAAAAGGTAGTGTTAGATGTGTTGTTCTGAAATGTTAAATGCGCTGGCAAAATTACAACTGGCATCACATTGATAATATTCATTTTTAAAAGAACCCAGTATGCTTAATGTTTCTATTATATTGTAGTGGGAATAGAAAATACAGTCAGGAAGTATTTTGTGGTATTCAATATATTAAATGTGCTAAAATATATTGTACACACATATTGAAAAAAAACGCATAACTTAACTGTTGTGTCTTAAAGGTGCACTGTGTAACTTTTTATGTGGAGGGTCCGCTATGCCATGTCTCCATTGAGGTGTTATTTCTCTTCTTGATATGTTCCTCAGTTCCTCAGGCTGGGAACACCTCATGCCTCGGATCAATTTCATTCTTCTCCAGAGACTAGGTCAGGTATCAGAATACACTAGACGATTTTGCAAGAACTGTGGAAGTTGTAGACCGCGCACTAGCCAATCAACGAAGATCTGTGAAGTCATGACATCAAACTCAAGCGCCTGTCTAGGTCCCTGTTGTGGAACAACACGACAGTAAACAAAGAGCTCGAGATGGATGCAAACGAAGACAGACATTCTGTGTTGGCAACGATTCCTGGGATCGAGCTGGAACAAAGAGAATGTTTGGTGAATTTTATCAAGAGGAAAGACATTATTGCCCTTCTTCTTACAGGATTTGGCGCATTACATACGTCACGAGCAAATAGCAGTGATTGGTTAAATAAAAAAAGTACTCACCAACTGTTGAGCGAATGAATCCTAATGCTGGGAGGTCAGACGGTTTCCACGAAGTGAAACCGGCTCATGAATCAGGCTACTATTTCGGGGACTAGTCATTCAAAAGATAGTATATGTTGTTTTGAATTGTTAGATGCGTTGGCGTTAAAAGTCTTCATCCATAACTAGATATACTTAATGTTGTAATGGGAATAGAAAATACATTCACGAAGTATTTTGTGATATCCAAAATAGTAAATTTGCTAAAATATATCGTGGTACTCTGGTCCCAAGTAAGAAAAATGATCCGATGAAGCCTTTTTTAGCCGAAACGTCATCAGCCATCAGAGTGTGCTGTGCATTTTTTCACTTTTATTTTGCTGTTCCTTGCGTTTGCACCTCTACAAGAACTTTGGTGTGCGTTTTCTGTTTCATTTGAAAATATATTGTAGACGCAAATTGGTAAAACGCATAATTTCACTATTTTGTGTCTTAAAGGTGCACTGCGTAACTTCTAAGGTGGATGGTCTGCTACTTTTTCGCTTTTCTTCATGGAGATGTTATTTCTTTTTCTATAATTTTCCACAGTAGGGCATGAAACATATCTCCCTTGCATTTGTTCAATTAAAAGTGTTTTATCGCTCAAAAATACAGGAATTCATACCACGTGCAGGCTCGCTTCTCCATAGATCTGACCATTAACCTGTCTCCATTGTGATTACCAAGTTTACCAACGTTATCTCTCTGTATCGTTTCAGGTTTGACGAATAAGGAAACGCGCTGGATCGCCACTTTTGACCTCCACACGTTGCTCGGAGACCAACAGATCCAAGCGGCCGAGCTTCGAATACGCCTTCCCCGAAACCAAGATGTCTCCAATGTCACCGTGGACATTTACCACCACCAGACCTGCAGCCACCCTCCCCTCGCCGTCTCCAAACCCTGTCTGGAGCATCATCTAGTGGGCACGCTCAACCACACCTCCCTGGTCCCCGGATCTCAAAACTGGAAAGTCTACAACATCACATCTCCGCTTTTGAACTGGCTACGAGACAAGAAACCGAACAAAATCAAGCTTAGACGAATTAGAAAAAGGAAAAATTCTGAAAAACCCAAAATAGAAATCGGAATAGACCCTGAAGTGAACGAGCGGGCGTTACTGGTTGTCTTTTCGCATACAGATTCGGATGGGAAGTCTAAACCGAAAGCAAGCTTACTCCACACGGCTGAACAGTCCAAATTTTTGTCCCAAGCGGAAATCCGAAAGGCAAAACGGCATAAAAAGCGAAGGAGTAAAAGAGGGCAGAGGGAGCACAGCGGGTCTAAGAAGCAGCCTTGCAGAAGAGTGGATTTGCACGTGGATTTTAACCGGATCGGATGGGGGTCTTGGATTATTTTTCCCAAAAGGTACAACGCCTACAGGTGTGAGGGGGCGTGTCCGGGCCCGCTGGGGGAACATCTCAACCCGACCAACCACGCTTACATGCAGGTAAATCTAATATGTTCATTTTATATCGCTTGACATCAAACTCGTCGCGTCTGTCTGTGTCCCTTTTGTGGAACAGCACAACAGTAAACAAAGCGTCGAGATGGATGTAGACGAAGACAGACATTCTGTGTTGGCAACGAATCCCAAGATCGAGGATTTTCACTCTTTGCTTTGTTTGCTGTTGTGCCGGCAGCTACTTGGACACCATGACTAAATAGCAGTGATTGGTTAAATAAAAAAGTACCCACCTACCGTCGAGCGAACAAATCCTAATGCTGCGAGGTCAGATGGTTTCCATGAAGTGAAACCTGCTGATGAATCAGGCTAGCAAATCAGAAAAGAAGCCAACAATGACTAAAGTATATATGGCCAAAGTTATTTAAACTAGTGAATCGTGTTCTTTAAGGCCAGGGGTCTCTCTTTTTCCTCCGGTGCACTACCTTTACAAAACGAAAATGCCAGAAAGCTACTTGTTTAAGCGGTCGCAGGAAATAAAGTGTACATAAAAGCCAATGGAAGACTTAGATGGGGTACAGTAAGATAAAACATAAACCATTATTTATTTATGAGTGCACAAAGTCAGGCATCACAAAGATTGTTTTGTAATAATAATGGCCAGACTCATCAAATTTGAGTTATTCGGGACAATACGTGTAATTCAGAAATCTCTTGGCGAGCTACTTGAAAGGAGGAGCTACTGGTCGCTCCTGATCTACAGGTTGGAGTCTCCTGTTTTAGATACTGTGTAGGAACCAGACCAGGGGTGGGTATGTGGCTCAAAACTGGACCACTGCGACCAATGCTGGTGAAATATATGCTACAGTAATCTAATACTACACTACAATAATTATTATCAAAAATGTACAGGGCCCTAGATGGTAAAGAGATTTCAAAGTGATGAAAAATGTGCATTATTGCCATTAGTAATCACTAGGGATGTTACGATATTCAAACCTCACGGTGCGATATTTATTGCGATATTTAGTGGAGGCAAACAAGATTTTTAATATGCTACTTTTTCCTCTTAAAATGCCTTGACAAGACTTAATTCAGCTAAGAATTACTTGTGATTCAATATATTGTGATGGTCCACGATATTACTGAGAGATTTCTGATGACACGATATCACGATATTTTGATTAGTGATACACCCCTAGTAATTACCAAGTCAATCAAAGCAAAAATATATCATTTATAAATTATATCTTCTGAATGTGCCCTAAAACAGTGATCTCTAAAACAGGTGTCCCAACTATGACCCAGGGGCCAAACAAATTCTGATTGGCAATAATTTTTACACCAAATGTAATTCATTTGACCATAATAACGTCAATAACACGACTTTACATTGTGATACAGATTTAATATTAATGTTCCAAGCTGAGGCAGTGCTGACAAAACTAAAATGAATCCAACTGAATGAGGCACTGTACTGAAATCCATGTAATTTTCATTCATTCGTTTTTTAATATAAAACCAAAAATAAGAAAATGAAAAAAAATTCAATTTTCTTCATTGTTTGTCTCCAAAACTAAAATGAAAAAACAGATAACGATTCATTTTTTCAGTTTTGGATTTTGTGTTTAAATGAAAAATGGAAAAAAATGGATAACAACAGTTTCCCATTTCTTTGACTTAAACTGTGATGCCGGACTGAACCAGGACTAAACCAGGACTAAAACAGGACTAAAACAGGACTAAACAGGACTAAAACAGGACTAAACCATTTTCAGTCCTGGTCTGGTCTCTGTCTCAGTCCTGGTCTGGTCCCGGTCTCAGTCATGGTCTCAATCACGGTCTGATCCGGGTCTGGTTCCCAGTCTCAGTCCCGGTCTCAGTCCCAGTCTGGTTTCAGTCTGGTTGCGGACCTGGTTTAGTCCTGGTTTAGACCTGGTTTAGTCCTGGTTCAGTAATGGTTTAGACCTGGTTTAGTCCTGGTTCAGTTCTGGTTTAGACCTGGTTTAGTCCTGGTTTAGACCAGGTTTAGTCCTGGTTTAATCCTGGTCTAGACCAGGTTTAGTCCTGGTTTAGTCCTGGTTCAGTCCTGGTTTAGATCTGGTTTATCCTGGTTTAGTCCTGGTTTAGTCCTGATTTAGTCCTGGTTCAGTCCGTATCTGGCGCAAAAGTCCAGCATCGCAGTTTAATTCCCATTTTCCTTTTTTTTTCCCATTTTGTTTTTTCATTTTGTTATTTTTGGTTTTATTTTGAAAAAAAAAAAATGAATGAATGAATGATACAAGGCTTTACTGCCAACCTCCTCTTCGTTTTGACTCTTGGTGAAAAAGTTTGGACATTCCTGCTCTAAAACATTTCGTAACGTCGTGTGCACTAACCCTCATTCTTCTTCTTCTTCTTGTTCAGAGTCTGTTCAAGCATTTACACCCCGACCGCGTGACGTCTCCGTGCTGCGCTCCCACCAGGATGAGCCCGCTGAGCATGCTCTACTACGAGAACGGAGAGATGCTCCTGAGACATCACGAGGACATGGTCGTGGACGAGTGCGGATGTCAGTAACACCGGAAAACAAAAAAGAAAAACAGACAGAAAAATGAAAAACCAGAGAAGACACTTAGAGCTGAAGGAAAGCGCTTTGACTTTTGTGCACTGGAGCAGAGGAACTGAACTATGGCTGCGTTCACACTCAAAAACACATCAAAATGAGGACTAACCCAGGACTAAACCATGACTAGACCAAGGCTAGACCAAGACTACAAGAGGACTAAACGTGGGCTAGAAGAGGACTAAACCACAGCTAGACCAGGACTAAACCAGGACTGAACAGGACTAAACCAGGACTAGACCCGGACTACAACAGGACTAAACAAGGACGAGAGCAGGACTAAGCCACAGTTAGACCAGGACTAGACCCAGACTAAACCAGGACTAAACCAGGACTAGACCTGGAGTAAACCAGGACTAAACCTGGACTAAACCAGGACTAAACCAGGAATAAACCAGGGCTAAACAAGGATTTAGACCAGGACTAAGACTGATCAGGACTAGACCAGGACTAAACCAGGACTAAACCATGACTAGACCATGACTAGACCAAGGCTAGACCAGGACTACAAGAGGACTAAACGTGGGCTAGAAGAGGACTAAACCACAGGTAGACCAGGACTAAACCAGGACTGAACAGGACTAAACCAGGACTAGACCCGGACTACAACAGGACTAAACAAGGACGAGAGCAGGACTAAGCCACAGTTAGACCAGGACTAGACCCAGACTAAACCAGGACTAAACCAGGACTAGACCTGGAGTAAACCAGGACTAAACCTGGACTAAACCAGGACTAAACCTGGACTAAACCAGGAATAAACCAGGGCTAAACAAGGATTTAGACCAGGACTAGGACTGACCAGGACTAAACCAGGACTAAACCAGGATTAAACCATGACTAGACCAAGGCTAGGCCAGGAATACAACAGGACTAAAAAAGGACTAGAACAGGACTAAACCACAGCTAGATCAGGACTACACCTGGACTCAACCAAAACTAGACCTGGACTAAACCAGAACTAAATGAGGACTAAACCAGGAATAAACCAGAGCTAAACCAGACCAAGACTAAGACCAAGGTCCTGATAGGAGACCAAGACTAAATCAGGCCTAGCTCAGGACTAGATTAGAACTAGACCAGGACTAAACTAGGACTAAACTGGGACTAAACCAGGACCGTGACTGTAGCATATTTGTGCAAAAATGAGATTATATTGTGAAGATTGTTGTGTTGTGATTTTCAGGCACTGTTTACACACAGATATAAATCGTTTGTATATTTATTGTAAATATCAAAGAGTATTTATAATTTTCATGGTTTAATAAAAGTGTTTCATAAAAGTTCATTGTCATTTTAAAGCAAAACAAAAAACTGCACTTCACTAAAACCTTATACACTAATGTTATTGTTGCCATACATTCAAAACCCAATATCTGATTCAAAGTCCTCAAAATGGCGGCATAACACCATGTGAAAGGACAAAATAGGTTCTTAACTTTTATTTTTTAAATACTTAAAAATATTTTTATGATATTGTTCCTAACAAGTAAACAATTTTTGCAACAATTTTGCATATTTTGTGGCAATTTAGGCAGTAAGTAAAAGCCAAGGTGTAGACTTGGTTTGGGTCCTGTTCTAGTCTTGGCTTAATTCTGGATTAGTCTTGATCTAGTCCTGTTTTAGTCCTGGTCTAGTCTTGGTTTAGGTTGGGCCGCATTCATACTTGTCCTGACTGGTTTAATCCTGGTTTAGTCCTAATGTTGTCCTTGTCAGTCCTTGGTTTGGTCCTGTTCTAGTCCAGATTTAGAACAAGTTTAGTTCCAGGTTTGGACATCATTCCACTTATCTTGGTTTAGTCCTGGTTTGATTCTGGTTTAGTCCTGATGTAGACTTGGTTTGGTTCAGTTCTAGTCTTTTGTTAGTCCTGATAGTCTGGTGTAGTTCTGGGTTGCATTCACTGGTTTCACTGGTTTGAGTCTGTTCAAGTTTAGTCCATGGATGTTTAGTCTGATTCTGGTTTAGTCATTTCAGTTCTAGTCTTTTGTTAGTCCTGATAGTCCTGGTGTAGTTCTGGGTGTAGGCCGCATTCACAAATGGGTTCATCCTGGTTTACTTCTGATTTAGACTTGGTTTTGGTTCTGTTTTAGTTCAAGTTTAGTCCAGGTTTAGTTCCAGGTTTGGTTTCATTTCCACTTGTCTTGGTTTAGTCCTGGTTTGATCCTGGTTTAATCCTGATATAAGCTTGCGTTGGTCTAGTTCTAGTCCTTTTTTAGTCCTGATAGTCCAGGCTGCATTCACAAATGGTTTGATCCTGGTTTAGTTCTGATGTAGGCCTGCATTGGTCCAGTTCTGGTCCTTTTTAGTCCAGGCTACCTTCACAAATGGTTTCAACCTTAGTTTTGATTTAGACTTCGTTTGGTCCTGTTTTAGTCCTGATTTAGAACATGTTTAGCTCTAGATTTGGATGTCATTCCCACTTGTTTTGGTTTAGTCCTGGTTTGACTCTGGTTTAGTCCTGCTGTAGACTTGGTTTGGTTCAGTTCTAGTCCATTTTTAGTCCTGATAGTCAAGGTTACCTTCACAAATGGTTTAGTTCTGATTTAGACTTGGTTTTGGTCCTGTCCTAGTTCTGATTTACTACACATTTAGCTCCAGGTTTGGATGTGATTCCTACTTGTTTTTGTTTAGTCCTGGTTTAGTTCCAGGTTTAGAGAATGTGTTGACACTTGTCCTGATCTAGTCCTGGTTTAGTTCCAACTTTGATGTGTCATTAACTTCACACTTTAGCATTGTTGTTCAGAAAGCACATAAAGCTGATGCTACATTCCTATTGGCTCATTCCACACACATGACCTAGTATGCTGAATATTTGACCCATTGTATTCAGACGTACAGACCTGACTGGCCACTGTGACTCATGTTACTACCATCTCCGCACAGTAACGTAGTAACAGAGACACAGCAGAATATACCTGTGTATTCTTCTGCAGTGCACCGGCTCTTTGTGTGTGACGCTTTGAAAAGGAAACACCCCGGAACATGCCAGTCACATAACCTGGACAGAAGCAGAGACAGAAAGACAGAGAGGAGTGGTAAGGTAAGGTAACATTTAACTTTTATTCTAAATAGGTATTATGTTGAAATGTAGGATCGTTTAATAGCTTTAATTGGTCAAAAAATAGACAAAATTATCACACTATTTGCTGTGAACGCCAATATGAATAAGAAATTTAGACATAAAGTCATACCAAGCTTACAATTCTAACCAATAAGCTTAATAGTTATAGTCTGGTGTGTAATTGAATAGTCTTTTATTGGTCAAAATAGACAAAATATTGCACTATTTGCCTTAAATTGAATTATGAATACAAAAAATGGGAAATACACCTTGTTGAACTGAAGTCAAATACAGTCTACAGTCAAAACCAAGCTAATTTAGAGTTAGATTTAGACTTTATTGATCCACAAGGGAAATTATTTGGACACAGCAGCTCACACATCACAATATAATATAATAACACAGAGTAAAAATATATATAAATGGTAATTAGTTCTAAATAAGTTCTAACTAAGTAGCAAAAAAGAGAAAGAGACAGTTGTCAAATAAGACATAATTATATAAATGTGTACAAGATGAAATAAAATAGAAAAATAAGTAATAAAATATCAAATTTCAGCTATAAACACGAGGGTTATCCATCATATAAGGGTGAGTTGTTTTGCAGTTGTAGGGAGTATTATCTTACAAACAAAAGTCTAATTCTAATCAATAATAGTTACATAGCCTAGTATAATTAAGCATTTATAAAGGAATTAGAGTTATTAGAGAATATCTTAATTGATTATTATAATAATAAACAATATATTATAATATATTCATTAATTAATAGGGATGTAACAATATCCAAATCTTTGTGGTCGATATTTATTGCGATATTTTGGAAAAGCTGATATAATAGTACATAGGACACGTTTCAACTTTAAAAATACCTTAACAAGATTTTAGTGTGAATTATTTCAGTCATAATCCCAAGAATTCAAGTAAAAACATATCTCTTCATGTTGTTTGCACTGAAATGAATCATGGGATTTGTAGTTTTTGATGTTTATAAACTGTTGCTACTATAAAACCATGTATTTAAGCAAAGCAACGTGTGATTCGATATATTGTGACAGCCCACGATATTATTGTGAGACTTTTAACGATACGATATCACGATATTTTGGTTATTGTTACGTCCCTATTACCTTTAGCAATGCATACATTTAGCCTAAATACGGACTAAATTAGAACTTGGGACTGTGTGTTCTGGTGATTAAAAGTAAAATATATTGTTTTTTTAATTTTTTTATTGAATTGTTACGTATATTGCCAAAAAGTTACCAAACAGTTATAAAACCAAGGTTAAATGTAGTTTTATAATGCGTTTAGTAACGTTTTATTACCCTGGGGGGCGTCGCTAACAATGACGTAATACGCATATTTCCTGCTTAGCTAGCGTTAGCAATCATTTTTATACTTTTTACTAACTAATACAACTTCTGCTTGCTTAACCCGTCTGTGTCAAGATTCCTTTATTTATTTAAAGTGAGTATTTGATTGGAGCAACAAAAATTTGCACGTTTCTTATTTCCTGAGCTAAAAATACGCACGCTATTTACAGCCGATGCTACATGCTAACAGCTGCTAAGAGTGGGGCTGTGGCAAGTTTGAGTGAGTATGACTTTTTAGTGTTACTCATTATTTCATCGTTTTTCTTTTAATTTTCCCGGATTAATCTTGTCATTTTAAGCAGGGAAAGGCCAAAACATGTGTACTTATCATTTTAGCATGTTTCATAAAAGCCCTGGTTTGATTGAATGAAATATTTGCATTGACTTGGACGTAATTTGCACGATATCAGCGGAAAAAACGCATAATCTAATGATCTATGCTTTGTTATGTAAAACCCCAAATAATACAAATTTATACGTGTAATAATAAAGATAGAAATGTTTAAAATCACTGTTAAATAGCGTTATTGTTTTGGGTTTTTTTAGGCTGAAGTGAAGGAAAATGGCTGAATCAGTTGCAAAGGTGGCTCGTAGGATCAACGCTACAGCCGAGGAGGGAAAAGATTATTTGGGTAAGAAACAGATTTTAATTATTTCATACAAAAAACTTGTATGTAGTGGCAATTTTATATTATCGACAGCAGATGGCAGCAAACTGTAACTAAACAGTTTCACCAGCTATTATATTACTGTATGAACTATTTGATTATTTTGTTTATGTCAATTAGTTTAGTGATTTAGTTTTGTTAATACATTTGTATAATACATTTTTGCTCTGTTAATATGTTTTCTAATTTGTTTAGTCCAGACATGGGCATTGTACAACTCCCGGGCCACATAAGGACCATTGGTTGACTCTGACCGGCCCATTTAAGATAATTTGGAATTACAAAATAAACATATTTTATAATTTTACTTAATGCGTGGACTAAAGCTGCATTGCTGTTATTTTAGGTGTTTTTTTTTTTTATATATATATATTTTTGTAAGGCAACCTAAGTTTTTCATTGCTTAGTCATAACTAGTCAATAAACTCTTACCAGTCTCACCAGCTTGTCAAAACAATGATATTTACTGCTTTTAAAAAAAAAAAATACAAATAATATTATACAGAATGAGTTAAGCATTTTGACCCTCCACAATAGTTTCTGTTTCTCATGTGACCCCATGGAAAAAATAATTGCCAACCCTCATTTAGTCTAATTTGCTAATATTTACCTTAGCACCTTTTCGGGTTTGGTTTAATCCGCAGGGGAGCGTGGCACCTAGAGGATAAAAGAGGATGTTACAGCAGGACCAGAGTGCACCTGGGTGGGTCTATGGTTTTTACCAGTCGGCAGGAGAGGCAGCAAGTGTAGGCCTTGATCATGTATTTTTGTTGTTTGCCTTTTAAACCTGGAATACATTTTGGAAAATGCAGCTCTGGATCTAGACAAAGAGTTTGTTTTACTTTACTGTGTAATCTACAAACCCATGGTGCACAAAGCTGATTATTTCAGTTATGTTTAATTCTAAGTTTGCTCACCACTTTTGTTTGTTAGTTTTCATTGACAAATAGTCACTACAGTTACTATGGGATGGTATGGTTCAATAGGCACTTAATAGTTTTTGCAAATCGTTATTCAATTGTGACTTTATTGTGTTCCATCAAAATGATTAAAACATAAAATGAATGTTTTATATATCATATGTGGACATATAAATATTAAAATATAAAAATATAATTCTTTGTTTTTGCACTCATCAGGTCCCAATCAGCCCAAATCACAAAGAGAAATCAATAAAACATGCCATGCAAGAGTTCAGGTCCTAGGAGGTTAAATAACAAAAAAGTGTCTAATTAAATGAAGTCTACAATTTAGATTTAGTTTAAGTATGAACTGTGTAACTTTTTGGTTGGATATGTTATTATTCTGCCTTGAATGTTCCACAGTATGACATTCAACAGCTCTATCTTAAATTTATTCAATTACAGGTGGTTTTGTAGCTCAAAAATACCTAGAAAAACAGGCATTCTGTCTCTGAGCGGGGTCGCCTCTCCACAGATCTGACCTGTAACTTGGTCTGGTTGGTCTCCATGATGACAGACAGGTTTAGTGCCATATTGTGAAACAATCCAGACAAAGGAATAATATCTCCATGGAGAAAAGCATTTAACAGATCCTCCACCAGAAAAGTTACACATTGCATCTTTTAAAATGCAACTTTTTCGTACTTCACAAGTATTACTGAAAAATCTGCTTATTTAATAATGAATAATGACATAAAGGTGGTGGTTACAGTTACCAATTAATGAAGTATGCATCCCTAGATCTAAATATTACTTTTATATTCTTTCTTTCACAGATCTGTCAAACTGCCACCTCAGCTCGTTCCCTGACGGTGTGTTCATGGTCCTGAGCAACGTCATCGGAAATATCAGAACTATTTCTCTGGCCGATAATGAGATGAAAGCAATCAGCAGCAAATTCTGCACAATCTTTACACAGCTCAGAGGTAAACAAATACAAAACAATAACAAATGACCAGGAATTAAAAATAAAGGATTAAATAGCATGAGATTTGACTTCAGGCTTTGTTTATATCAGTTTATCATTTTTAAATATTTATAAATCTTACAATCCATTTTACAATACTGGCTTTAACTGACTTGGTTTGAAAAACTGGTACAGTGTGTATTTGTCCAAGATCAGGGTGGTTAGCACTTTTTTCCCGAAGGTTGTTGTTGGTTCAAATCCAGCTCGGACCAGTGCGTACTGTTGTTGTGTCTTTGGGTAAGACACTTGGCCACCTTGCCCATTGAATGAATTTGAAAGTAATGTACGAGAGGGTCAGTGATGAGAGGTGGAGGGTCCTTATGGCGCAGATTGGGGGCCTTGCTTCAGTCAGGCTACCCCAGGGCAGCTGTGGCTACAATAGTATCTCTGTTTTATGAGCTTAAAGGGACAGTTTGGAATTTTGGACATAGGACGTCATTTCCTAGTGATCCAGAGTGTTGGAGACGTGTGGAGACACTTTTTAAAATATTCCATCCAGTCCTTGTATTTGCAGAGGTCACTGGTGTTAGACTAGTGCATGTCAATGGCCATAGTTATCCTGCCAATAAAACCATCTTACCCACTCCACAAAACACTCAAAGAAGATCTATTATTACACCAGATTGCCCATGTAAATGTCTGTGTCGATAGAATAATGTTTGAAAGAAAATTAACCTTGCATCGCATGAATTGTAATTTTGAGGGACTATTTTCTCATATATCAGTCCGCCGCTGCCGAGATTTCTATCAGGAAGAACAACTCACTGCTGCTGCTCAGACAAAAATCCTTCAAATTCAAGGTTGTTTTTACTTCTAAACTTATTCTATCGACACAGACATTTACATGGACAGTCTGGCGTTATAACAGATTTTCTTCGGGTGTTTTGTGGAGTGGGTAAGACTATTTTTAGTGGCAGGATAACTATGGCCATTGACATGCACTAGTCTAGCACCAGTGACCTCTGCAAACACAAGGATTGGATGGAATATTTTAAAAAGTGTCTCCACACGTCTCCAACACTCTGGCTCACTAGGAAATGAGGCCCTGTGTCCAAAATTCTGAACTGTCCCTTTAATGTCTTGTGCACTGTCACTTCAAATAAAGACTAAATTAAACTAAAGTAGTAGCTCCCAACAAGTGTGGAGTGAATTATGACAACATTGTACGACTTTACTTGACTCTAACTTGTTTTTAGCTCTCACAGACCATTCAGTATTTAGAAGATTGTGTGTGTTTTTAAACGCACACCAGCAAACGACCTCACGTCGCCCCAATTTTAGCTTCATCCTTGTTTTTAGAATTCATTTTAAATCACTTATAAAGCTCTTCATGGCCTCTCCTCCACATATATCACCAATATGCCACACCCCGTCGAGAACCATGTGCTCCTCCTGTGCAGATCTATTGAATATCCTTAAGAATAGAGGAAAAAAAGAGTTGGGGATGCTGCTTTTATAATCGAAACCCCAACTCTGTGGAACTCACTACCCTCTGAGATCAGAGACGTGAGCTCTCTGGAATCGTTCAAAACTAAACTTATAAAAATTGGTTTTAAGTCAGCGTTCAACTAATTTGAATGATTCTAACTTATTTGCACTAAATGGCCTCTTGTTTCTCTACTGTAATTAACTGTGGTCTGTATTGCACTGTGTATATTTTTATTGGTCTAATATTTTAATTCAGTTTTATTATGCCTTTGGAAAGCACCTTGAATTGCTAACAAGCACGAAAGGAACTTTATAAATAAATATTCTTATTTAAAATGATAATCTGATAATGAAATATACTTTTATACAAGATATGAACAATATCTCAGCAATTAATGTTTAATTGCCACTGGCTGCGGTTACATGAAAACTCATAATCTGAATATTATCTGACAGACTATTAAACTATTAAACGATGTGGTTATGTAAACAGCAACATCACCTGATTTATTCTGGTCATGATCCCTTTAGACTTAGACTTAGATAAACTGTATTGATCCAGAAGGGAAATTATTTGGACACAGAGTCTCACACATCACAATATAATATAATAACAGAGTGAAAATTATAAATAGTAATAATAAATTCTAAATAAGTAGCAAAAAAGAGCAAGAGACAGGTGTAACATATGGCATAATTATGTAAATGTAAACGTACAAGTCAAAATAAAATAGAAAAATAAGTAATTTTTAAAAAAGTCAACTATATACAAGAGGTCATAGGGAAAACAGTGCAGTTTTTTAGTTTACATGTCATTTAAATACACTTAAATTACCAGAAGTCAGATAATCAGATTTTGTTGTGTATGTAAACAGAACTTCTGTTGTCCTCTTCATCTTTTAACAGAGTTGGATCTTCGTGGAAACGTCCTGACCAAACTTCCTGATGCTGTGGTCCAAATGGAGAATCTGAGCAGCTTGAATCTGTCCAAAAACAACTTCAGCGAGTTCCCCGTGAAACTGACGGAGCTGAAGGCGCTGGAGCGAATCGACCTGGAGGGGAACAACATCACCGGTACTGTTATTAAACTTTAATACAGCAACTACTTTGTAGATACATGTTTAAAGGAGCTCTACTTTATTTTTTCTCTCTTTAAAACATGAAAAACTAGTTAATTTTAAAGTGTTTGCAGTGGTCTTAAGATATTCCTCACTAACTTGAATGACAAAATTTGATTTTGGACAATGTAGACTCTTAAAAAGAAAAGCATTACCTCGTAGCACAAACAAAAGAAAAAACAGACATTGCTTTTGAAATTTGACAACTTTAGAACCAAATTCTGTTATAGTTTAGTCAAATTATTTAATGTATTTATTTAATTTTCCCATTAAGGTGACACCTGTAGATTACATATGGTCCTCTAATATTGAATTAAATAGAGAGAAAAGTCAGACAGTGCATATTTTACGAATATCAGAAATGTTATAATGTATTGTGAGATAAGAAAATCAAACCATTCTAACAGTATTGCAGTTTTCTCTTATAATGTTGTGTCCTCATCACAAACAGACCTGGAGTTGTGTTTTGTTTTATTCACTAATACACTGAATTATTATTAGACTAATAATAAAGGATTATTAAAACAGGTGTGAATGAAACACACTTAGAAAACAACTTAAAAGTAGTGAAATTATCTGTCCATGCAGCAAGATAATTTTACTTGACAAGTTATCTTAAAATAAACGACCTCTAGACTAGAATTAATCCAATTAATAACTAGTAAGTAGATAATAAATCTGAAAACAAGATGAAAAACCTAATACAGGGGTTTTCAAATATTTCTTAATATTGTGTTTTATGTATATATTTGTTATAATAATTATATAAAATAATTTCCAACTTCATGCAGGACCTACTTTTAACATCACTGACTAAAGCAGGACAAAATCAGGACAAAATCAGGACAAAAATCAGGACCAAACCAGGACTAAACCAGGACTAAACCAGGACTAAACCAGGACCAAACCAGGACTAAACCAGGACTAAACCAGGACCAAACCAGGACCAAACCAGGACTAAACCAGGACCAAACCAGGACCAAACCAGGACCAAACCAGGACCAAACCAGGACCAAACCAGGACTAAACCAGGACTAATCTTGGACTTGAGAGACAGGGAGAACCCCGAGCTAGAGGTCTGCACGGGACAGAATTTTCAGTCCCGCTCCCGCCCGCATTATGCAGTCTCGCTCCTGCCCGCGCCCACAATGAGCTTTCAAAATGTGTCCCCCGACGCAGTGTTTTGTGTCTGGAGCAGTGCTCTACCCCGAGACCGTGGAGGAAGGTGTCTGCAAAGACCTAATATAAAAAAAATCTTGGCCAGATCAGAGAAATTTGCAGAGAACAAGCCACAACTCCAGGTGTGTTTTTGTAGCGGTAACAACATTATAACACGGCTAAAAGCTCACAAGAGTCAATTTTGTGTAATATAGGACCTTTAAAAATTGTACATCTCTCTTTCTCTCTGTGCAGAAGTCCCGGTGGAGCAGTTATTTTCGATGCCTTCTCTCAAATGGATCAACCTGAAATCAAACCCGTTAAGTGACCAGACCCTCGCCGCTCTTCAGACGCCGCACAGCTTTGAACTCATCATTTCTGAGTCTTAAAAACACAACAACGACAAAAGCTGGAAAAACTACAAAACATGCATGACTTGGTGTGCCTTTTCAAACCGTTACCGCTGCGTTTATTTGCACCTAAAGCCTTTGAATCGAGAGCAAAGAGAGAGAGAGAGACT
Source organism: Boleophthalmus pectinirostris (assembly GCF_026225935.1). Taxonomy (NCBI): domain Eukaryota; kingdom Metazoa; phylum Chordata; class Actinopteri; order Gobiiformes; family Gobiidae; genus Boleophthalmus; species Boleophthalmus pectinirostris. The sequence goes on from NW_026571047.1 coordinate 31,153,031, forward strand.
ACCTCAAAATGTAGTAAAGGCGGATTTTTGGAGGGACAAATCTCAAAATTAAAACTGTGACTTCAGAGGTGCGTTCGCTTGCTCGTTTCCATGGAGATGTTATTGCTTTTGCCTCAAATATTTCACAGTGTGGCATGAAGCTCATCCATCGCCATGGAAACGAGCAAGCAAGGACATGAAGGCCAAGTTACAGGTGAGATCTGTGGAGAGGCGAATCCACTCACAGTAAGAATACATGTTTTTCAAAGCACATTTCGGCATTAAAATAGCTGTAACTGAATGAAAACAAGACCTATATATTTAATGCCATACTGTGGAACATTCCAGACAAAGTAAAAGTATCATGATGAGGCAGGCAGGTGGTGAACCCTGTGTTAAAAGTGTTACATAGTGCACCTTCTAGGTCAATGGACCATTCTTTCTTTTGAATTTCAATTAAGAACGAAAAACAATAAAATGAGAAAACTATTTATTTAATTTTTTCGTTTTCAGTGTCAAACAAAAAAACAGATTTCGACCTGTATTTCCAATATTTCATTACTGTCGTAGACGCGAAAGCAGAGGTGGGGACTTGCAAGTCGTGACTTGGACTCAAGTCAGACTTGAGTCACTATTTTTAGGACTTGAGACTTGACTTAATAAAATGGACTAAGACTTGGGACTCGACATGGACTTGAAGTCTTGAGAAGCACTTTTAAATCAGAATTTGTTCTATTCTGACAGTAATGATTCATACTCTATCTTGTCAAGACATTTAAAAAGAAAAAAAAAACTCTTATATACTCTATGCTCATATATAATTATACTATGATTTTTTAAGTACAATTTAGCTTAAAATTCATATAAATTGCAAAAAATCTAAGCTTTTTATTTAAAGACTTGAAATGACTTGAAGCTCAAAGCACATAACTTGGATTTGACTTGGACTTATGGGCCAGTGACTCGAGACTCGTCTGGGACTTGCCTGTATTTGTTTTGGGACTTGACGCGGACTTGAGGTCAAAGACTTGACTTGCTTGAGACTTGCAAAACAACGACTTGGTCCCACCTCTGCGCGAAAGTAAACACAAAAGAAGAGGAAGTTTGTCCACAAAATTGCAATGATTTTTCAGGTAAATCCTTCTAGCAACATAAATTCTGGGGCAAATAAACCAGACAGAATAAAATATCAAAACGGAACTAAGCACAATGAAATAAACTTTAAATTAAATATTGGAAATAGAGGTCGAAATCTGTTTTTTGTTTTTGTTTGACACTAAATCGAAAAAATTAAATCACAAACTGTTTTCCCATTTTATTGTTTTCATTCTTAATTGAAATAAAAAAAAATAAAGAATGGTACATGGACTCTTCAATTCTGAATATTTAATTTTCTTTATTTGAGTCATGTAAATTAAAGCCACAGTGTGCAACTTTTAGTCCAAAAAGTTGAATATTTTAAATTTTTGTAGTTTTTTTAATGGAAAAACATGCGTCCTTACTCTGAGCGGGCTTGCATCTACACAGACCTGACTCCGATTTGGTCAGCTTTCCTGTTTCCATGGAAATGTTGTCATAATGCTTTGGCTGTAATCTTCCACAGTATTACCGGTACACAACGCTCATCTGTCTCCGTGGAGAATGTTCCGGAGTATGGCTTTAACTATCTATGTCCATGGAAACTTGCCACCGCCGAAAGTTACATACTGTATCTTTACAGTCTTCAAATCGTAGCCGTATCATCACGTGAAACGCTCTCAACTGTTTTATTTTAAGATTTTAATATAATTAAATCCACTTTTATCTAAACAGAACGGTTAATTAACAGTGAAGTGCGATGTGCAGTGTGAGGTTTTCTTTCCTGAGCTGAGGATTATGGGAAACGTTTGGGCATACAATTGTGTTTTTTATATCATTTGAGATATTTAAAATACTTTATTTATTATACACTTTGATACTGTATGTTTTTATCATGGCATAAAGCTGCTACATGGAACTTTGCTCTTTGTGCTTTTTGAATTTTGCATCAGCTGGATTTGATTTTCATGCGTGTGTATTTAGTTTTTACGCAGTTTCGGTTTGCCAAAAAACATCCTCAACAACACTCAGATCTGTTTCAAGAATAGAATAACAACAACGGCTATTTATTGTTCTACACGTGTCTCTATTGGTGGAACGTTCGGCAGTTACCGTGGTGACGCAGCGCACATATTAACATTAACACTGACCAAAGAAATGTTTTAAGAAGGTCTTAAAACTGATGAAAAAATACAAAATGGATTTAAACAGCACAGAGTAGTAGTAGTAGTAGTAGTAGCAGCAGTAGCAGCAGTATTAGTGGTAGTAGTATTAGCAGTAGTAACAGTATTAGTAGTAGCTGCAGTAGTAGTAGAAGTAGTAGCAGCAGTAGTGGTAGTATTAACAGTAGTAGTAGTAATATTAGCAGTAGTAACAGTAGTTGTAGTAGTATTAGCAGTAGTAGCAGTAGCAGTAGTAGTAGCAGTAGCAGTAGTAGTAGTATATTAATAGGGTTTGGATCTGCTGGTACACAACAAAAAGTGGAGTGTTAAAATTGACTCTCACAGAATAAATTTTCTCAGGGTTTATTTGAGTCCAATCTGTTCTAGAGTTAATTTAACATTTTTGGAAATGTTAATGAAGTAACACTGGACCAAAGTTCCTGTTTAACTGTGAAATCAAGAGTTATATTAATGTTTTGAGAGTAAACGGATAACACTATGTAGAGTTATTCTGATTTAGCTAAACAACACACAGAGGTGTTTTATTTTTACCTTTTATTTTAGTTAATTTAAGATGAAATTGTGTATAAAACTGGTTCAAACTAGTCTTCTCTCACGGGAGTTTGAAGTGGTGGGTGGGAAGTGCCAAATTAACACTAAGAGAAGTTAAATTAACACTAGTGGAAGTCGAATTAACACAAGTGGAAACTGAATTAACGCTAGGGGAAGTCAAATTAACATTAGGGGAAGCTGAATTAACTCTAACCCCATCAACTCTGGCAAATAACCCCAACTCAAACCCCTATTTAACTTTCAAATAGTTAAAATAACATCTTTTTTTGTGTTAAAAACAACTCTGACCTTGACATTTTACCCCTCCCTCTGCTGTGTGGCCTACTTGGAAAGCCCAGTGTTTTGATTAGCTCATCATGTGACCTCATCTGGCCCTGTCTCTGTGTTTTATAATATGATGGATTATTCCAATGGACCAATAAAATAATAAAGGGCCAATAACAGGTGGCAGTGGGGCAGGTTAAAGTTCATATATGACACATTTAAAGCTTCACTGTGTCACTTTTCTGGTGGAACTGTGTCCATGGAGATGTTTTTGTTTTGTTTTCTGGAATCATCTATCCATTTCCAAAGAAGTAAGTGACTGACACTACAAGACCGAGTTACAGGTCAGATCTGTGGAGAGGCAAGTTCGCTGACAAAGACAAAGCATGTTTTTAAAGTATTTGTGGCCTATAATAAAACCTGTAATTGACCGGTTCTAACAATAGCACAACTCATTAGTGATCTGCATCTAAAAATATGTTCGTTATACTTGAAGTTTAGATAAGCGATTTAGATGAGCGAGCTGTTTTTTGTTTTTTTTTCAGCACAGTTTATGCAAATGAGCCATGCAGTTTTATGTTTTGTTTCTGTAAAACGTAAACAAATGTGGCAAAGCTGAATTAAACACATTATAATCTCAAACGGGCTGATGTGGCTCTGTACTGGTTATGATTTGTATGTTGTAAAGTTGAGTTTATTCATGCAGAAGATTTTAATTAATAATCCGCTGCAGTGTAGAACTTGTACAGTAGTATTTGGAAACGTTGGGTTTGATCTGCAGTGGATTGTGGGATACCTCATAGCTCCTTATCACTGGTTAGGAACCTCCTTGAGCTTCCTCTGTTAAAGGAGCTCATGGTTGTTTGTATTTTTCCTGGTTTATTAAATATATAATTTTTGCACTTATGCATTTGTAAGATTATGCCAAGAAATCAGGATACTACATTTATAAGCGGGATACTGATGTGCACGTAAACACACTCAGAGAAGAAATGATGATAATTACTAACACTGTACTTAAAAATTTAATAATTACTGAGATGAAAAAAGTGAAAGTGCTGAATATTGTCATTGTTGATTATTATTGTGAGAAATCATTTCACATAGATGATTGTACGGAAGCCGAGAGGGGTCACAACACAACAAAAAGCCACAACAAACCAAAAAAAAGCCACAACAGAAGTGACCGCGGGACTCTATTTTCCGACGGACCGATCAAACGGCAAGTGAAGAAGAAGAACTACAACGTGAAACGAATAATGATAAAACAATAAATTACTTTTACTTACGTTTCCAACTTCTCCGTTCCTTTACTTTTCACGTTGTAGTTCTTCTTTTTCACCTGCTCTTTGATCGGTCTGTCGGAAAATAGAGTCCCGCGGTCACTTCCGTTGTGGCTTTTTAATGTGTTGCGGCTTTTTAATGTGCTGTGGCTTTTTAATGTGTTGCGGCATTTGCGTTTGTGTTGTGGCGTTTGTATTTGTTGCGGCGTTTGCATTAAAATAGAGTCCCGTGGTCATTTCCGTTGTGGCTTTTTAATGTGTTGCGGCTTTTTTTGGTTTGTTGTGGCTTTTTGTTGTGTTGTCGCATTTGTATTTGTTGCGGCGTTTGCGTTTGTTGTGACCCCTCTCGGCTTCTGTATGATTGTCATTAATAATTAATAATGTATAACTAAAGGCAAACTGAGCACATTTGTTATTTCAGAAGAGCGTATCAAACTATAGCCCTTCGTACAAAACACGGTTCACATAATTACATTTAAGATTTGACCAAAAATTCTTTCTAATTGGGCTATTTTGGTGAAGTTTATGATCTTATAACTTCCTGGTTGGACACTTTCTTGTCCTGGTTAAGTCCTGGTCTAGTCCTGGTTTAATCTTAGTTTAGCCCAGATTTAGTTCTGATTTAGTCTTGGCTTAGTATGAATTTAGTCTTGGTTTAGTCTAGATTTATTCCTGGTTTGGTCACAATTTAATCCTGGTTAAATCCTGGTGTAGTCCAGATTTAGTTCTGATTTAGTCTCGGTTTAGTCCTGTTTTTTTAGTCCAGATTTTGTTTTGATTTAGTCTTGGTTTAGTCTGAATTTAGTCCTGGTTTAGTCCAGATTTATACTTGGTTTGGTCACCGTTTAGACCTGGCTAAATCCTGGTCTAGTTCTGGTTTAATCCTGGTCCAAATTTAGTTCTGATTTAGTCTTGGTTTAGTCTGAATTTAGTCCTGGTTTAGTCCTGTTTTTTTTTAGACCAGATTTAATTCTGATTTAGTCTTGGTTTAGTCTGAGTTTAGTCCTGATTTAGTCCAGATTTATTCTTGGTTTGGTCACCATTTAGACCTGGTTAAGTCCTGGTCTCGTCCAGATTTAGTTCTGATTTAGTCTTGGTTTAGTCTGAATTTAGTCCTGGTTTAGTCAAGGTTTAGTCCTGGTTTTGTCCTGGTTTAGTCCAGATTTATTCTTGGTTTGGTCAGCGTTTAGACCTGGTTTACTTTAGATTTAGTTCTGGTTTAGTCTTGGTTTAGTCCAAATTTAGATCTGGTTTAATCCTGGTTTGGTCCAGATTTAGTTCTGATTTAGTCCGAGTTTAGTCCCAATTTTGGCAGCAGATGTGACATATGTAGAGGTAATTCTAACTGTCACCTAGCAACCACAACGTAAACAAAAGTTACATAATAGTTTACCTGGAATGTTGCACAGTATGGCATTAAAAGTCTATTTTGACTTGCATATATTCAACTACAGGTGTTTTTAGGGTTTAAAAAATTTTTAAAGATTTTACATATTTTACTATTTTCTAATATATTTTCTGTTCTTCTTCTTAAATTGTAATAATTTTGTCAGAGGAGCAGTTTAATCCTCATCCTCCGCTCTTCTTCTCTTGTTTCTTGTTTTAAACTACAGGTGTCAAACATACGGCCTGGGGGCCAGATCCGGCCCTCCAAGACCTTTAATCTGGCCCTCGGCTGATTTTCTACTAAAATATTTTAATTATATTTTCTATTAAAATATTGGTAATTTTCTGTGTTACTTATCATATCAGCGTCTCCAGCGTCTCTGTACGTGGCCCCTCCCACCAGAGCAGCACAAATGAAGACTTGTCTCTTTCCAAACGCTCTTAAAGGACGATCGTTTTGACTGTTGACCGTGACACCCTCATCAACAAAATGTCCAAAATGAGAAAAGTGGAGCCGAGTGCAGGATTTTCCAAGAAAAAATTGACTTATTCCTATTTGCCAAGTTAATATTAAAACACTGTGTTGAAATGACATTTTTATTAAAGTTTCAGGTTGTTCATGATATTATAATATTTGGTAAAAGAAAGAGTTCATCAATTAAAAAAATATTTCTGTAACAGATTTGAATTTCTCTGCACAAATATTTGAACTTATTGTTATTTTTGGGGTTTATATGTCATGAGTTTTCTGATTCGGCCCCTTTGGGATCAAAGTAGGTTGGATACGGCCCCCGGACCAAAATGAGTTTGACACCCCTGTTTTAAACGAAGCGTCTCTTGTGTTTAACCTCTTGTTGTAATCTGTTGCCGTGGCGATCCTCTCGAGAGAACCAGATGGAGCTGACGGAGTTTAAAGGATTTAAACCCATTACGGTGCCGGATTAGGAGGCGGGACGGGGGAATGGCACTCGCAACTCTTCATTTTAAAGTCCCTGTGTGTGTCAGATGCCCTCCCAGCCAATCCTCTCGTGTGTCCCTGTGTGTGTCAGATGCCCTCCCAGCCCATCCTCTCGTGTGTCCCTGTGTGTGTCAGATGCCCTCCCAGCCCATCCTCTCGTGTGTCCCTGTGTGTGTCAGATGCCCTCCCAGATCACAACAACAACATTGGAAAGTACTTTGGTCACGTTGTAAAGAGCTGTATAAATAATAAAGTTTGATTGATTGACTGATAATAGTAGAAGTAGTAGTAATGATAGGAGTAATCATAACAGTAGTAGTAGTAGTCTTAGCAGTAGTAGTAGCAGAAGTAGTAGCAGTATTAGTAGTGGTAGCAATAGTAGTAGTAATACTAGCAGCAGTAGTAGTAGTAGTAGTAGTAGTAGTAGTAATAGTACTAGTAGCAGTATTAGTAGTAGTAGTAGCAGTAGCAGTTGTAGTAGTAGTAGTAGTAGAAGTAATAGCAGTAATAGTAGCATTAGTAGTAGTAGCAGTAGTAGCAGTTGCTGCTAATAGTAATAGTAGTAGTAGTAGTAGTAGTAGTAGTAGTAGTAGTAGTAGTAGTAGGAGTGGAAGTAGTAGTAGCAGGAGTAGTAATAGTAGTAGTAGTAATAGTAATAGTAGCAGTAGCAGTAGCAGTATTAGTAGTACTAGTAGTAGTAGCAGTAATCAAAGTAGTAGTAGTGGTAGCAGTAGCAGCAGCAGCAGTAGTAGTAGTACTAGTAGTAGTAGTAGTAGTAGCAGTGCTAGCAGTCATAGTAGTAGTAGTTAGTAGTAGTAGTAGTAGTAGTAGTAGCAGTGCTAGCAGTCATAGTAGTAGTAGTAGTAGTAGTAGTAGTAGTAGTAGTAGTAGCAGTGCTAGCAGTCATAGTAGTAGTAGTAGTAGTAGTAGTAGTAGTTGTAGTATTTCATGGCAAATTCAATATAATTAAATCTGGAAACCACCAATTTCTTCGTGTGTCAATGCCCTCCTGTCCTCTGTCTGTGTGTGTCAGATGCCCTCCCGTCCTCTGTCTGTGTGTGTCAGATGCCCTCCCGTCCTCTGTCTGTGTGTGTCAGATGCCCTCCCGTCCTCTGTCTGTGTGTGTCAGATGCCCTCCCGTCCTCTGTCTGTGTGTGTCAGATCCTCTGTCTCTGTGTGTGTCAGATGCCCTCCCGTCCTCTGTCTGTGTGTCTCAGATGCCCTCCCGTCCCGTCCTCTTGTATCTCTGTCTGAAATGGAGCAGGTCAGATCTTTAGTTAATCTGCAGATGTTGAGGTGTGGCTGAATAAACACTGGAGGATTAATGGACCTTATCACTAATAGAAATGATCAGGAGACTTATTTTTATAACGATATAAATGACATAATGACAATTTAATCACTTAATTAGGCCCATGACCCGAGTGAACTGGTGAACCGAGTGAACTGGGTGAACTATAATTAATTAATTTTTTAGATAGTAAAGAAAAAGCAGTTTCAATATTTAGTCCAAATTTGAGAATAGTTTTTGTTTTTTTTGTTTGTTTACAAAGCTGCAAATGATTTAAAATGCTGATATTTTGCTATTTTCTGATCTTGAACATGGCTTAAAGGTTGTAAAAGTTTAAAAAAAGTAAATGCTTTATATATTTTATTCTGTATTTTAGTTATTCAATCACGTATAAACAAACGAGGTAAAAATAGTCCTGAGTGGAGCAGGTCTTAGTGAGTGCGCATGTCCACTCCTCCGTGTGTGTGTGTGTGTGTGAATGAGGGACTTACCCTGGACTCTGAGCCAGATTTAAACCAGGACTCAGGCAGGTCTCAGTCAGAACTCAACCAGGACTGAGAGCATCAAAATGGCCTACAGCGTGGAGGAGAAAGGAAGACCCTACACCACCGACTACCAAGTCTTTTTCCGTAAGAGATTCATATAAATATACACATTTATTTGAATTTAAAGGACTCATATTACGTTATTTTCTGATCTATGTTATAATGTTGTTTCCTCATCCCAAACAGACCCGGAGTTGTGTTTTGTTTTGTTTCATTCACACATCTTTAACACACAAATGAGTATTTTGGCTGAGAAAACACCGTTGCACCTTGTGATGTCACGTGGAAATGCTGTATTTTAAACTCCATACACTTTCACTAGAATCGTTTGGTAATTTCAGTCCTACAATTGTCAATCTGTACTGAACTAAAGGTAAATAGAGCTTGAAAAGTACCTCTTCATGACATCACAAGGTGGAACACAGCATTTTGAGCTTTGGGGAACACAACTCCAGGTCTATTTTTGAGGAGTTAACAACATTTTAACATGACTTAAAGCTCACAAAAGTCCATTTTGTGTAAAGTTATGTGAGCAAAGTAATGAACATTAAAGATGCACTATGTAACTTTTCTGGTACAGGATTTCCAAAATGTTTGTCTCAATGGAGATGTTATTTCTTATTATGCAAAAGTATGTTTCCGTAGAGATGCAGATAAGCAGGTGACAACAAGATGATATTTTTTTGACAATAAAAACACATCAAATTTATTTAAAGCAAACCTATTACGCAAAATTTACTTTTCAGAGCTTTCAATCGTATTATAGTTGTTTCTCTTACTTATTTACCCTCTTGAAGTAGTATTTGAATAGCCTGATTCATCAGCCGTTTTCACTTTGTGGAAACCGTGTGACCTCGCAGCATTAGGATTCATTCGCTCGACAGTTGGCGGGTACTTTTTTTACTTAACCAATCACTGTTATTTGATCGTGACGTATGTAATGCACCAAATCCCGTATGAAGAAGGGCAATAACGTCTTTCTCCTTGATAAAATTCACCAAACATTCTCTCTGTTCCGGCTTTAAATCCTCAATCTCGGAAATCGTTGCGACTCGTTCGTCTACATCCATCTCGACGCTTTGTTTACTGTTGTGCTGTTCCACAAAAGGGACCCAGACCCTGAGTTTGACGTCACGGCTTCACAAATCGTCTAGTGTATTCTGATTCCTGACCTAGTCGCTGGAGAGAAATGAAATTGAGCGGAGGCACTAGGTGGCACCAGCCTGGCTTGTATTTGGAACGATGTTTCTGAATGTTTGAGCAATTTTTAATCACTTATTTTCAAGACGCCATATTGCCCATCAACCCCAGTTTTCATTACCACTGGTACACGCCCACTCCTCTGTGCATACTTCATTCTCCAATTTCATTTTCTTAATCAGTGATACTCATATCTTCAGTGTTGATTACTCATTTTGGTACATAATAAATAAATAGCTTCTCCCTAGTGTGATCTACAGCTATCCGTATCCTACGCCAATTCTTTTTTGTGATGATGTTTACAGCGACATCAGCTCCCATTGGGCACCTCAGTTTTTGAACACGGAAATCAGTGCACTTGTTTCTTTTATTAAGTAGTTTTAGATAGGGATGGGCATTCAATGAAATGTTCTTAATTGATTGTCGAGAGAATTAACGAACGATTATCGATTAATCATTAACGTTTTTATATTAAAATGATCATCATTATTATTACTATCTGCACTACTAATCTGCATAAATAAATTCAACTTTACAACAAATAAACCGTAACCACTCTAGAGCCACATCAGCCTGTTTATTATAATGTGTTTAATTTAGATTTGCGCAACTCACAGAAACAAAACTTAAAACCACATGGCTCATTTGCATAAACTAAGCGAAGATAAAACTCCAGCTCTTGTGTCGCTGATGCGGTTCAACTTCTGTCGGATTAAAAGACATGACTCAGTGGAATACAGGTTAGTGTGACCAGATTTGCGTTTGTCAAAACCAGGACACCGTACCGATACTCGTCATCGACATTGCGCTTCTCTCACCTGGTAAAGCTTTTCCCCACTGGACACCGAAACATATGTGCTGCTTTATACACTGTGCACATGGACTCACACTTGTCCCGACTGGAACAGAAAGTGTGGAATTTCTTGTACAAATCATCGTTAAATACGCATATGCACTTCAGTACGTTGCAGGTGGACCGGCTGTTTGTGTCTCGCTCCTTCTGAGTGCAGAGACACATGTACAGACCTGTTTGGTCACGCTACTCACAGCAACCTGCATTCGGTTTGTCGATTAAAATTTACGTAATCGATGAAATTCTTAATGATCAATTATCGATTAATCGACTAATCATGCCCATCCCTAGTTTTAGATGAATATTGTGATTTCAAATGTCCAAAGTATATTGATCCACACGTGTTGTACCTCATAACTATACAGAAAACACAAGCACCATATGTCTTCTTTAATAACATATAAAGTAGGCAGCAGACCACCTAACAGAAAAGTTACATAGTGCAACTTTAACACAATCATTTACTAATTAACTCTTCATTAAATTGAAACCAAGTAGTTGTATCATTAAGAGGAGAATTAGATAGTTTTACATATTGTCATTTTGAATAATTCCTGAACTATAATTGTCATAGAATTTATACTCCTTCCTGGCCATTAATATCTGTTTTTCAATGAATTATGAATTATTTTATTTGTGTTTGTAGAAAATGCAGAGGGGAAGTACATCTCTCCGTTCCACGACATCCCCCTGTACGCAGACGAGGCTCAGGTAAGACTCGTTTTAAAAGTTTCCTGGAGTTGTGTTTTTTTTTCATTCACACGTGTTTGAATAACACTTTATTATCAGTCTGTCTACATCTATAAAGCTCAAAATGTACTGTTCCACTTTGTGATTTCATGATGTGGTACTTTTCAAGTTTACAGCTACATTTTGGCTTTAGTCCAGGACAGATTCCAGGTCTGAAATGATCCAAATGATTCTAAATTAAGGTGAATGGAGTTTAAAAACACAGTACTTACGGTATTACCACGTGACATCACAAGGTGGAACAGAGTGTTTTCAGTTT